>NC_091351.1:21893533-22243533 GCF_038502225.1 Cherax quadricarinatus | reverse complement strand
GATAGAGTGCCGGTATAAGAGGAGCAGGATGCAGCCAGAGCCAGGAAGCAGCTGGAAGAAAGACAAAGTGAGCCGGCAGCTGGAGAAGTTTCTGATTCTGACGATAATTCAAATGATGCCAGAGATAGCCCTTCTGTCGATACTGATGCTATGTCTTGAGTGGTCTGACTGTCAGCAGCTCACAGCAGAACAGAACAAGACTGCCCACACTGGCAGCCACATGTGACCGACACTTGATCAGTGATTATGCTGGAGCTGCCATTGCTACTGCCATCTTAATGGGCTATGGCATTATCACCAAGGAAGACAAAAGTCAAGTTTTGGACAACAGAAGTTACGGATGCCAGACACAAATACTAAATAAAGAGGCAAGAAAATGAGCTAGCAAACTTGGAAAATATCACATCACTGTATTTTGATGGTAAGAAGACCTCCACTCGTGTAATGACAAAGAAAATGAGAAAACCAAGAAATAGAGTCCAAAGATAGTAGTGAAAGATCATTACATCATGATGGCGGAGCCCGGCACTGAATATCACTCATGTGACTCCCAAGTCAGGCCATGAAAAGAAGATTACAAAGACTATCTGTACATTTCTGGTGGAACAGAAACTAACTTGGCAGCCTGTTGAATGTATTGGTTGTGATGGAACCAACATTAATGTTGGAGCTGACAATGGAGCCATTCATCATCTTGAACTGTTGCTTGGTCATCTGGTCCATTATTTCATCCGTCAGCTTCATGGAAATGAGCTGCCATTCCGTGCTGTTTTCTACCACTATGATGATGAGCCAAGTGGTTCTGAGCATTGGAGAGATCCCATTGGCAAGCATATCAAGGATCCTCTGTCTGAGCTGCCAGTTGTTACTTTCCAGCTAGTTAATTTCACTCATTTCTCTGCTCTGGATGACAATGTGGCAGAGGATCTCTCCTGGGACTGGAAATGCTTGTATAGGATTTGCAAATGAGTGATCACAGGTGTGGTTGATGATGACTTGGCTGCTCTTGAACCAGGTCCACCATGTGTGTCAAGGTGGAAAACTTTATAGAGTAGGATACTTAGTCTGTATGTGGCAATATCAAGATCCAGTCAGGAAGAAATGGGACACTTATGTAACGTATGGGAATCTTTATTAAAGAAACGTTTCGCCACACAATGGCTTTATCAGTTCGATACGAAGCAGGAAGGTATCAGGAGAGGAGGAGTTGAAGTAATCAGTCCCTCAGCCTGGAATCGATATGTTCAGTTCATCACTCTTGTAGGAAGTACAGAATAGGGCGAGAGAAGTGGCCCTATTCTGTACTGTGCTGTCAGGTGAGTCAAAGCAGGAGGAGGCGGGATCACAGTGGGACCGTCCACTAGTGCAAGTAGGTCTTCGTCCAAGGATTGGACAAGTGTTGAAGAATTCTTTGTATCAAGATCTCATGATGCTGCAGTTTTGCCAACTCCTCCTCTGATGATGCCTTCCTGCTTTGTATTGGACTGATAAAGCCACTGTGTGGAGAAACGTTTCTTAAATACAGATTCTCATAAGTTGCATAAGTGTCTCAATTCTTCAAGCTGTCGGTTTTCCAAACCATTCATCACAACTGTCAGACACTGCAACATCATGGGATCTTGATACAAAGAATTCTTCAACACTTGTCCAATCTTTGGACGAAGATGGATATATCAGACAAAAGTTCCCCACCAGGAAAGATTTCATTTATAACTTGTAATAGTTTAAAATTAAATAGTTGATGATTGATATAACCCGTGTACATTTCATTATACAATCTTTACAACCAAAAATGATATAAACCATGTACACTTGATTATTATCCTGACAACCAATAAATTATAACTAATTGCTTTCAATGTTGTATAATTTGACGAAAAGTCGATCACGATTCTGCAGGGTAAATTGGGCATGAAATGATTTGACATTTTGCACAGAAGTTTGATGTGACCAGACAAATAATGCTTGAAAAGTGCACCTTGCATCTCTAAAATTTGTATTTTTTTCTCAATGCTGCCTAATATACAAGATCTAGCAGACATCAATGACATAGTACTGCACAGAAATCCTATTGTTATGCACAGCATTTCGGGCAAATTAGGTCAGTTTTGTCCCAGGATGCGACCCATAACAGTCGACTAGCACCCAGGTACCCATTTTATACTGATGGGTGAATATGGAAACATCCTAATGTTCTCCAGCCGTACTGGGGATTCGAACTCGGGACCTCAGTGTGTGAGCTGAGTGCACTATCGATCGAGCTACAGGACGCCTTCTACAGATGTCTCAATTTCTTCGAGAGGCTGGGTTGTGATAAGTTTGTCCAGTCGTATGAGGAACACAGTTCCCTTGAGCAATCCTCGAGTGGTTGTAGAGTTAGTGGTGAATAGTTTTTCAGCTTCAATGTTGTCAGTGAAGACTACAATGAAAGCATCTTGGAGTATAAGAATCGCATTAAATTTTACCTGCAGACTTCCGCTGAGGGTAGCTGTTGAGAATTTGGCCTTACCTGCTGTGTTTATTATATATATATATAATGAACACTTAGCTGATAAATGACAGCAAATCGTCTACACAGCCGCCCCTGCAGACGAGGTCTAGATGCTGTCGAAACCATCACAACAGTGGGCTGTCAAGAGATACAATTTGTAAGTATAAATTACCCCTAGGGGGTGTTATGTCAGCATATTTCATTCGATGATGGCTGATGAAATACCTACTTGTTTGGACTCAAAAGTCCACACCTTACTGCCGATTATAGGTTGATTACAAACTCCTTGTGACTCAAGAATTGCGCAATCCCCCGATCTACAAGAAATTCGTAACATACCTTGCTCTTTGTAACGTGAGCTATGGTGTTCTCAACACCTTCGACAGGTATCGGTGACTTGATAGAAGCTGAAGTGTAAACGCACACTGGTACACTATGTTCCACAAGATTTGTTTTTATTGTTCACAATGTATCACAAGAGAAGCTGATCACACTTCTCTTAAGAGTTTATTGTGTTTTGTGAGACACTTTATTCACACTAACGCACAGATCAGTGTCCTTTGCTGGTTATCCTGGCGTCAGTGCCTCGTAGTAGAGTCAAAGTTAGTCTGCCAGACGCCACAGCGCTCCATGCTGTCACTCCCCCAGTACACAAAAAAAAAACGCTGACCTAGTACCTTGCATCCTTGTCACCTCCTCGATGAAGCAAAGCAGAATGTTTGTTTCTTGCTGTCTTATAGACAACAATGTACACTATCTGTACTATGGTAATAAAGTGGGAGCAGGATTTTCCTTAATTGTCCTGCTAAGTAAGAGATGTACTGTCTCTTATAAAAATACACTTTGCAACACCGCTGCAAGGAGCAGAGGTCACTTGCTCTACGTGGCATAGCATCTGTGATCAATTACTCACTCTAGCAGTAAACAAGATGCTCGCCCCCTGAGTGGCCCCTCAGGGCTGAGAGGGCTTGGCCCCTCAGGGCTGAAAGGGCTAAAGGGGGCTGATACCCCCCTCCTGGAGAAAATTTCTCCACACTGGGGGGCGGCGGAGGTTCGCTGCAGGTGAACTATTCATCACTTAACATTAATTTAATTTTCTCACTCGCCACCACTGCTGCTTGTCTTTTCTGAACAGCTTTAGTCTGTGTGGTGTCTGGAGAATCACTAATTTTGTTTTCAACACTGTGTAATTCTAACGGCACTAGTTTATTTATTGTCCGCTTATTCACTACACCTTTGCTCAAAACATCAACTGTCCTGATGATTCCATTTGCATCAGGATATATGGTCACACTTTTTCCAAGTGGCCATTGGGACCTCGGACCATCATTGTCGATAATCACTATGTCACCAGGTCTTAAGGACTTATGATTTTCAGGAACACCAGCTCCATAGAAGTGTTCTCTCAATGAGGTGAGATAGTCTTCTCGCCAAATTTTCTCCCAACGTTCAATCACTTTATTAAGGTGTTTGAATTTACGTCTGAGTTGCTCAGGTTCGAAATAAGTAGGATCCTCTATGATTTCTTTATCATTCATGGGAGGAACAGGTTCGAGCCTTCTGCCATGGAGTAAATGAGATGGACTTAACACTTCTAAATTGTCCAGATCATCGGTAACATAAGTTAGAGGTCTGTTGTTGACTCTATTTTCTATTTCAGTCACAACTCTACGGAATTCTTCTAAGTCTATTCTCTGACGATGAAGAGTCTTCCTTAAACAACGTTTTACAATGCCGATCATTCTTTCATAAAATCCGCCGTGCCATGGAGATTTAGGAGGAATGTATCTCCAACGACATCTGCGTTGATTCAGCATCTGTTGTACTTCTGGCTGACCAAAGATCTTGCTTATATAAGCAGCACCAGCAACAAAGTTCGTTGCATTATCTGAAATCATCAGTCTGGGACATGCCCTTCTGGCTGCAAACCTTCTGAATAATTTGATAAAGGTTTCAGCAGACATGTCAGTGGCTACTTCTAGATGTACTGCTCTAGTTGTAGCACAAGTGAACAAACAGATGTACACCTTGATGGGAACTTTGTCAACTGTTTTGGTTAAAATTATTGGTCCAGTGTAATCTATACCTGTCACCTCAAATGGAGTGATATGACAAACTCTTTCAGAGGGATATGGAGGTGGACCTGGATACTGACATACTCGCATATTGTAGTGACGACAAGTAATACAGTCCTTTATTTGTTTTTTCACACTTTGTCGACCTTGAGGTATCCAGTAGGATTGTCGTATATGACAAAGTGTGTCAGCTACCCCACCATGTAACACGTTACTGTGGGCGTTTTGCACAATCAGTTTTGTTAGCCAATGATTCTTGGGGATCAATATTGGATGTATGGCTTCTTTAGGTAGTGAAGAATTATGAATTCTTCCTCGACATCTCATAATCTTTTCTGAGTCGAGATAAAGTCCTAAAGAATTAATCATGACAGGTTTCTTTGGGGATTTATCTTGTGTTTCTAGAAATTTATGTTCTGTAGAGAAAACATCTTTCTGTATTAGTTTCACCCAGTATTTAATGGGTTCAAGACATTCATAATCAGGTTTTATTCCTTTAATGAATTTAAAGACAAGAGCTGTAACTCTTAAGAGTTTACCCAAAGATGAGTAATTAGATCCATCAATGACTATTCCTGTTGTGTCTGCAGTATTTACACAACTTATTTCTGCTGTGTTCAAGCAGACTGTTTCTTCTGGCATAATGTGAGCTTTTTTGCTGAGGCCAGTTATTTTCATCAGAGAGCCAGTTCGGTCCGTGGAGCCATAATTTATTATGCACAAATGTCTTAAGTGGGACACCACGTGACAACATGTCAGCTGGATTCTCTTGGGTAGAGACGTGAAGAAAGAGATAATCTCTCTGCATCTCTTTTATTTCTGCTACTCTGTTCTGTACATAGACCAGCTTACTCTTATTATTTCTTAACCACTGGAGAACTGCCTCATTATCACTCCAGATCACGGTTTTCTCAATAGTGAGATGATCAAGTACTTTGTTGAGATAGACAGCTAATTTTGTACCTACATAGAGTGCTGTCAGTTCCAATTGTGGTACTGTTCTGACCTTCAAGGGTGCTACCCTGGCCTTTGAAGTAATTAGTGTACTTCCTTCAGTATTACTCATGTAAGCTACAGCGCCATAACCTCTGGTTGACGCATCACAGAACACATGTAATGTGTACTTGTTTCCCTCTTGACCTATTTGTCTGGGAAATTTAATTTGATGAAGTTGTTTAAACTCCCTGGATATTTCATCCCATGTTTGACTCATTTCTAGAGGCAAGTTCTCATCCCATCCAATTTTGAGTTTCCATGCATCTTGCATAAGCATTTTACCTTTTATGGTAATTGGTGAGACGAGTCCTAGAGGATCAAAACATTGTGATACCTCTGACAGTAAACTACGTTTAGTGAGTGTACTGCATGATTTATTGTTTATCCTTTTGAGACTCAAAGTATCTTCCTGTGTGTTCCAATTAAGTCCCAGCATATTGTTGCAATCAGGAATTTCAGTTTCAGGGAAATCTTCATTGATAAGTTCCCTTAATTGCTTTGAATTTGTATTCCACATCCTAAGAGGCATATTCGCTTCTTTCATCTCCTTGTTAGCTTCTCTGTATAAGGATTTCAAATCCTCCTCTTTATTCACAGTACCTTGAAGATTGTCCACATAGAAACTTTTCTTTAAGACTTCTTTGAAGGGACTTTCAGATTTCTTCAAATGTGTATTTAGAGTAGCTTCTAGTAAGAATGGAGAGGATGTTGCACCAAATAATACTGATTTGAAACGATAAGTTTTCACAGGACTTTGAGGATCATGTGGATTTTCAGGCCACAAGAATCGAGTATAATCTCTATCTATTTCTTGTAGTCCTACTCTTAAGAAAGCTTTGGAAATATCAGCCGTGTAGGCATATGGGTTTGTGCGAAATTTCATAAGCACGTCTCCAAGCTTCTCAGTTAGTGAGGGTCCGGTCATCAGACAGTCATTAAGACTTGCTACATCTTTATTTGCACGTGCGCTGCAATTATATACAACACGTAGTGGAGTGGTTTCAGAATCTTTTCTGACTCCATGGTGCGGGAGATAATGAGCGTTTGTCTTCAACTTATCTTCGACTATTTCCTCAATGAATTTATTGTCCAACTGTTCTTGTATGATATTATCATAGACAGTCAGTAACTCTGGATTCTTCCTGAGCTCATGTATTTGTGCTTTCATCTGTCCGAAAGCCATGCGATAATTGCTAGGTAGATGTGGTGGATTTAATTTCCATGGTAACCTAACCCAATACTGTCCATCTTTATATTTGACAGTGTCCAAATATTGGTTATAAGTCTGAGACTCTTGTGGGCTTGGTTTATTTACATCAATACGTATCGCATCTAAATCCCACAACTTATCAACTGGTTCATTCATTTCTTCCAGTAATGATAATTTTTGCTGTGGTACATGATCAGTGGTTATTCTCGTAACTAGTACATTTTCCACTGAATCAATATCAGCTTCTTTCCCACTTTGAGAGGGAATGGGACCACATATCATGTGGCCTCCTGCTGTTTTCAGCAAGTGAACATCATGTTTACTTACTATATTTTGCACAAAACAGTGATAATAATCACTTCCAATGATTAAATCAATTGGACTAATTGTGTCTGTCTGTATGTCAGGACTGGCTAACTTGACCTTAGCTGCTTTCAGTGCTGCAACTGTTTCTTTTAATCCCTGGATCTGCACAGACTTAGGCAAATCATCTACTACCACAGCTTCTACTGTCTTTTTCCTGTTTCCTAGACCAACAGTGATTTTGGCTAGGTCATATGTCTGTTTACCAGAATTGTGGAAAAAACCAGCTATATCTAACTGTATTTTGGCATAGGGTTGTTTCTTCAGTTTCTGCAACACTGATCTTCTTATGAAGGACCTTTGTGAGCCTTGATCAAATAGTGTTAGCACATTGGTTTTGTGTAATTTATTAGATAACTCAACTCGAGCTATCGGGAGAGCAGTTGCTTTAAACTTATCTCTCACATTTAATGCTGTTGCTTGTTGACTTCCTGATTCTGTGGAAGTCTGCTGCTGTTCAGCAAAAGTATTTGGGCATAATGCTGTATGATGCATACCCTTGCATTTAAAACACTTCTTCAGTGAGCATTTTCCTCCCTTGTGTTCACCTAAACACTTGATGCATCTTTTCAGCTGATGAACACGTTGTTTACGTGCCTCCATTGATGTGTATTAAATACAATACTGTGCCCAATGTGTTCCATCACAAAGTACACATTTTGGAGTACGTTTATGTGTGACAGTCTGTTTACTGTCTGTTGTATTCACAGCTTGATAAATGCCTATATGGGATTTCCCATTATGTGGTTTAGTGGGAGTAGGTATACTCTTTTTATACTGAGTTGAAGGTTTATTATCCACTGGATTTGTGGATTTTTCATCTTGTCTCGTTGCTTGCATGCATGAAACTATTGTTTGTAAACCATTGCTAATTTCATCACAAGTGAAATAGCGTTTATTGAACATAATATTTAATCGTTCAATAGTTTGTGGTGACAACTTATCTTGTACAATACCACTGATAAACCAATCACATTGTCTTAGGTCATATTTAGCATCTAGAGATCTGAGACTATTGTCTAATGTAATTCTAAATGCCTGTAAGTCTGAAAAACAATGTTTGGGTGGCTTCAAGCTTGATATTAAGACTGCATGTCTAACTCTAGCCTTGTCATCATCAAAGTAATTGTCTGCTAAGACACGTAAGGCTATTTGATAATTGCCTTTGACCACCGGAAATGACTTAATCAGTTCATAGGGTTCTCCCTTCACAAGACATTTAAGGTAATTGAACTTAGCAATCTCATCTATGTCAGTTCGTGAATTTACTATGGATTGAAAACCACTAATGAATTCTTCATAATTATGACCTTGGAAAATAGGTAATGACAATGTAGGTAAGCTTGGTAATGGGACACTTGTTGTTGTTACAGGTGTAACAGGTGGTTGCCCACTAGTTATAGTAGGTCTCTGTGACAGAGTTTTATGGCAGATAGCCTGTACTCCTGTCCACCTTAATTGTTGATCACTAAAAGTATCCAAAACATTTTTAATTTCATCCTCAGATGGATCTGATTCAAGAAATTTATTTTCATAATGTGTATAGTCTGAATTAATTATTTCCAGACGTTGTGTAAATAATTCAAACTTGACCTCAAGATCATCACAATCTATGTTTGTATCTTGAGTTAATCCTAGACAGACTGAAATTAGATTTTCTAATTGTGTAATCTTAGTCTGTAAAGACTGAAACTGAGTTTTCAAACAAGCCATTTTAATGGTATACTGAAAATTCCAGCACCACACTTAGAGTGTTTAAAAAACACTGTACTGCTATAAACAGCTGAGTTTTTGTTATGCTTAAGTCAGCAATAATCGAGTCAGACACTACTGACCCACTAAGCTTAACCTCAGGGTCAATGACCATGAAGGGTACAGCGTACATGTGGCTGGTGTTTATGGCTTGTGTGCTGTGTCAGCCTGACTATGATGATTAATCGTAAATAACGATGTTATACACTTCATTCACTATACACTATAAATGTCACTGTATAACTGTAATCACACGTGAATATTACTTACACATATATAAATTTCACTGTTAATATATTTTGAAAGCTTACACTTTATATATAAGTTCCTTTAATATAACAGGTAGATCTATAAGAACAAACTTTAACACAATCTTGTCTCTTAATTTCTGTCTATAAACATTATAAACACTGTGTATATATACACTCAGACAAACAACATCACTTGGTGTTGTTCTTAATCAGCGATTTCAAGATTGGAGCAGTTGATGGAGGGTGCAGGATACCATCCCCCGTCTTCTTGTTGGGTGAGTCACCCAGCTCCCGTTTTCGTTGGGTGAACGCTGGGTGAGTGCCCGTTTTCTTTTGGCTGCCCATTCTCTGTGATTGAGTCTGGAGGGACTCATTTATACTGATTTATATTGTAAAACACTAGTTTTACAGCTTTTTTCGAAGGACCTTGGCTCATAGGTTATTTGTACACTGTAGTACAACATATTTGGACCACAGTGTGGTCTTTATCCGGTTCGAGCACGACCAAAACTCTGTTGAGAATTTGGCCTTACCTGCTGTGTTTATTATATATATATATATATATATAATGAACACTTAGCTGATAAATGACAGCAAATCGTCTACACAGCCGCCCCTGCAGACGAGGTCTAGATGCTGTCGAAACCATCACAACAGTGGGCTGTCAAGAGATACAATTTGTAAGTATAAATTACCCCTAGGGGGTGTTATGTCAGCATATTTCATTCGATGATGGCTGATGAAATACCTACTTGTTTGGACTCAAAAGTCCACACCTTACTGCCGATTATAGGTTGATTACAAACTCCTTGTGACTCAAGAATTGCGCAATCCCCCGATCTACAAGAAATTCGTAACATACCTTGCTCTTTGTAACGTGAGCTATGGTGTTCTCAACACCTTCGACAGGTATCGGTGACTTGATAGAAGCTGAAGTGTCCTTGGATGTCCACGTCTTCCATTGTCTAGGAAACGCACACTGGTACACTATGTTCCACAAGATTTGTTTTTATTGTTCACAATGTATCACAAGAGAAGCTGATCACACTTCTCTTAAGAGTTTATTGTGTTTTGTGAGACACTTTATTCACACTAACGCACAGATCAGTGTCCTTTGCTGGTTATCCTGGCGTCAGTGCCTCGTAGTAGAGTCAAAGTTAGTCTGCCAGACGCCACAGCGCTCCATGCTGTCACTCCCCCAGTACACAAAAAAAAAAAACGCTGACCTAGTACCTTGCATCCTTGTCACCTCCTCGATGAAGCAAAGCAGAATGTTTGTTTCTTGCTGTCTTATAGACAACAATGTACACTATCTTTACTATGGTAATAAAGTGGGAGCAGGATTTTCCTTAATTGTCCTGCTAAGTAAGAGATGTACTGTCTCTTATAAAAATACACTTTGCAACACCGCTGCAAGGAGCAGAGGTCACTTGCTCTACGTGGCATAGCATCTGTGATCAATTACTCATTCTAGCAGTAAACAAGACGCTCGCCCCCTGAGTGGCCCCTCAGGGCTGAGAGGGCTTGGCCCCTCAGGGCTGAAAGGGCTAAAGGGGGCTGATACCCCCCTCCTGGAGAAAATTTCTCCACAGCAGCTGCAAGTGCTAGTTTGGACGAGTCATTTAGTATCCTACTTCTCGGTTTGATCTTCACACGATTTGAGTAATGCATCTTGGAAGATCATAGATGATGGTGAATGAAGAAGTTAAAGTTCCCTCCCCAACGGGGATCACAGGGATACGATGCAGGGATGTCAACTTCAGCATCATCAACAACAACAACTTCAACATCAACAACAACTCCAGCATCAACAGCAATTTCAGAATCAACAACAACAACTTCAGCATCTACAACAATAACTTCAGCATCATCAACAACAATTTCTGCATCAACAACAACCTCAGGATCAACAATAACTTCAACATCAATAACAAAAACATCAGTATCAACAACAAAATCAACTTCACCATTAACAACAATAACTTCAGCATCATGAACAACATCAAAATTAGCAATAACTTCAGAACTTCTTTTTCGGCAACTTCGCCTCTGACAATTCGAAATAAAGGAAGGTAACTATTCAGTAGCCCGAGTTGTATTGTAAACTGCCTTGGGTCCTGTCCCCTCCCCCCCCCCCCTCACTTCCTCGAGGGTAGGCTATGTTAGGGGCTGACCTTCATAAGTCAGCCGAAGTAGGAATGTAAGGCACTTAGGAAAGTTCTTTTTTCCAGCATAATAACTGGAACAAATTTACCTTAGCTGGGCATCATGCCCGATATAAGAGTCAGACTTCGGGTCACTGATGGCCAGAAGTCCAAAAATAAAATTTTAGGCTGCATTTGTACTAATGCCACGGTTTCACATGTGGATATATTTCAGACCCACTCTGGTGCAGTACTACTTCTCTTCTCCGATGAGGAGCTGCTCCATTTATTAAAGGAAAAACTCCTTAATGAGAGTATCACCCCCATTCCCCCTGACAACTTTTAGACCCAGCGAAAACTCGGAGATCAATGTCCTTAAGGTTTATATATTTGCAAAGAACTCGAGCAACCAGTGGTCTCTGAAATTAATTCTCGGGACACCAGAAGAAGCCAAACTCATCTGTACCAACAGTCTGAAAAGTTATGGTACCATCCTCATTTCTGACATAGACAGAGATGTAAGCCACAGCTCCGTGTCTTCCTTTGCGGATGACACCTGGATCACCATGGCAGTGGCCTCCATCCAAAACACGGCGAGACTCCAAGCAGACATCAACCAAATCTTCGAATGGGTCACTCAAAACAATATGAAGTTCAACGAGGAGAAAATTCAACTACTCAGATATGGGGAAACTTGAAGAAATTAAAGATGAGTCTGCGTATACCACAAATTCTAACCATACAATAGAGCGGAAAAGTAATGTGAAGGACCTAGGAGTGATAATGTCAGAGGATCTCGCCTTCAAAGACCACAACAATGTATCTACCTCATCTGCTAGGAAAATGATAGGATAGATAATGAGAACCTTCAAAACTAGGGACGCCAAGCCCATGATGATTTTCTTCAAAACACTTGTTCTCTCTAGGCTGGAATACTGCTGTACACTAACGGCCTCCTTCATGGCTGGCGACATTGCAGACCTGGAGAGTGTACAAAGAACTTTCACGGCACACATAAGTGCAATAAGCCACCTAAACTACTGGGAACGGTTGAAGGTCCTTCATCTGTATTTCCTGGAACGCAGGCGAGAGAGATACATGATAATATACACTTGGAAGGTCCTGGAGGGAGTGGTACCAAACTTGTACACGAAAATCACTCCATATGAAAGCAAAAGACTCGGCAGGAGATGCAACATTCCCCGGATGAAAACCAGGGGTGCCACGAGTACACTGAGAGGCAACACAATAAGTGTCCGGGGCCCAAGACTTCAACTGCCTCCCAGCATACATAAGGGGGATTACCAATAGACTCCTAACTGTCTTCAAGAAGGCACTGGACAGGCACCTAAAGTCAGTACCTGACCAACCGGTCTGTGGTTCGTATGTCAGCTTGCGTGCGGCCAGCAGTAACAGCCTGGTTGATCAGACCCTGATCCACCATGATGCCTGGTCTCAGACCTGGCCGCGGGGGCGTGGACCCCCGAAACCATCTCCAGGTAAACTCCAGGTAAACCAAATGCACACTCGACCAAGAATCTATGGAAAGATTTGTGAACATCACTCAGTGTTTCAAGTGCTATTGTTTCCATCATAATACAAATAAATGCACCAGTGAAATAAAGTCTGCAGTATCTGCTCAGAACATGTTGACAGGGAATGCACCAAAATGAGCAAATCCAAGTATGCGCTTTGCAGCGAGAAACATCATGCTGTTATTTCTAATTGCCCTGTTAGGAAATTAACAGTTCAGAAAACTTTGGAAGAGAAGAAACTGGCGAATACCAAGGAAACTACTCCACTGCTCCACTCATGCAGTCCCAAGAATCCTTCCCCAATCTACCGAGCTCTGGCAGGGCACCTACTGCCACCTCCACCAACAACAATGTCTGGACCTCCTCCACTTCCATAATCCCCAACTTAACCCTGGTATGCAACAAGCCCAAAGTCGACTCTCCTACACTATCTCCCCAGGATCTGTACAAGAAGGAATAATGACGGGGACTTTGATGTACATGATGGCCCGTGATATGGCACGGCTTTGCTCTTCCGTCATCAACGAACTGATATTAGCAAATGGAGCCTCAACTGTAATTGTCTCAGATAAAGTGTTCTCATTAATGAATCCCTTCCCTCAACTCCCCCAACACCCACATCTATTCGGCCCCACCAACAGGGAAGAAACGACCCCTACACCTGCACCAGTTGCTGCACCAGTCACTGCACCAGTCACTTCATCAGGCACTGCACCAGTCACTGCACCAGTCACTGCACAATCCGCCGCCTTAGAGCCTGACCCAGTCTACCAATCAGGTTGCATTGCCGCTGTGAGTGATGCATCCGCTGGGCATCCAGCTCAAGTTACGGATGTACCCTTCAACGAAGAGAACCTATTGTCTCCCATCACCGAGGGAGATGGTAATGATGACCCAGTGCAATTTGGGAATTAGGAAACCTATGCATAAATAGATTCAGATGATGAGTCTGTTTCGTCAGCTAGTGCATCGAATACCAACAGTATTAATGGTGACCAACATTTCTGTTCTCAGAGAACCACTCAGAACTACAGCCTCCCTTCCCCTAATGAATCGAGCAGAGAAAACATACACACAACAGGTGGCCATAACCTCAGACCACAATACCCTACACGCAGCATTAACCCATAACACTAAGTAATGGGGAGTGATCTCGCCGAAGAGACAGAAGACTGGGTAATACCTGAACCATTCTATAGCCTGCACTGAGAGTAATACCTCAGTTTATGGAGACTTTACTTGAAACAATCTACGGCTTACAACTAACCTTGTATCATTTCTAATCATCCTAGGACACTAGGGAACAATGAAAAAATTAAAATTTTAGAAATGCAAGCTGCAATTTTCAGGTATTATTTGTCTGGTCACAACAAACTTCTGTGCAAAATGTCAGATCATTTCATGGTCATTTACCCTGCAGCATCGCGATTGACTTTTCGTCAAATTATACAACAGTGAAAGCAATTAGTTATAATATATTGATTGTCAAGATAATCAAGTGTACATAGTTTATATAATTTTTGGTTTTGAAGATTGTATAATCAAACGTATACGGGTTATATCAATTATCAACTACTTAATTTTAAACTATTACAAGCTATAAGTGAAGTCTTTCTTGGTGCGGAACTTGAACATCACTTTCCTGGAAAATATTCTTTGTCTGTTTATATCCATCTCTTGCCTTCTGTCCAGTCACTTCAGTACAAGCTTCAGTCGTCAGTTTTAATCCCTCTCTCAACAGCATGAGTGTTGTTTGGCCACTTCGGCACCTCCAGTGCCAAAGATCAACAGAAACTGTTGATCTGATAGAGAAGCTATGAAAGGAGGCTCAGTTTTGAGTTCAGTCTTCCAGTCAATCATGAAAAGATTGAGAATCACTACTTTTCTTGAGTTGACAATAGGAGCCACATTGTCATTCTTTTTATCTTCACTGTCATCCTCATCATCAGTGTAGATTAACAAGTCCTCGTCAACAGCATCAGCAGAATTTTCTCCATCATCATCAGAGCTCTCAGTACTTTCTTCTATCTGCTGATTCTCTTCTCTAATATTTCTTATCATTCAGACAGCTTTGTCTCTCACAATCTTGTCTTCATCAGCACACATACTAAGAAGCAACTGATCTCTGTGAGCAAAGTTGGAATTTCTTTGGACAGTCTTCTTTACTATCTTCTTTTCTTCACTGTTCAGATGTCAAATAAATTGCAGTGACTGGAAGACGTTCTTTAGACCGTGTGTGACATAAGTTTGCAGCTTAATGTGGAACCAAAACGACGACTCTTTTCAGCTCCTGGCTGGGTCTTGATATTGCCACATACAGACTAAGTATCCTGCTCCATAACGTATTCCACCTTGACACACATGGTGGACCTGGTTCAAGAGCAAAAAAGTCATCATCAGCCACACCTGTGATCACTCCTTTGCAAATCCTATACAAGCATTTCCAGTCCCAGGAGAGATCCTCTGCCACATTGTCATCCAGAGCAGAGAAATGAGTGAAATTAACTAGCTGGAAAGTAACAACTGGCAGCTCAGACAGAGGATCCTTGATATGCTTGCCAATGGGATCTCTCCAATGCTCAGAACCACTTGGCTCATCATCATAGTGGTAGAAAACAGCACGGAATGGCAGCTCATTTCCATGGAGCTGACGGATGAAATAATGGACCGGATGACCAAGCAACATTTCAAGATGATGAATGGCTCCATTGTCAGCTCCAACATTAATGTTGGTTCCATCACAACCAATACATTCAACAGGCTGCCAAGTTAGTTTCTGTTCCACCAGAAATGTACAGATAGTCTTTGTAATCTTCTTTTCATGGCCTGACTTGGGAGTCACATGAGTGATGTTCAGTGCCGGGCTCCGCCATCATGATGTAATGATCTTTCACTACTATCTTTGGACTCTATTTCTTGGTTTTCTCATTTTCTTTGTCATTACACGAGTGGAGGTCTTCTTACCATCAAAATACAGTGATGTGATATTTTCCAAGTTTGCTAGCTCATTTTCTTGCCTCTTTATTTAGTATTTGTGTCTGGCATCCGTAACTTCTGTTGTCCAAAACTTGACTTTTGTCTTCCTTGGTGATAATGCCATAGCCCATTAAGATGGCAGTAGCAATGGCAGCTCCAGCATAATCACTGATAAAGTATCGGTCACATGTGGCTGCCAGTGTGGGCAGTCTTGTTCTGTTCTGCTGTGAGCTGCTGACAGTCAGACCACTCAAGACATAGCATCAGTATCGACAGAAGGGCTATCTCTGGCATCATTTGAATTATCGTCAGAATCAGAAACTTCTCCAGCTGCCGGCTCACTTTGTCTTTCTTCCAGCTGCTTCCTGGCTCTGGCTGCATCCTGCTCCTCTTATACTGTCACTCTATCCTACATCCTTGTTACTGTCATGTCAACACAGCCAGTTTTCATCTTCCTATCGCCTCTCTGGTCAAAGAGAAACTGTACGTCACGTTCAGGAACTTTCACATCACAATTACAGGTCAGGTGGTCTCCATCATACTCCTTTATTTTGCAGTCTTCATCTTGACAGGCGGCAGCAGGACAGAAACAACTACATGTATCAAGCAACTCGTTCATTTCTTCCTGAAATGCAGCTTTTTTGGAGATACTTTTGTTCTTATTAAGTTCTATTCCTCTACTGAATAATTTTCTCAATCTTTCCTCAGTAGTTTTCTGGCTGAGAATAGGAATAGTCTTTCTGCTACCAATTGATTTCTGCCATAGTTCAGAACAATCCTTAGCTACTATCTTGATAATCACTGAAACATCAATAAACTTTTCTTTATCACAGTTATATCTCCAGCAGTTACTTAACATATCGCCTTTGGACGGAATATTGTTCATTGGAAGAACACTGACATGACCAAACAATGTATGTTCTGTGGCTTTCCTCGTTGACATTGTAGCCATCTCAGTATATAAGTAATCAGAGTAACTGAAAAGAGAGAAAGTTAGTTAATGTTTATAAATGCTACAGAGTACATAGATACAGTACATAAAACATTGCGCTGCGCTTCTCAGTCCCCTCAAGGAAGGTTCCTTGATGTTGGTGAGGGGCTCTTGATTTAGGAAATTGGATCTGTGCTCCAGTTCCCCGAATTAAGCCTGAATGCCTTCCACATCCCCCCCCCCACGCGATGTATAATCCTCCGGGTTTAGCGCTTCCCCTTGATTATAATAATAATAATGCGCTTCTCAGTAATACAGACATATTGCAAAATTTCATTCGCAAATGCTGTAGGCTAAACCACATCCAATTAACTTCATATTTGGCACTGAATTTAAGATGTCTGTGAAAAACAATGCCTGAAGAGTGCAGTTTTGACGAAAATTTCAATGTACATGTACTTGTAAAAATTTCGATATTATTTATTATTGTTATTATTAAGAACCCTTGGGCCTCTGTGAAACAAATTACCAAAATACCCATCACTTCTTCAATGCTATATATCACCTTCACGGATCTTAACATGGCAGCCCAAACTCTTGCTGAAGGAATGGCAATCCATTACTTCCAAATCAACCCAAACAGCGTTGAAGCCGAGAGATTCCAACACATCGACCTGCGGCAGTGAATGACATTAATTTCATGGCTCGTACCACCACCGCTCCACCAAGATGGCTGAACTGTAAGAATGAACACCACACCCTCACTGCCAAATGCCCAACAAGAAGAGAATTTCTCAAGAAAAACCTGGAACAACAAAAGAAAACAACTGCAAGATCTCCAACGTATGCTGCAGTCACGAAGCTGCAAGCAGACACCACTGAAATACTCCGGTCCATTCAAACTCCATCTTTCACCAGCAACACAATACCGCCAATACCTGTCGTTGAATCTATATGCTCATTTCCAGAATATGGCCATACCTGGAGCCTTCAACACCACCATCAATGAACTCTTCAGGCTAAACAAGATGTCGCCCAGTTTTACATTCCCGGATTCTCCACCTTCTTCAGGCATAATCAACACCACCTCAAACATCATCAATGTTTCAACACCCGCAAGTTCCTCTCAAGCAGCTCCACCACCACCATGTGACGAGACTCTTCAAAATCCCACGAATGAGATGCTTCCACTGACTTCCTTCACCACGGAAACCGATCAATCAGAGACCTCACTCCAGCCCACCAATCAACAGGCACGAAAGAAAAAAAACTCTCATCAACTGAAGAATGTCCTACTACCGCGCCATCTCCCTCCACTGCTATAAACATTACCACTGGCAGACGACATGCGACCGCCACTCCCACTGCTACTAAAAAACCATTTGCAGTCATGACACCTGCACAGGCTGCTAAACTCACTGCAGAATTAAGGGGAATATTAAACCGTAAATTCTCAGACTGGCCTGGCATCAGGTTCTATAATACTGACCAATACGAGGATCGAATGTTCTGAAACGAACTCTACCGTCGAATCCAAGATGGAACGGTGAAGGTTACCATGGACCCCAATCAACAACGCACCACTCAAAACATGCTTGAGGACATCCAAGAGTTCATTACCGAATATGACAGCATGATCCGAATTACTCACGTCTCCACATCGAAATTCACAAACATTAAAGATGCTAATCCCCACTAGCATAGCTTCCTATCAACCAATCACCCTGAAGTTGAGCTACCCTAGCGCTCAGGCCCTGGCCTAAAGCCGGGGTTTGACTCCAGTGGACCCTGCAGTGGTTGCTCTTTAGGCCCTTCTCGAATTCACCTGCTGCTACGCAGTTTCCTTGGCCCTGCTGTCAGCTGCTGTGCAGCTGACGTGTCCTTAAAGACACAACCGTGACAGGGAGCCAAGCTCGGGTCACCCAGGCCGAGACAATACCAGCGAATCTTGAAAAAGATTCTGAACCTTATTTGATGATGAAGTTGTTGTTGTTGATGCTGAAATTGTTGATGCTTTTGATGAAGTTATTGTTGATGCTGAAGTTATTGTTAATGCTGAAGTTATTGTTGATGCTGAAGTTATTGTTGATGCTGAAGTTATTGTTGATGCCGAAGTTTTTTTATGCTTAAGTTGTTGTTGTTGATGCTGAACTTCTAATTGTTGATTCTGAAGTTGTTGTTGATGCTGAAGTTGTAATTGATGAAGAAGTTGTTGTTGTTAATGCTGAACGGATTCAGAGAAACCAGTTAGCCTGACTTGAGTCCTGGACGTTGAGTGTCTGCACTCTGAAGGAAGGGTAGAGATGTAGCGCTTTGTGGACGTGTATCTGAACTGTATTATCGGCGTACCTGGCAAGACTGATAAGAGCGAGTGATGGTGAAAGTTTACCTCCGTGGGGGACGGCAGGTATCTGAAAAATAATATTAGTAGTAACAGTTTATTATTTTTATTAGATTAGTGTTAGTGATAGTTGTAGTAGTAGTAATAATGTTATTAGTGTTTTTATTATTATTTGTGTTAGTATTAATGTTAATGTTTTATTTATTATTAGTGGTAGTATAAGTATTAGTATTACTGTTAGTAATAATATTAATGTTAATGTTATTGTTAATATAAGCAAGACAATGTACTAAGATTGTCAGTGGAACGCCTTTCATCTGAGCAAAAAACTAATGGAAAAATAAATAAAGAAACGACTAGGAAAAATAAGAATAATGAGTTGAGGATTTTACTTAAAAATTTAAATATAATAAAAAAATGGCTTTGGTTCTTGTAGTTGGGCAGGAGTAGGTAAGGCCCTGGACAGATCTTCTGATATTAATGATGTAGGTTATCCTGGGCGGATGGTGACAGTCCGATGTTTAGGGATGTCCTCTACCACTTGGTTGGAGCACCACAAGTAGAATAAATAAAGGCCAGTAGTAGTCTAATAATTGTTAATAAGTCCCATTAACAAATGTCTTGCTCCTTTATCTGGCGTCTATCCTGGATGACCACGCCAGGAACACAGCTGGTAATAAGAAAAAATAAACTGGTTACCAATGGTCATGATAATATAACATTTAAGAATGGGAAAGAGTGATAAATGCCAAAATCATTACTGGTTACCAGCAAACAAAAGAAAGGAACAAACAGTAATACTCCTGGTAGATCACCTTACCTGATTAGGAGAAGAGTGGAGGTGAAGTGACTCTCCAAACTTCAACCCACACCAGGTAAGGTCAATATTACCAAGAGTAGAAATTGAAACAAATCAGACACCAAGAACTAGTTTCGTCCCAGCCCGCCAGAGGGGGGATGGGTGCTCGACGTAACTCTCTAATGGTTCCTGGTTGCCTGAACAACCCTAATATTAGTGTTTTTATTATTATTAGTGGTAGTATTAATGTTAATGTTTTATTTAGTATTAGTGGTAGTATTAGTATTACTGTTAGTATTAATATTAATGTTAATATTAGTGTTAATATAAGCAAGACAATGTACTAAGATATAACACTTGTGTATACATCACCAGGCTGTAGTGTTAATGTTAATGTTAATATAAGCAAGATAATGTACTAACACTTGTGTGTACATCACCAGGCTGTAGTGTTAATGTTAATGTTAATATAAGCTACACAATGTACTAACACTTGTGTGTACATCACCAGGCTGTAGTGTTAATGTTAATGTTAATATAAGCTACACAATGTACTAACACTTGTGTATACATCACCAGGCTGTAGTGTTAACGTTAATGTTAATATAAGCAAGATAATGTAATAACACTTGTGTATACATCACCAGGCTGTAGTGTTAATGTTAATGTTAATATAAGCAACACAATGTACTAAGATATAACACTTGTGTATACATCACCAGGCTGTAGTGTTAATGTTAATGTTAATATAAGCAAGATAATGTACTAACACTTGTGTATACATCACCAGGCTGTAGTGTTAATGTTAATGTTAATATAAGCAACATAATGTACTAAGATATAACACTTGTGTATACAACACCAATCTGTAGTGTTAATGTTAATGTTAATATAAGCAAGATAATGTAATAACACTTGTGTATACATCACCAGGCTGTAGTGTTAATGTTAATATAAGCAACACAATGTACTAAGATATAACACTTGTGTATACATCACCAGGCTGTAGTGTTAATGTTAATGTTAATATAAGCTACACAATGTACTAACACTTGTGTGTACATCACCAGGCTGTAGAGAGAATTCCACTCCTCCGCTGGGCTCAGGGAACCTGGGCTGGAGTATAAGCTACACAATGTACTAACACTTGTGTATACATCACCAGGTTGTAGAGAGACTTCCACTCCTCCGCTGGGCTCAGGGAACCTGGGCTGGAGTATAAGCTACACAATGTACTAACACTTGTGTATACATCACCAGGCTGTAGAGAGACTTCCACTCCTCCGCTGGGCTCAGGGAACCTGGGCTGGAGTATAAGCTACACAATGTACTAACACTTGTGTATACATCACCAGGTTGTAGAGAGGCTTCCACTCCTCCGCTGGGCTCAGGGAACCTGGGCTGGAGTATAAGCTACACAATGTACTAACACTTGTGTATACAACACCAGGCTGTAGTGTTAATGTTAATGTTAATATAAGCAACACAATGTACTAAGATATAACACTTGTGTATACATCACCAGGCTGTAGTGTTAATGTTAATGTTAATATAAGCAAGATAATGTACTAACACTTGTGTGTACATCACCAGGCTGTAGTGTTAATGTTAATGTTAATATAAGCTACACAATGTACTAACACTTGTGTGTACATCACCAGGCTGTAGTGTTAATGTTAATGTTAATATAAGCTACACAATGTACTAACACTTGTGTGTACATCACCACGCTGTAGTGTTAATGTTAATGTTAATATAAGCTACACAATGTACTACCACTTGTGTATACATCACCAGGCTGTAGTGTTAACGTTAATGTTAATATAAGCAAGATAATGTAATAACACTTGTGTATACATCACCAGGCTGTAGTGTTAATGTTAATGTTAATATAAGCAACACAATGTACTAAGATATAACACTTGTGTATACATCACCAGGCTGTAGTGTTAATGTTAATGTTAATATAAGCAAGATAATGTACTAACACTTGTGTATACATCACCAGGCTGTAGTGTTAATGTTAATGTTAATATAAGCAACATAATGTACTAAGATATAACACTTGTGTATACAACACCAATCTGTAGTGTTAATGTTAATGTTAATATAAGCAAGATAATGTAATAACACTTGTGTATACATCACCAGGCTGTAGTGTTAATGTTAATGTTAATATAAGCAACACAATGTACTAAGATATAACACTTGTGTATACATCACCAGGCTGTAGTGTTAATGTTAATGTTAATATAAGCTACACAATGTACTAACACTTGTGTATACATCACCAGGCTGTAGAGAGACTTCCACTCCTCCGCTGGGCTCAGGGAACCTGGGCTGGAGTATAAGCTACACAATGTACTAACACTTGTGTATACATCACCAGGCTGTAGAGAGACTTCCACTCCTCCGCTGGGCTCAGGGAACCTGGGCTGGAGTATAAGCTACACAATGTACTAACACTTGTGTATACATCACCAGGCTGTAGAGAGACTTCCACTCCTCCGCTGGGCTCAGGGAACCTGGGCTGGAGTATAAGCTACACAATGTACTAACACTTGTGTATACATCACCAGGTTGTAGAGAGACTTCCACTCCTCCGCTGGGCTCAGGGAACCTGGGCTGGAGTATAAGCTACACAATGTACTAACACTTGTGTATACAACACCAGGCTGTAGTGTTAATGTTAATGTTAATATAAGCAACACAATGTACTAAGATATAACACTTGTGTATACATCACCAGGCTGTAGTGTTAATGTTAATGTTAATATAAGCAAGATAATGTACTAACACTTGTGTGTACATCACCAGGCTGTAGTGTTAATGTTAATATAAGCTACACAATGTACTAACACTTGTGTGTACATCACCAGGCTGTAGTGTTAATGTTAATGTTAATATAAGCTACACAATGTACTAACACTTGTGTGTACATCACCAGGCTGTAGTGTTAATGTTAATGTTAATATAAGCTTCACAATGTACTAACACTTGTGTATACATCACCAGGCTGTAGTGTTAACGTTAATGTTAATATAAGCAAGATAATGTAATAACACTTGTGTATACATCACCAGGCTGTAGTGTTAATGTTAATGTTAATATAAGCAACACAATGTACTAAGATATAACACTTGTGTATACATCACCAGGCTGTAGTGTTAATGTTAATGTTAATATAAGCAAGATAATGTACTAACACTTGTGTATACATCACCAGGCTGTAGTGTTAATGTTAATGTTAATATAAGCAACACAATGTACTAAGATATAACACTTGTGTATACAACACCAATCTGTAGTGTTAATGTTAATGTTAATATAAGCAAGATAATGTAATAACACTTGTGTATACATCACCAGGCTGTAGTGTTAATGTTAATGTTAATATAAGCAACACAATGTACTAAGATATAACACTTGTGTATACATCACCAGGCTGTAGTGTTAATGTTAATGTTAATATAAGCTACACAATGTATTAACACTTGTGTATACATCACCAGGCTGTAGAGAGACTTCCACTCCTCCGCTGTGCTCATGGAACCTGGGCTGGAGTATAAGCTACACAATGTACTAACACTTGTGTATACATCACCAGGCTGTAGAGAGACTTCCACTCCTCCGCTGTGCTCATGGAACCTGGGCTGGAGTATAAGCTACACAATGTACTAACACTTGTGTATACATCACCAGGTTGTAGAGAGACTTCCACTCCTCCGCTGGGCTCAGGGAACCTGGGCTGGAGTATAAGCTACACAATGTACTAACACTTGTGTATACATCACCAGGTTGTAGAGAGACTTCCACTCCTCCGCTGGGCTCAGGGAACCTGGGCTGGAGTATAAGCTACACAATGTACTAACACTTGTGTATACATCACCAGGCTGTAGAGAGACTTCCACTCCTCCGCTGGGCTCAGGGAACCTGGGCTGGAGTATAAGCTACACAATGTTCTAACACTTGTGTATACATCACCAGGTTGTAGAGAGACTTCCACTCCTCCGCTGTGCTCAGGGAACCTGGGCTGGAGTATAAGCTACACAATGTACTAACACTTGTGTATACATCACCAGGTTGTAGAGAGACTTCCACTCCTCCGCTGGGCTCAGGGAACCTGGGCTGGAGTATAAGCTACACAATGTACTAACACTTGTGTATACATCACCAGGCTGTAGAGAGACTTCCACTCCTCCGCTGGGCTCAGGGAACCTGGGCTGGAGTATAAGCTACACAATGTACTAACACTTGTGTATACATCACCAGGCTGTAGAGAGACTTCCACTCCTCCGCTGGGCTCAGGGAACCTGGGCTGGAGTTGATAATGTTATCAACTTCTTCAAGAATAAGGTAAGAATTTTGATTTTTTTTACTATAACATTGTATTGAACTAACATTTGTATAAGTCTTACAAGATTATTGAGTTTACTGAACATTTACTTAGTCAACTTTTATTGCAATGACTTAAGGATCTTACCCATAGACTTAACTAATTTATTGTTCGCTTTACGTATTTCTGTTTATTACCCCAGGATGGTGTTTCTGTCCATCCTGGACTATTGTCATATCACAACTGAGAGTGTAAGAGATAGAGAAGGGCAGTAGACAGACTGAGGGGAGGCAGGAGGATGAAGAGCTCCATAGTAGTAGTAGTAGTAGTAATAATAATAGAAGTAGCAGAAATAGTAGTGATAGAAGTAGTAGTAGTAGTAGTGGTGGTGGTGGTATCGGTGGTAATGGAGATGGTGGTAGCAATAGTAGTAGCACAGCAGTGGTGGTAGTAGTAATGAGGAAGTAGTAGTGGTAATAGTAAAGCAAGTGGTAGACGTAATACCAGAGAGAGTAGTAGCAGTGAAGAACTCTCACCAAGGTAGACGTAATACCTGAGAGAGTGGTAGCAGTGAAGAACTCTCACCAAGGTAGACGTAATACCAGAGAGAGTGGTAGCAGTGAAGAACTCTCACCAAGGTAGACGTAATACCTGAGAGAGTGGTAGCAGTGAAGAACTCTCACCAAGGTAGACGTAATACCAGAGAGAGTGGTAGCAGTGAAGAACTCTCACCAAGGTAGACGTAATACCTGAGAGAGTGGTAGCAGTGAAGAACTCTCACCAAGGTAGACGTAATACCAGAGAGAGTGGTAGCAGTGAAGAACTCTCACCAAGGTAGACGTAATACCTGAGAGAGTGGTAGCAGTGAAGAACTCTCACCAAGGTAGACGTAATACCAGAGAGAGTGGTAGCAGTGAAGAACTCTCACCAAGGTAGACGTAATACCTGAGAGGGTGGTAGCAGTGAAGAACTCTCACCAAGGTAGACGTAATACCAGAGAGGGTGGTAGCAGTGAAGAACTCTCACCAAGGTAGACGTAATACCTGAGAGGGTGGTAGCAGTGAAGAACTCTCACCAAGGTAGACGTAATACCTGAGAGGGTGGTAGCAGTGAAGAACTCTCACCAAGGTAGACGTAATACCTGAGAGAGTAGTAGCAGTGAAGAACTCTCACCAAGGTAGACGTAATACCTGAGAGGGTGGTAGCAGTGAAGAACTCTCACCAAGGTAGACGTAATACCTGAGAGAGTAGTAGCAGTGAAGAACTCTCACCAAGGTAGACGTAATACCTGAGAGAGTAGTAGCAGTGAAGAACTCTCACCAAGGTAGACGTAATACCTGAGAGAGTGGTAGCAATGAAGAATAAGATAATTGAAAAAGATCAAGACATCAGTGGGAACAGAGGGGGGCGAAGTAGTTCATCAATAACCTTCACTCTCAGAGAATTAAGATCATCGTCTTAAGGAACATTAGTGAAGTGAAGCTCAGTGACAAGACTAAGCATCTTCCAGGACGGATGTTGCCCAGACTCAGCATCTTCCAGGACGGATGTTGCCCAGACTCAGCATCTTCCAGGACGGATGTTGCCCAGACTCAGCATCTTCCAGGACGGATGTTGCCCAGACTCAGCATCTTCCAGGACGGATGTTGCCCAGACTCAGCATCTTCCAGGACGGATGTTGCCTAGACTCAGCATCTTCCAGGACGGATGTTGCCCAGACTCAGCATCTTCCAGGACGGATGTTGCCCAGACTCAGCATCTTCCAGGACGGATGTTGCCCAGACTCAGCATCTTCCAGGACGGATGTTGCCCAGACTCAGCATCTTCCAGGACGGATGTTGCCTAGACTCAGCATCTTCCAGGACGGATGTTGCCTAGACTCAGCATCTTCCAGGACGGATGTTGCCTAGACTCAGCATCTTCCAGGACGGATGTTGCCCAGACTCAGCATCTTCCAGGACGGATGTTGCCTACACTTACCATCTTCCAGGACGGATGTTGCCTAGACTCAGCATCTTCCAGGACGGATGTTGCCCAGACTCAGCATCTTCCAGGACGGATGTTGCCTAGACTCAGCATCTTCCAGGACGGATGTTGCCTAGACTCAGCATCTTCCAGGACGGATGTTGCCTACACTTACCATCTTCCAGGACGGATGTTGCCTAGACTCAGCATCTTCCAGGACGGATGTTGCCTACACTTACCATCTTCCAGGACGGATGTTGCCCAGACTCAGCAACTTCCAGGACGGATGTTGCCTAGACTCAGCATCTTCCAGGACGGATGTTGCCTACACTTACCATCTTCCAGGACGGATGTTGCCTAGACTCAGCATCTTCCAGGACGGATGTTGCCCAGACTCAGCATCTTCCAGGACGGATGTTGCCTAGACTCAGCATCTTCCAGGACGGATGTTGCCTAGACTCAGCATCTTCCAGGACGGATGTTGCCCAGACTCAGCATCTTCCAGGACGGATGTTGCCTAGACTCAGCATCTTCCAGGACGGATGTTGCCTAGACTCAGCATCTTCCAGGACGGATGTTGCCCAGACTCAGCATCTTCCAGGACGGATGTTGCCTAGACTCAGCATCTTCCAGGACGGATGTTGCCCAGACTCAGCATCTTCCAGGACGGATGTTGCCTAGACTCAGCATCTTCCAGGACGGATGTTGCCTAGACTCAGCATCTTCCAGGACGGATGTTGCCTAGATTCAACATCTTCCAGGAGGGATGTTACCGAGACTCAGAATCTTCCAGGACGGATGTCGCCTAGACTTACCATCTTCCAGGACGGATGTTGCCCAGACTCAGCATCTTCCAGGACAAATGTTGCCTAGACTCAGCATCTTCCAGGACGGATGTTGCCTAGACTCAGCATCTTCAAGGACGGATGTTGCCTAGACTCAGCATCTTCCAGGACGGATGTTGCCTAGACTCAGCATCTTCCAGGACGGATGTTGCCTAGACTCAGCATCTTCCAGGACGGATGTTGCCTAGATTCAGCATCTTCCAGGACGGATGTTGCCTAGACTCAGCATCTTCCAGGACGGATGTTGCCTAGACTCATCATCTTCCAGGACGGATGTTGCCTAGATTCAGCATCTTCCAGGACGGATGTTGCCTAGACTCAGCATCTTCCAGGACGGAAGTTGCCTAGATCCTACATCTTCCAGGACGGATGTTGACTTGACTCAGAATCTTCCAAGACGGATGTAGCATAGATTCAGCATGTTCCACGACGGATGTTGCCTAGACTCAGCATCTTCCAGAACGGATGTTGCCTGAAACGTTTGATGAAGTTTTGTGAGTGACGGAGCTGAGCAGGAAAAGAGCCAAATAAATTAGTGATAGTTATCACCTAACAGGAGCTAAGAGATAGTTCACCTGAGAGGAGTTAAGAGATAGTTATCACCTGACAGGAGTTAAGAGATAGTTATTACCTGACAGGAGCTAAGAGACAATTATCACCTGACAGGAGTTAAGAGATAGTTATTACCTGACAGGAGTTAAGAGATAGTTATTACCTGACAGGAGCTAAGAGACAATTATCACCTGACAGGAGTTAAGAGAGAGTTACCACCTGACAGGAGCTAGGAGATAGTTATCACCTGACAGGAGTTAAAAGCTTGTTATTACCTGACAGGAGTTAAGAGACAGTTATCACCTGACACGAGTTAAGAGACAGTTATCACCTGACAGGAGTTAAGAGATAGTTATTACCTGACATGAGCCAAGGGATAGTTATCACCTGATAGGAGCTAAGAGAGAGTTATCACCTGACAGGAGCTAAGAGACATCACGTGACAGAAGCCAAAAGATAGATATTACCTGACAGGAGTTAAGATACAGTTATCACATGTCTGGAGCCAAGAGACAGATATTAACTGACAGGAGCCAAGAGATAGTTATCTCCTGACAGGAATTAAAGAGACAGTTATCACCTGACAAGAGCCAAGAGATACATATTACCTGGCAGGAGCCAAGAGATAGTTATTACCTGACAGGAGCTAAGAGACAGTTATCACCTGACAAGAGTTAAGAGATAGTTATCGCCTGAGAGGAGTTAAGAGACTGTTATCACCTGACAGGAGCCAAGAGATAGTTATCACCTGACAGGAGCCAAGAGATAGTTATCACCTGAGAGTAGTTAAGAGACTGTTATCACCTGACAGGAGCCAAGAGACAGTTATCACCTGACAGGAGCCAAGAGACAGTTATCACCTGACAAGAGTTAAGAGATAGTTATCGCCTGAGAGGAGTTAAGAGACTGTTATCACCTGACAGGAGCCAAGAGATAGTTATCACCTGACAGGAGCCAAGTGATAGTTATCACCTGAGAGTAGTTAAGAGACTGTTATCACCTGACAGGAGCCAAGAGATAATTATCACCTGACAGGAGCCAAGAGATAGTTATCACCTTAGAGGAGCTAAGAGATAGTTATTACCTGACAGAAGTTAAGAGACAGTCATCACCTGACAGGAGTTGAGAGATAGTTATTACCTGAGAGGAGTTAAGAAATAGTTATTACCTGACAGGAGCTAATAGATTGTTATCACCTGACAGGAGTTAAGAGATAGTTGTCTCCTGACAGGAGCCAAGAGATAGTTATCATCTGAGAGGAGTTGAGAGACAGTTATTACCTGACAGGAGCTAATGGATTGTTATTACCTGACAGAAGTTAAGAGACAGTTATCACTTGACAGGAGTTGAGAGATAGTTATTACCTGAGAGGAGCTAATAGATTGTTATCACCTGACAGGAGTTAAGAGATAGTTGTCACCTGACAGGAGTTAAGAGACAGTTATCACCTGACAGGAGTTGATAGATAGTTATTACCTGACAGGAGCTAATAGATTGTTATCACCTGACAGGAGTTAAGAGATAGTTATCACCTGAGAGGAGTTAAGAGATAGTTATTACCTGACAGAACTTAAGAGACAGTTATCACCTGACAGGAGTTGAGAGATATTTATTACCTGACAGGAGTTAAGAGAAAGTTATCACCTGACAGGAGGTAAGAGATAGTTATCACCTGACAGGAGTTAGGAGACAGTTAACACCTGACAGGAGTTAAGAGATATTTATCACCTGACAGGAGTTAGGAGACAGTTATCACCTGACAGGAGTTAAGAGACTGTTATCACCTGAAAGGAGCTAAGAGACAGTTATCACCTGACAGGAGCTAAGAAATAGTTATTACCTGACTGGAGTTAAGAGACAGTTATCACCTAGCAGGAGCTAAGAGATAGTTATCACCTGACAGGAGTTAAGAGATAATTATCACCTGACAGGAGTTAAGAGATAGTTATTACCTGACAGTAGCTAGGAGATAGTTATCACCTGACAGGAGTTAGGAGAGAGTTATCACCTGACAGGCGTTAACAGACAGTTATCACCTGACAAGAGTTGAGAGACAGTTATCACCTGACAGGAGTTAATAGATAGTTATCACCTGACAGGAGTTAAGAGATAGATATCACCTAACAGGAGCTAAGAGACAGTTATCACCTGACAGGAGCTAAGAGATAGTTATCACCTGACATGAGTTACAAGATAGTAATCACCTGACAGGAGTTAAGAGATAGTTATTACCTGACAGGAGCTAAGAGATAGTTATCACCTGAGAGGAGCTAAGAGATAGTTATTAACTGACAGGAGTTAGGAGTCAGTTATCACCTGACAGTAGCTAGGAGATAGTTATCACCTGACAGGAGTTACCTGGAGGTTACCTGGAGGTTATTCCGGGGATCAACGCCCCCGCGGCCCGGTCCATGACCAGGCCTCCCGATGGATCAGGGCCTGATCAACTAGGCTGTTACTGCTGGCCGCACGCAGTCCAACGTACGAGCCACAGCCCGGCTGATCCGGCACTGACTTTAGGTATCTGTCCAGCTCTCTCTTGAAGGCAGCCAGGGGTTTATTGGCAATTCCCCTAATGCTTGATGGGAGGCTGTTGAACAGTTTTGGGCCCCGGACACTTATGGTGTTTTCCCTTAGTGTACCAATGGCGCCCCTACTTTTTATTGGGGGCATTTTGCATCGCCTGCCCAGTCTTTTACTTTCGTAGGGAGTGATTTCTGTGTGCAGATTTGGGACCATTCCTTCCAAGATTTTCCAAGTGTAGATTATGATATATCTCTCCTTCCTGCGTTCCAACGAGTACAAGTCAAGTGCTTCCAAGCGTTCCCAGTAGTTAAGGTGCTTGACAGAACTTATACGTGCAGTCAAGGATCTCTGTACACTCTCTAGATCTGCGATTTCACCTGCTTTGAATGGAGATGTTAATGTACAGCAGTATTCCAGCCTAGAGAGAACAAGTGATTTGAAAAGGATCATCATGGGCTTGGCATCTCTCGTTTTGAAAGTTCTCATTATCCATCCTATCATTTTCTTTGCACGTGCGATCGTGGCACTGTTGTGACATTACTACTCCCAGGTCCCTTACATTATTTTTCCGCTCGTTAGGAGAGAGTTATCACCTGACAAGAGTTGAGAGACAGTTATCACCTGACAGGAGCCAAGAGATAGTTATCACCTGACAGGAGGTAAGAGACAGTTATCACCTGACTGGAGCCAAGAGATAGTTATCACCTGACATGAGTTAAGAGACTGTTATCACCTGACAGGAGTTAAGAGATTGATATCACCTGACAGGAGCCAAGAGACAGTTATCACCTGAGAGGAGTTAAGAGACTGTTATCACCTGACAGGAGCCAAGAGATAGTTATCACCTGACTGGAGCTAAGAGATAGTTATTACCTGACGGAAGTTAAGAGACAGTTATCAGCTGACAGGAGCTATGAGATAATTATTACCTGACAGGAGCTAAGAGACAGTTATCATCTGAAAGGAGTTAAAAGATAGTTATCACCTGACAGGAGCTAGGAGACAGTTATCACCTGACAGGAGTTAAGGGACAGTTGTCACCTGACAGGAGCTAAGAGACAGTTATCACCTGACAGGAGTTAAGAGATAGTTATCACCTGACAGGAGTTAAAAGAGTTATCACCTGACAGGAGCTAAGAGACAGTTATCACCTGACAGGAGCTAAGAGATAGTTATCACCTGACAGGAGTTAAGAGACAGTCATCACCTGACAGGAGCTAAGAGACAGTCACCACCTGACAGGAGCTAAGAGACAGTTATCACCTGACAGGAGTTAAGAGATTGTTATCACCTGAGAGGAGATAACAGACAGTTATCACCTGACAGGAGCTAAGAGACAGTTATCACCTGGCAGGAGCTAAGAGACAGTTATCACCTGACAGGAGTTAAGAGATTGTTATTACCTGACAGGAGATAAGAGACAGTTATCACCTGACAGGAGCTAAGAGATAGTTATCACCTGACAGGAGCTAAGAGTTAGTTATTACCTGACAGGAGTCAGGAGTCAGTTATCACCTGACAGGAGCTAAGATATAGTTATCACCTGACAGGAGTAAGGTGACAGTTATCACCTGTCAGGAGTTAATAGACAGTCATCACCTGACAGGAGTTAAGAGACAGTCATCACCTGACAGGAGCTAAGAGACAGAACCTCCTTAAGAAATGTTGGCACCAAGAGGAATACCAACTTGTGGGTTTTATTGACATCATAAAGCAAGAAAGAGAGAGAAAACAGGGAAGCTGATTATTGTTATAATCATGGGGAGCGCTAAACCCGTAGGATTATACAGCGCACCTTGGGGAATGGAAGGCATTCAGGCTCCATTCAGGAAACCGGAACACAGATCGAATTCCCTAGATCAAGAGCCTCTTACTAGAATCAAGGAACCTTTCTTGAGGGGGAAGGGAAGCGGAGAACAAGAACAAGATCATTAGGACAGAGATTAATGCTTTACTTTCCTGGTTAAAAGTTCTCTTGATGGGATCAAGAAAGCTAGAACCTAGAGGAATATATAGTGTGAAAATCAGAACCAAGAGGAATGTATAGCGTGAAAGTTAAAACCAAGAGGAATGTATAGCGTGAAAGTTAAAACCAAGAGGAATGTATAGTATGAAAGTTAGACCCAAGAGGAATGTTAGCGTGAAAGTTAGAACCAAGAGGAATATATAGTGTGAAAGTTAGAACCTAGAGGAATATATAGCGTGAAAGTTAGAACCAAGAGGAATATATAGTGCGAAAGTTAAAACCAAGAGGAATGTATAGTGTGAAAGTTAAAACCAAGAGGAATGTATAGCGTGAAAGTTAAAACCAAGAGGAATGTATAGTGTGAAAGTTAGAACCAAGAGGAATATATAGTGCGAAAGTTAAAACCAAGAGGAATGTATAGTGTGAAAGTTAGAACCAAGAGGAATATATAGCGTGAAAGTTAGAAACAGGAGGAATGTATAGTGTGAATGTTAGACCCTAGAGGAATGTATAGCGTAAAAGTTAGAACCAAGAGGAATGTATAGTGCGAAAGTTAGAACCAAGAGGAATGTATAGTGTGAAAGTTAAACCCTAGAGGAATGTATAGCATGAAAGTTAGAACCAAGAGGAATGTATAGCGTGAAAGATAGACCCAAGAGAAATGTATAGCGTGAAAGTTAGAACCAAGAGGAATGTATTGTGTGAAAGCCAAACCATAAAGGAATGTATAGCGTGAAAGTTAGAACCAAGAGGAATGTATAGTGTGAAAGTTAGAACCGAGACGAATGTATAGTGTGAAAGTTAAAACCAAGAGAATGTATATTGTGAAAGTTAGAACCGAGAGGAATGAGTATTGTGAAAGTTAGAAACAAGAGAATGTATAGTGTGAAAGTTAGAACCTAGAGGGATGTGTATTGTGAAAGTTAGAACCAAGAAATTGTATATTGTGAAAGTTAGAACCGAGAGGAATGTATAATATCAAAGTTAGAACCAAGAGGAATGTATAGTGCGAAAGTAAGAACCTAGATGAATATATTGTGAAAGTTAGAACATAAAGGAATGTATATTATGAAAGTTAGAACCAAGAGCAATGTATAGAGTGAAAGTTAGAACCCAGAGGAATGTACAGTATGAAAGTTAGAAGCACGAGCAATGTATAGTGTAAAAGTTAGAACCACCAGGAATGTATAGGGTGAAAGTTAGAACCTCGAGGAATGTATAGTGTGAAAGTTAGAACCAAGAGGAATGGATAGTGTTAAAATTAAAACCAAGAGGAATATATAGTATGAAAGTTAGAACCAAGAGGAATGTATAGTGTGAAAGTTAGAACCAAGAGGAATATATAGTGGGAAAGTTAGACCCTAGAGGAATGTATAGCATGAAAGTTAGAACCTAGAGGAATATATAGTGTGAAAGTTAGAACCAAGAGGAATGTATATTGTGAAAGTTAGAACCAAGAGAATGTATAGTGTGAAAGTTAGAACCAAGAGGAATGTATAGTGTCAAAGTTATAACCAAGAGGAATGTATAGTGCGAAAGTTAGAAGCTAAAGGAATGTATAGTGTGAAAGTTAGAACCAAGAGCAATGTATAGGGTGAGAATTAGAATCACGAGGAATGTATAGTGTGAAAGTTAGAACCACGAGGAATGTATAGTGTGCAAGTTAGAACCAAGGGGAATGAATAGTGTGAAAGTTAGAAACTTGAGGAATGTATAGTATGAAAGTTAGACTCTAGAGAAATGTACAGCATGAAAGTTAGAACCAAGAGGATTGTATAGTGTGAAAGTTAGAACCGAGTGGAATGTATATTGTGAAAGTTAGAATCAATAGAATGCATAGTGTAAAAGTTAGACCCTAGAGGAATGTATAGCGTGAAAGTTAGAACCGAGAGGAATGTATAGTGTGAAAGTTAGAACCGAGTGGAATGTATATTGTGAAAGTTAGAATCAATAGAATGCATAGTGTAAAAGTTAGACCCTAGAGGAATGTATAGTGTGAAAGTTAGAACCGAGTGGAAAGTACAGTGTGAAAGTTAGAACCTAGAGGAATATGTATTGTGAAAGTTAGAACCAAGAAAATCTATAGTGTTAAAGGTAGAACTGAGAGGAATGTATAGTGTGAAAGTTAGAACCAAGAGGAATGTATAGTGTCAAAGTTAGAACCAAGAGGAATGTATAGTGCGAAAGTTAGAACCTAGATGAATGTATATTATGAAAGTTAGAACCAAGAGCAACGTATAGAGTGAAAGTTAGAACCGAGGGGAATTTACAGTATGAAAGTTTGAACCACGAGGAATGCATAGGGTGAAAGTTAGAACCACGGCGAATGTATAGTGTGAAATTTAGACCCTAGAGGAATATATAGTGTGAAAGTTAGACCCTAGAGGAATTTATAGTGTGAAAGTTAGAACCAAGTGGAAAGTCTAGTGTGAAAGTTAGAACCTAGAGGAATGTATAGTGTGAAAGTTAGAACCGAGATGAATGTATATTGTGAAAGTTAGAACCAAGAGAATGTATATTGTGAAAGTTAGAACCAAGAGGAATATATAGTGTGAAAGTTAGAACCGAGAGGAATGTATAGTGTGAAAGTTGTAACCTAGAAGAATGTATATTGTGAAAGTTAGAACAAAGAGAATGTATAGTGTGAAAGTTAGAACCAAGAGGAATGTATAGTGTGAAAGTTAGAACCTAGAGAAATGTATAGTGTCAAAGTCATAACCAAGAGGAATGTATAGTGCGAAATTTAGAACCCAGAGGAATGTATATTGTGAAAGTTAGAACCAAGAGCAATGTATAGGGTTAAAGTTAGAATCACGAGGAATGTATAGTGTGAAAGTTAGAACCGTGAGGAATGTATAGTGTGAAAGTTATAACCACGAGGAATATAGAGTGTGAAAGTTAGAAACTAGAGGAATGTATAGTGTGAAAGTTAGACCCATGAGGAATGTATAGCGTGAAAGTTAGAACAAAGAGGAATGTATAGTGTGAAAGTTAGAACCAAGAGGAATGTATAGTGCGAAAGTTAGAACATAGAGAAATGTGTATTGTGAAAGTTAGAACCTAGAGGAATGAATATTGTGAAAGTTAGAACCAAGAGCAATGTACAGAGTGAAAGTTAGAACTGAGAGGAATGTATAGTGTGAAAGTTAGAACCAAGAGTAATGTATTGTGCGAAAGTTAGAACTTAGAGGAATGTATATTGTGAAATTTAGAACCAAGAGGAATGTATAGTGTGAATGTTAGAACCACGAGGAATGTATAGTGTGAAAGTTAGAACCGAGAGGAATGTATAAGGTGGAAGTTAGAACCAAGAGGAATGTATAGTGTGAAAGTTAGATCCGAAAGGAATGTATAGTGTGAAAGTTAGAACCGAGAGGAATGTATAAGGTGGAAGTTAGAACCAAGAGGAATGTATAGTGTGAAAGTTAGATCCGAGAGGAATGTATAGTGTGAAAGTTAGATCCGAGAGGAATGTATAAGGTGGAAGTTAGAACCAAGAGGAATGTATAGAGTGAAAATTAGAACCGAGAGAACTGTATAGTGTGAAAGTTAGAACCAATAGGAATGTATATTGTGAAATTTAGAACCGAGAGAAATGCATGATGTGAAAGTTAGAACCAAGTGGAATGCATAGTGTGAAAGTTAAACAAAAGAGGAATGTATAGTGTGAAAGTTAGAACCGAGAGAACTGAATAGTGTGAAAGTTAGAAAAAAGAGTAATGTATAGTGTGAAAGCTAGAACCAAGTGGAATGCATAGTGTGAAAGTTAGAAAAAAGAGGAAATTATAGTGTGAAAGTAAGAACCGAGAGGAATGTATAGTGCGAAAGTTAGAACATAGAGGAATGTATATTGTGAAAGATAGAACAAAGAGCAATGTATAGAATGAAAGTTAGAACCGAGAGGAATGTATAGTGTGAAAGTTAGAAACAAGAGGAATGCATAGTGCGAAAGTTAGAACGTAGAGAAATGTGTATTGTGAAAGTTAGAACCTAGAGAAATGTATATTGTGAGTGTTAGAACCAAGAGCAATGTATAGAGTGAAAGTTAGAATCGAGAGGAATGTATAGTGTGAAAGTTAGAACCAAGAGGAATGTATAGTGCGAAAATTAGAACTTAGAGGAATGTATATTGTGAAAGTTAGAACCAAGAGGAATATATAGCGTGAAAGTTAGAACCGAGAGGAATATATAGTGTGAATGTTAGAACCACGAGGAATGTATAGGGTGAAAGTTAGAACCGAGAGGAATGTATAGGGTGGAAGTTAGAACCAAGTGGAATGCATAGTGTGAAAGTTAGAAAAAAGAGGAAATTATAGTGTGAAAGAAAGAACCGAGAGGAATGTATAGTGCGAAAGTTAGAACATAGAGGAATGTATATTGTGAAAGATAGAACCAAGAGCAATGTATAGAGTGAAAGTTAGAACCGAGAGGAATGTATAGTGTGAAAGTTAGAAACAAGAGGAATATATAGTGCGAAAGTTAGTACATAGAGGAATGTATATTGTGAAAGTTAGAACCAAGAGCAATGTATAGAGTGAAAGTTAGACTCGAGAGGAATGTATAGTGTGAAAGTTAGAACCTAGAGAAATGTATAGTGCGAAAGTTAGAACATAGAGAAATGTGTATTGTGAAAGTTAGAACCTAGAGGAATGTACATTGTGAAAGTTAGAATTAAGAGCAATGTATAGAGTGAAAGTTAGAACCGAGAGGAATGTATAGTGTGAAAGTCAGAACCAAGAGGAATGTATAGTGCGAAAGTTAGAACTTAGAGGAATGTATATTGTGAAAGTTAGAAATAAGAGGAATGTATAGCGTGAAAGTTAGAACCGAGAGGAATGTATAGTGTGAATGTTAGAACCACGAGGAATGTATAGTGTGAAAGTTAGAACCGAGAGGAATGTATAGTGTGAAAGTTAGAACCGAGAGGAAAGTGATGTGTGAAAGTTAGAACCGAGAGAAATGTATGGTGTGAAAGTTAGAACCAAATGGAAAGCATAGTGTGAAAGTTAAACAAAAGAGGAATGTATAGTGTGAAAGTTAGAACCGAGAGGAATGTATATTGTGAAATTTAGAACCGAGAGAAATGCATGATGTGAAAGTTAGAACCAAGTGGAATGCATAGTGTGAAAGTTAAACAAAAGAGGAATGTATAGTGTGAAAGTTAGAACCGAGAGAACTGAATAGTGTGAAAGTTAGAAAAAAGAGTAATGTATAGTGTGAAAGCTAGAATCAAGTGGAATGCATAGTGTGAAAGTTAGAAAAAAGAGGAAAGTATAGTGTGAAAGTAAGAACCGAGAGGAATGTATAGTGCGAAAGTTAGAACATAGAGGAATGTATATTGTGAAAGATAGAACAAAGAGCAATGTATAGAATGAAAGTTAGAACCGAGAGGAATGTATAGTGTGAAAGTTAGAAACAAGAGGAATGCATAGTGCGAAAGTTAGAACGTAGAGAAATGTGTATTGTGAAAGTTAGAACCTAGAGAAATGTATATTGTGAGTGTTAGAACCAAGAGCAATGTATAGAGTGAAAGTTAGAACCGAGAGGAATGTATAGTGTGAAAGTTAGAACCAAGAGGAATGTATAGTGCGAAAGTTAGAACTTAGAGGAATGTATATTGTGAAAGTTAGAACCAAGAGGAATATATAGCGTGAAAGTTAGAACCGAGAGGAATATATAGCGTGAAAGTTAGAACCGAGAGGAATATATAGTGTGAATGTTAGAACCACGAGGAATGTATAGGGTGAAAGTTAGAACCGAGAGGAATGTATAGGGTGGAAGTTAGAACCAAGTGGAATGCATAGTGTGAAAGTTAGAAAAAAAGAGGAAAGTATAGTGTGAAAGAAAGAACCGAGAGGAATGTATAGTGCGAAAGTTAGAACATAGAGGAATGTATATTGTGAAAGATAGAACCAAGAGCAATGTATAGAGTGAAAGTTAGAACCGAGAGGAATGTATAGTGTGAAAGTTAGAAACAAGAGGAATGTATAGTGCGAAAGTTAGAACATAGAGGAATGTATATTGTGAAAGTTAGAACCAAGAGCAATGTATAGAGTGAAAGTTAGACTCGAGAGGAATGTATAGTGTGAAAGTTAGAACCTAGAGGAATGTATAGTGCGAAAGTTAGAACATAGAGAAATGTGTATTGTGAAAGTTAGAACCTAGAGGAATGTACATTGTGAAAGTTAGAATTAAGAGCAATGTATAGAGTGAAAGTTAGAACCGAGAGGAATGTATAGTGTGAAAGTCAGAACCAAGAGGAATGTATAGTGCGAAAGTTAGAACTTAGAGGAATGTATATTGTGAAAGTTAGAACTAAGAGGAATGTATAGTGTGAATGTTAGAACCACGAGGAATGTATAGTGTGAAATTTAGAACCGAGAGGAATGTATAGTGTGAAAGTTAGAACCGAGAGGAAAGTGATGTGTGAAAGTTAGAACCGAGAGAAATGTATGGTGTGAAAGTTAGAACCAAGTGGAAAGCATAGTGTGAAAGTTAAACAAAAGAGGAATGTATAGTGTGAAAGTTAGAACCGAGAGGAATGTATAGTGTGAAAATTAGATACTAGAGAACTGTATAGTGTGAAAGTTAGAACCAATAGGAATGTATAATGTGAAAGTTAGAACCGAGAGGAAAGTGATGTGTGAAAGTTAGAACCGAGAGAAATGTATGGTGTGAAAGTTAGAACCAAGTGGAAAGCATAGTGTGAAAGTTAAACAAAAGAGGAATGTATAGTGTGAAAGTTAGAACCGAGAGAACTGTATAGAGTGAAAGTTTGATCCAAGAGGAATGTGTAGTGTGAAAGTTAAAACCTAGAGGTATGTATGTTGTGAAAGTTAGAACAAATTGGAATGCATAGTGTGAAAGTTAGAAAAAGGAGGAAAGTATAGTGTGAAAGTTAGAACCGAGAGGAGTGCATAGTGCGAAAGTTAGACCATAGAGGAATGTATATTGTGAAAGTTAGAACCAAGAGCAATGTATAGAGTGAAAGTTATAACCAAGAGGAATGTATAGTGCGAAAGTTAGACCATAGAGAAATGTGTATTGTGAAAGTTAGAACCTAGAGGAATGTATATTGTGAAAGTTAGAACCAAGAGCAAGGTATAGAGTGAAAGTTAGAACCTAGAGGAATGTATAGTGTGAAAGTTAGAACCAAGAGGAATGTATAGTGCGAAAGTTAGAACTTAGAGGAAAGTATATTGTGAAAGTTAGAACCACGAGGAATGTATAAGGTGAAAGTTAGAACCTAGAGGAATGTATACTGTGAATGTTAGAACCACGATGAATGTATAGGGTGAAAGTTAGAACCGAGAGGAATGTATAGGGTGGAATTTAGAGCCAAGAGGAATGTAGTGTGAAAGTTAGAACCGAGAGGAATGTATAGTGTGAAAGTTAGAACCGAGAGAAATGTATGGTGTGAAAGTTAGAACCAAGTGGAATGCATAGTGTGAAAGTTAAACAAAAGAGGAATGAATAGTGTGAAAGTTAGAACCGAGAGAACTATATAGTGTGAAAGTTAGAACCAATAGGAATGTATAGTGTGAAAGTTAAAACCGAGAGGAATGTATAGTGTGAAAGTTAGAACCATGTGGAATGCATAGTGTGAAAGTTAGAACCAAGAGGAATGTATAGTGTGAAAGTTAGAACCAAGTGGAATGCATCATGTGAAATTTAGGAAAAAGGGGAAAGTATAGTGTGAAATTTAGAACCGAGAGGAATGTATAGTGCGAAAGTTAGAACATAGAGGAATGTATATTGTGAAAGTTAGAACCAAGAGCAATGTATAGAGTTAAAGTTAGAACCGAGAGGAATGTATAGTGTGAAAGTTAGAACCAAGAGGAATGTATAGTGCGAAAGTTAGAACTTAGAGGGATGTATATTGTGAAAGTTAGAACCACGAGGAGTGTATAGGGTGAAAATTAGACCCGAGAGGAATGTATACTGTGAAAGTTTGAACCGAGAGGAATGTATAGTGTGAAAATTAGAACCGAGAGAACTGTATAGTGTAATAGTTAGAACCAGTAGGAATGTATAGTGTGAAAGTTAGAACCGAGAGAAATGTGTAGTGTGAAAATTAGAGCCGAGAGAAATGTATGGTGTGAAAGTTAGAACCAAGTGGAATGCATAGTGTGAAAGTTAGAAAAAAGAGGAATGTATAATGTGAAAGTTAGAACCGAGAGGAATGTATAGTGTGAAAGTTAGAACCGACAGGGATGTATAGTGTGAAAGTTAGAACCGGGAAATAATCCTGACGATTAAGGTAGCCATTGAACTGTCTTTGTCAGGAGGAAAGATAACAATATTAGTTAACAATATTAGATAACAATATTAGTTAACAATATTAGTGTCAGATCTCAGAAATGTAATGGTAAGTTGAAGTGACGAAGATGGTGGTGATTCTTAAAAAAAAAAAGTATATTAGTAGACATGTCAGAGATACTGTGAGAATTAGGTTGGCTAGAAGAATCAACAGTAAGTACATCAATGCCAGCACGAAGGAAGAGTGAAGGACCAAGGGAAATAAGAGTATTAAGAAGTTCAAGCTGATGTTTGGAAAGTGTAACATAGAAAATATTAGCAACACATTAAGGGAGAATATGAACCAGGGATTGTTAGTGATAAGTCTGGGTAGTTTGTTGTGTAAGACAGCAGTGTAAGTCTGAATTAAGGCGACCAGTGGCTAGAGAAAGTGTAGTGAGAAGGTTGCAACTATCATTTGGGACAGATGAAAATAGTGCACGTTGATGTTGACAAAATGGTGAAGATGACATCATCAACTTAAGACTTAGTAGAATGTATAAGGTAGCCACTCACTGAAAGACTTAAAGAGCTCAGAAGATGTCTTATTCTTGGCAACTCTCACAATGCTATTTTCTAACATATCAAAGATCACAACCTTCGTATTAACTGGTCCTCTGGTATATTATATGCCATCCAGCTTTAAAAACACCGTCTTAGTCAAGCAGTTTTTAAGCACAATTTTACTAACTTCAATATTGTTTCTGTAGAATCATTACTTTCCCGTTACATTGCCAAGTACATTAATATAACTTCGAAACATCCTTCATCTAACCTAACCTTCGCCGAAACCTCTCATTCCCCCTTCATTTGTCTTCTTCATTATCTTTTTCTTTGCCTCTCCTGTCTTCCACCTTTGGTTATTATAAACACAGGTAACATATTGAGTGCAGGTTTGTTGCACCTGGCTGTACACTATGTCAGTAATCATAGAGTAGCATGACACTAACACAGTGGCTAGTTTTTCTTTACCCGTATATTCCTTCTCCTCTGTGTACAGTATTTGTAAAGTTAAAATCAGCAGTATAGCGATAAGAGAGAGAGAGAGAGAGAGAGAGAGAGAGAGAGAGAGAGAGAGAGAGAGAGAGCCGCTCATAACTGCAGGTTACACTTCAGAATACAAGATAGTGTGTAAGTGGTCTAGACTAGCTAGAGTGTCTGACTCACAGCCACACAGACATGTACAACATCACCTTGGCTGACACTCCAGCTCTCACACTCCTGTGCAATTGATTGGTTGTACTGTACAATTAATACAACAGTGGGGCTCCAGAACAGATAAAGTGTGATTTACCAGTTGGCTGGTCCAGAGGGAATGTGTGTGTGATGAATGTTGAATAAATTATAACATACTAAGAGCTCACCACACGGGATCTGTTCCTGGGTTTTTCCATGGGGGTGGGGGGTGGGGTGGGGGGGGGGGGTTGTGAGGGTGGTTGCCCTGAACCCATGGGCTAGTTGCCTTATTATTATTACTACTACTGTGCTGCTATTATTATTAATAGTATTATTGCCATCACTACTACAACTATTACTACTTCCACCACTTAAACTACTATTACTACTAGCACTACTACTACTACTATCAGTAGTAGTAGTGCTCCTCCTCCCTCCCTTCTCCTCTTTTGACCTTCCTGCTTCTTGCTCTCTCAGTTGTGGTCTGACAATGACCCAAAACAAACTTAAATGTTATCCTAACGTTTCTCTCCTCAACCCGGGTTCTTAGTCAACTTTTACAACCACCGTATTCTCAAAATTTATTATTAATGATAGAAACACTAATATTAAAAATTATAATAACATTAATAATAATATAATAGTAAAATAATAAAATTATTATTATTATTATTATTATTATTATTATTATTATTATTATTATTATTATTATTATTATTATGATTATTATTATTATTATTACTATTATTATTATTATTATTATTATTATTATTATTATTATTATTATTATTATTATTATTATTATTATTATGGAAGTAGTAGCGGTGCTACTACTACTACTAGTAGTAGTAGTAGTAATAGTAGAAGTAATACTAGTAGTGACAGTAGTAGTAGTAATAGTAGTAGTAATAGTAGTAGTAGAAGTAATACTAGTAGTAAAAATAGTAATAGTAGTAGTAGTAATAGTAGTAGTAGTAGTAGTAGTGGAAGTAGTAGTAACAGTTGTAGTAGTAAGAATCGTAGTAGTAATACTAGTAGAAGTAGTAGTAATAGTAGTAGCACAAATAGTAGTAGTAGTAGCACTAATAGTAGCAGCAGCAGCCGCAGTTGTAGTGGTAGCACTTGTTGTAATAGTAGTAGTAGTAATAGTAGTAGTAGCAGTACTAGTATCCATTTGAAGTGCGTGAGAATTATTCATCTTCGGAATATGCGTGACAAAAGACATTATTAAATTAATGGGAACAAGGTGTAGTATGTGGGTGGAGTATGTGGGTGTAGTATGTGGGTGTAGTATGTGGGTGTAGTATGTGGGTGGAGTATGTGGGTGTAGTATGTGGGTGTAGTATGTGCGTGTAGTACGTGGGTGTAGAATGTGGGTGAGGTATGTGGGTGTAGTATATGTGTGTAGTACGTGGGTGTAGTATGTGGGTGTAGTATGTGGGTGTAGTATGTATGTGTAGTATATGGGTGTAGTATATGGGTGTAGTATATGGGTGTAGTATATGGGTGTAGTATGTGGGAGCAGTATGTGGATGTAGTATGTGGATGTAGAATGTGGGTGTAGTATGTGGGAGTAGTATGTGGGTGTAGTATGTGGGTGTAGTATGCGGGTGTAGAATGTTTGTGTAGTATATGGGTGTAGTATGTGAGTGTAGTATGTGGGTGTAGTATGTGGGTGTAGTATGTGGGTGTAGTATGTGGGTGTAGTATGTGGGTGTAGTATGTGGGTGTAGTATATGGATGTAGTATGTGATTGTAGTATATGGGTGTAGTATGTGGGTGTAGTATGTGGGTGTAGTATGTGGGTGTAGTATGTCGGTGTAGTATGTGGGTTTATTATATGGGTGTAGTATGTGGGTGCAGTATGTGGGTGTAGTATGTGGGTGTAGTATGTTGGTGAGGTATGTGGATGCAGTATGTGGGTGTAGTATGTGGGTGTACTATGCGGGTGTAGTATGTGGGAGCATTATGTGGGTGTAATATACGGCTGTATTATGTGTGTGAAGTATGTGGGTGTAGTTTGTGGGTGTAGTATGTGGGTGCGGTATGTGGGTGTAGTATGTGGGTGTAGTATATGGGTGTAGTATGTGGGTGTAGTATGTGGGTGTAGTATGTGGGTGAGGCATATGCGTGTAGTATGTGGGTGTAGTATGTGGGTGTATTGTGTGGGAGTAGTATGTAGGTGTAGTATATGGCTGTAGTATGTGTGTGCAGTATGTGCGTGTAGTTTGTGGGTGTAGTACGTGGGTGCAGTATGTGGGTGTAGTATGTGTGTGTAGTATATGGGTGTAGTATGTGGGTGTAGTGTGTTGGTGTAGTGTGTGGGTCTAGTAAGTGGGTGTAGCATGTGGGTGTAGTATATGGGTGTAGTATGTGGGTGTAGTATGTGGGTGTAGTATGTGGGTGTAGTATGTGGGTGTAGTATGTGGGTGTAGTAGGTTGGTGTAGTATGAGAGAGTAGTATGTGGGTGTGGTATATGGGTGCAGTATGTGGCTGCAGTGTGTGGGTGTGATATGTGCGTGTAGTATGTGCATGTAGTATGCAGGTGTAGTATGCGGGTATAGTAAGTGGGTGTAGCATGTGCGTGTAGTATATGGGTGTAGTATGTGGGAGTAGTATGTGGGTGTAGTATGTGGGTGTAGTATGTGGGTGTAGTATGTGGGTGTATTATGTTGGTGTAGTATGTGGGTGTAGTATGTGGGTGTGATATGTGGGTGCAGTATGTGGGTGTATAACGTGGTTGTGGTATGTGCGTGTAGTATGTGGGTGTAGTATGTAGGTGTAGTAAGCGGGTGTAGCATGTGGGTGTAGCATGTGGGTGCAGTATGTGGGTGTAGTATGTGAGTATAGTATGTGGGTGTAGTATGTGGGTGTATTATGTGGGTGTAGTATATGGGTGTAGTATTTGTGTGTAGTATGTGGGTGTAGTATGTGGGTGTAGTATGTGGGTGTATTATATGGGTGTAGTATTTGGGTGTAGTATGCGGGTGTAATATATGGGTGTAGTATGTGGGTGTAGTATGTGGGTGTAGTATGTGGGTGTAGTATGTGGGTGTAGTATGTGGGTGTAATATGTGAGTGTAATATGTACGAGCAGTATATGGGTGTTGTATGTGGGTGTAGTATGTGGCTGTAGTATGTGGGTGTAGTATGTGAGTGTACTATGTGGGTTTAGTCTGTGGGTGTAGTAAGTGGGTGCAGTATGTGAGTTTAGTACGTGTGTGTAGTATGTGGGTGCACTATGTGTGTGTAATATGTGAGTGTAGTATGTGGGTGTAGTATGTGGGTGTAGCATGTGGGCGTAGTATATGTGTAGAGTTTGGGTGTAGTATGTGGGTTTAATATGTGGGTGTAGTATGTGAATGTTGCATGTGCGTGTAGTACGTGGGTGTAGTATGTGGGTGAGGTATGTGGGTGTAGTATATGTGTTTAGTACGTGGGAGTAGTACGTGGGTGTAGTATGTGGGTGTAGTATATATGTGTAGTATATGGGTGTAGTATGTTGGTGTAGTATATGGGTGTAGTATGTTGGTATAGTATATGGGTGTAGTATGTGGGAGTAGTATGTGGATGTAGTATGTGGATGTAGAATGTGGGTGTAGCATGTGGGAGTAGTATGTGGGTGTAGTATGTGGGTGTAGTATGTGGGAGTAGTATGCATGTGTGGTATATGGGTGTAGTATGTGAGTGTAGTATATGGGTGTAGTATGTGGGTGTAGTACGTGGGTGTAGTACGTGGGTGTAGTATGTGGGTGTAGTATGTGGGTGTAGTATGTGGATGTAGTATGTGATTGTAGTATATGGGTGTAGTATGAGGGTGTAGTATGTGGGTGTAGTTTGCCGGTGTAGTATGTGGGTTTAGTATATGGGTGTAGTATGTGGGTGCAGTATGTGGGTGTAGTATGTGGGTGTAGTATGTGGGTGTAGTATGTTGGTGAGGTATGTGGATGTAGTATGTGGGTGTAGTGTGTGGGTGTACTATGCTGGTGTAGTATGTGGGAGCAGTATGTGGGTGTAGTATATAGCTGTAGTATGTGTGTGTAGTATGTGGGTGTTGTTTGTTAGTGTAGTATGTGGGTGCAGTATGTGGGTGTAGTTTGTGTGTGTAGTAAATGGGTGTAGTATGCGGGTGTAGTATGTGGGTGTAGTATGTGCTTGAGGTATGTGGGTATAGTGTGTGGGTGTATTATGTGGGTGTAGTATGTGGGTGACTTATGTGGGTGTAGTATGTGGGTGTAGTACGTAGGTGAAGAATGCGGGAGTAGCATGTGGGTGTAGTATGTGGGTGTAGTATGTGGGTGAAGCATGTGGGTGTAGTATGTGGGTGTAGAATGTGGGAGTACTATTTCGGTGTAGCATGGGGTGTAGTATGTGGGTGTAGAATGTGGGTGTAGTATGTGGGTGTAGTATGTGTGTGTAGTATGTGGGTGCAGTATGTGCGTGTAGTATGTGGGTTAGGTATGTGGGTGTACTATGTGGGTGTAGTGTGTGGGTGTAGTATGTGGGTGAGGTATGTGTGTGTAGTATGTGGGTTTAGTATGCGGGTGCAGTATGTGGGTGTAGTATGTGGGAGTAGTATGTGGGTGTAATATGTATGTGTAGTATGTGGGTGTAGTATGTGGGTGTAGTATGTGGGTGCAGTATGTGGGTGTAGTATGTGGGTGAGGCATGTGGGTGTAGTATGTGGCTGTAGTATGTGGGTGTGGTATGTGGGTGTAGTATGTGGGTGTAGTATGTGGGTGTAGTATGTGGGTGTAGAATGTGGGTGTAGTATGTGGGTGTAGTATATGGGTGAGGTATGTGGGTGTAATATGTGGGTTTAGTATGTGGGTGTAGTATGTGGGTGAGGTATGTGGGTGTAGTATGTCGGTGTACTATGCGGGTGTAATATGTGGGTGTATTATGTGGGATTAGTATGTGGGTGTAGTATGTGGGTGTAGTATGTGGGTGCAGAATGTGGGTGAGGCATGTGGGAGTAGTATGTGGGTGTAGTATGTGGGTGTAGTATGTGGGGTGTATTATGTGGGTGTAGTATGTGGGTGTAGTATGTGGGTGAGGTATGTGGGTGTAGTATGTGGGTGTAGTATATGGGTGTAGTATGTGTTTAGTATGTGGGAGTAGCATGTGGGTGTAGTATGTGGGAGTAGCATGTGGGTGTAGTATGTGGGAGTAGTATATGGGTGTAGTATGTGGGTGAGATTATGTGGGTGTAGTATGGGGGTGTAGTATGTGGGTGTAGTATGTGGTTGTGGTATGTTGGTGTAGTATGTGAGTGTAATATGTGGATGTAGTATGTGGGTGTAATACATGCTTGTATTACTTGGGTGTAGAATGTGAGTGTACTATGTGGGTGTAGTATGTGGGTGTAGTACGTGGGTGTAGCATGTGGGTGTAGTATGTGTGTGTAATGTGTGGGTGTAGTATGTGGGTTTAGTATGTGGGTGCAGTATGTGAATGTAGCATGTGCGTGTAGTATGTGGGTGTAGTATGTGGGTATAGTATGTGGGTGTAGTACGTGCCTGAAGTACGTGGGAGAAGTATGTGGTTGTAGTTTGTTGGTGTAGTACGTGTGTGTGGTATGTAGGTGTTTTATGTGGGTGTAGTATGGGGGTTTAGTATGTGGGAGTAGTACGTGTGTTGTATGTGGGTACAGTATGTGCGTGCAGTATGTGGGTGTAGTATGTGAGTGTAATATGTGGGTGCAGAATGTGGGAGTGGTATGTGGTTGTAGTATGTATATGTAGTACGTGGGTGGAGTATGTAGATATAGGGCGTGGGTGTAGTATGTGGGTGTAATATGTATATGTAGTACGTGGGTGTATTATGTAGATATATGACGTGGGTGTAGTATGTGGGAGTAGAATGTGGGCGAAGTACGTGGGTGTAGTATGTGTGTGCTGTATAGGGGTGCACTCTGGGTGTAGTATGTGGGTGTAGTATGTGGGCGTGGTATGTGGGTGTAGTATGTAGGTGTATTATGTGGGTGTAGCATGTGGGTGTAGTGTATGAGTGTAGTATGTTTGTGTAGTATGTGGGTGTTGTGTGTGTGTGTAATATGCGGGTGCAGTATGTGGGTACAGTATGTAGGTGTAGGACGTGGGTGTATAGTATGTAGGTGTAGTGCGTGGGTGTAGTATGTTGGGGTAATATGTGGGTATATTATGTTTGTCTAGTTTATGGGTGTAGTATGTGGGCGTCGTATGTAGGCGTAGTATGTTAGTGTAGTGTGTGGGTGCACAATTAGGGTGTAGTATGTGGGTGTAGTGTGTTAGTGTAGTATGTGGGTTTAGTATGTGGGAGTAGCACGTGGGAATCGTATATGAGTGTTGTATATGGGTGTATTATGTGCCTGTAGTATGTGGGTGTAGTATGTGGGTGTAGTATGTTGGTGTAGTGTGTGGGTTTAGTATGTGGGTGTAGTATGTGGGTATAGTATGTGGGTGTGGTGTGTGGATGTAGTATGTGGGTGTAGTATGTGGGTGTAGTATGTGAGTGTAGTATGTGGGTGAAGTATGTGGGTGTAGTATGTGGGTGTAGTATGTGGGTGTAGTATGTGGGTGTAGTATGTGGGTGTGGTATGTGGATGTAGTATGTGGGTGTAGTATGTGGGTGTAGTATGTGGGTGTAGTATGTGGGTGTAGTATGTGGGTGTAGTATGTGGGTGTAGTATGTGGGTGTAGTATGTGGGTGTAGTATGTGGGTGTAGTATGTGGGTGTAGTGTGTGGGTGTAGTATGTGGGTGTAGTATGTGGGTGTAGTATGTGGGTGTAGTATGTGGGTGTAGTATGTGGGTGTAGTATGTGGGTGTAGTATGTTTGTGTAGTATGTGGGTGTTGTGTGTGGGTGTAATATGCGGGTGCAGTATGTGGGTACAGTATGTAGGTGTAGGACGTGGGTGTATTATGTGGGTATAGTATGGGGTGCAGTGCGTGGGTTTAGTACGTGGTTGGAGTATGAGGGTGTAGTATGTGGGTGTAATATGTGGGTGTAGTATGTGGGTGTAATATGTGGGAGTAGTATGTGGGTATAGTATGTAGGTGTAGTACGTGGGTGTAGTATGTGGGTGTAGTATGTGGGTGTAGTATGTTGGTGTATTGTATGGGTGTAGTATGTGGGCATATTATGTGGGTGTAGTATGTTTGCGTAGTATGTTGGTGTAGTATATGGGTGTAGTATGTGGGCGTCGTATGTGGATGTAGCATGTTGGTGTAGTATGTTGGTGCAACTATGTATGTGTTGAATGTGGGTGTAGTATGTGGGCGTTGTATGTATGAGTTGCACGTGGGTGTAGTATGTGGGTGTAGTATGTGGGTGTAGTATGTGGGTGTAGTACGTGGGTGTAGTATGCGTGTGTATTATGTGGGTGTAGTATGTGGGTATAGTATATGGGTGTAGTATGTGGGTGTAGTACATGGGTGTAGTATGTGTGTGCAGTACGTGGGTGAAGTATGTTGGTGTAGTATGAGGGTGTCGTATGTGAGTGTAACATATGGGAGTAGTATGTCGGTGTAGTATGTGGGTGTAATATGCGTATGTAGAATGTGGGTACAGTATGTAGGTGTAGTACGTGGGTGTAGTGTGTGGGCGTAGTATGTGGGTGTAGTATGTTGGTGTAGTATGTTAGTGCACTATGTGAGTGTAGTACGTGGGTGTAGTATGTTGGTGTAGTATGTGGTTGTATGTATTGGCGTGCATTGTGTGGGTGTAGTATGTGGGTGTAATATGTGGGTGTATTATGTGGGTGTAATATGTGGGTGTAGTATGTGGGTATAGTATGTAGGTGTAGTGCGTGGGTGTAGTATGTTGGGGTAATATGTGGGTATATTATGTTTGTCTAGTTTATGGGTGTAGTATGTGGGCGTCGTATGTAGGCGTAGTATGTTAGTGTAGTGTGTGGGTGCACAATTAGGGTGTAGTATGTGGGTGTAGTATGTGGGAGTAGCACGTGGGAATCGTATATGAGTGTTGTATATGGGTGTATTATGTGCCTGTAGTATGTGGGTGTAGTATGTGGGTGTAGTATGTTGGTGTAGTATGTGGGTTTAGTATGTGGGTGTAGTATGTGGGTATAGTATGTGGGTGTGGTGTGTGGATGTAGTATGTGGGTGTAGTATGTGAGTGTAGTATGTGGGTGAAGTATGTGGGTGTAGTATGTGGGTGTAGTATGTGGGTGTAGTATGTGGGTGTGATATGTGGATGTAGTATGTGGGTGTAGTATGTGGGTGTAGTATGTGGGTGTAGTATGTGGGTGTAGTATGTGGGTGTAGTATGTGGGTGTAGTATGTGGGTGTAGTATGTGGGTGTAGTATATGGGTGTAGTATGTGGGTGTAGTGTGTGGGTGTAGTATGTGGGTGTAGTATGTGGGTGTAGTATGTGGGTGTAGTATGTGGGTGTAGTATGTGGGTGTAGTATGTGGGTGTAGTATGTGGGTGTAGTATGTGGGTGTAGTATGTGGGTGTAGTATGTGGGTGTAGTATGTGGGTGTAGTATGTGGGTGTAGTATGTGGGTGTAGTATGTGGGTGTAGTATGTGGGTTTAGTATGTGGGTGTAGTATGTGGGTGTAGTATGTGGGTGTAGTATGTGGGTGTAGTATGTGGGTGTAGTATGTGGGTGTATTATGTGGGTGTAGTATGTGGGTGTAGTATGTGGGTGTAGTATGTGGGTGTAGTATGTGGGTGTAGTATGTGGGTGTAGTATGTGGGTGTAGTATGTGGGTGTAGTATGTGGGTGTAGTATGTGGGTGTAGTATGCAAGTTTAGAAAGAAATAACTCAGAATGTTTTGAACGACAAAAGTTAATGTCATAAATCTGAGATAAATCGAAGATAAATGTAGTAGAAGGATTTGTGTTGAGAATTATAAAGTGTATTAAATCAGGTGTTTTTGAGAGAATAAGAACTAATGAAGGAGTAACGGTAATGTTAAATGATGAATTATTGGAAGGAAAGAGGTAATATAAGAGTTTAAAGTCAAGAATTATGTGAACTAAAACAGAAATTTTTGTGCATGTTAAAGAAGCTTGCTACGAAGTGGGAAAATAAATTTTGAGAGTGTCACTGGATGATAAAGTGGAAGAAACTGCTGTAGGAAGTGTTGTACATAAGTTTAAAGTGCTATGTAACTGCCATAAAACACCTCAATTTCCGGGAATGCTTTAAGTTCCTCAACCTGTATTCCCTAGAATGCAGGCGAGAGAGATTCATGATTATATTCACTTGGAAAATCTTAGAGGAATTAGTACCAAACTTGCACACAAAAATCACTCTCTATGAAAGCAAAAGACTCGGCAGACAACGCAACATTCCTCCATTGAAAAGCAGGGGTGCAACTAGCACGATAAGAGACAACATAATAAGTGTCAGGGGCCCAAAACTGTTCAACTGCCTCCCAGCATACATAACTGTGATTACGAATAGACCCTTGGCTCTCTTCAAGCAGACATTAGACAGGCACTTAAGTTCAGTACCTGACCAGCCGGGCTGTGGTTCGTACGTCGGGTTGCATGCGGCCAACAGTAACAGACCGGTTGATCAGGCCCTGATCCAGCATGAGGACTGATGACAGACCGGGCTGGGGGGATGTTGGCCCTCGAAACTCTCTCTAGGTAAACTCCAGGATATGGGATAATGGGAGGCCTCTATCAAAGCTTTGTATAAACTGAGGTTTAGTAATGGTAATTCATATTTTAAGAAAAAGAGTGTTGAGAAATTATTTACCAGCTAAGGTTGAAGATTAAATATAGGGGGAACTTAGCTTGATAGACAGCCTTCGCCTACACAGCCGCCCCTGCAGGCGACGTCTTGAGAAGCTGTCGTAGCCACTTCTCAACGGGCTGAAAAAAGATATATATTGAAAATAAATTACCCCAAGGGGGTATTATGTCAGTATATTTCCAAAACTGATTGCTGACTGGAAAACTTACTTTTGAAGGCTCGTTGGCCTGTAATGTACTGAGTATTGGTAGTTTAATCAACATAACATGATATCCACTGTGCATCTGACCTATCAATTTTATGATCATTAAACGTACCTGGGTATTTGCAGCTGACCCGTAGTTGCACCAGGATATCTGTTGACTTGATTGAAGAATGGTGTTCCTTGAAGAATGTTGCACTACACTCTGTTGGATCGCAACACTCGTTATTACACTGTTCATCAAGATTTGTTCATTTATTAACAAACTGTTCAGTAAAGAAGCTGATCACACTTTTTTGTAAGTGTTTATTGTGTTTAGTGAGACACTTTGTTCACACTAATGCACAGATCAATGTTCTTTGTTGGTTATTCTGGCGTCAGTGTGAATCCCTGTAGGAACAAAAGTAATTTGTCCTCACAGCCTCCTATGCCACTGCAATGCCCCTAGCACATAAAGGAAAAGCTGACCTAATAATTTTTGCTGCCTTTCCAAACTTCCTCCATGAATCAAAGCAGAATGCTTGATTCTTGCTGTCTTAAGCATAGACAACAATGTACACTATTTTTACCATGGTAATAAAGTGGGAGCAGGATTTTCCCTAATTGTCCCACTAAGGTAAGAGATGGACTGTCTCTTCTTAAACTAAACTATTTGCAACTTCGGACTCTTGCAAGGAGCAGCGGCCGCGTGACCAAGTCACATACTCGTACAGCATCTGGGATCAATTACTTGCTGTAGCAATAAACAAGATGCTTGCCCCTTCTGAGAAGGCTGGCCCTCCTCAGGGCTGAAAGGGACTGAAGAGGGCTGATACCCCCGTCCTGGAGAAAATTTCTCTACACTGGGGGTCGGTGGAGGTTCCCTGCAGGTGAGCTATTCATCATTTAACATTAATTTGATTTTCTCACACGCCACCACTGCTGCTTGCCTTTTCTGAACAGCTTTAGTCTGTGCGATTTCTAGAGAATCACTAATTTTGTTTTCAACACTGTGTAATTCTAACGGCACTAGTTTATTTATTGTCTGCTTATTCACTACACCTATGCTCAAAATAAAAACTGTCCTGATGATTCCATTTGCATCAGGATATATGGTCACAATTTTTCCAAGTGGCCATTGGGACCTCGGACCATCATAGTCAAAAATCACTATGTCACCAGGTCTTAAGGACTTATGATTTTCAGGAACACCAGCTCCATAGAAGTGTTCTCTCAATGAGGTGAGATAGTCTTCTCGCCAAATTTTCTCCTAACGTTCAATCACTTTATTAAGGAGCTTGAATTTACGTCTTAGTTGGTCAGGTTCGAAATAAGTAGGATCCTCTATGATTTCTTTATCATTCATGGGAGGAACAGGTTCGAGCCTTCTGCCATGGAGTAAATGAGATGGACTTAACACTTCTAAATTGTCCAGATCGTCGGTAACATAAGTTAGAGGTCTGATGTTGACTCTGTTCTATATTTCAGTGAAAACTGTGCGGAATTCTTCTAAGTCGATTCTCTGACGATGAAGAGTCTTCCTTAAACAACGTTTTACAATGCCGATCATTCTTTCATAAAATCCGCCGTGCCATGGAGATTTAGGAGGAATGTATCTCCAACGACAATTGTGTTGATTCAGCATCTGTTGTACTTCTGGTTGATCAAAGATCTTACTCATATAAGCAGCACCAGCAACAAAGTTCGTTGCATTGTCTGAAATCATCAGTCTGGGACATGCCCTTCTAGCTGCAAACCTTCTGAATAATTTGATAAAAGTTTCAGCAGACATGTCAGTGGCTACTTCTAGATGTACTGCTCTAGTCGAAGCACAAGTGAACAAACAGATGTACACCTTGATGGGAACTTTGTCAACTGTTTTAGTTAAAATTATTGGTCCAGTGTAATCTACACCTGTCACCTCAAATGGAGTCACATGACAAACTCTTTCACAGGGGTATGGAGGTGGACCTGGATACTGACATACTCGCATATCGTAATGACAAGTAATTTTTTTTTTTTTTTTTTATTATCACACCGGCCGATTCCCACCAAGGCAGGGTGGCCCGAAAAAGAAAAACTTTCACCATCATTCACTCCATCACTGTCTTGCCAGAAGGGTGCTTTACACTACAGTTTTTAAACTGCAACATTAACACCCATCCTTCAGAGTGCAGGCACTGTACTTCCCATCTCCAGGACTCAAGTCCGGCCTGCCGGTTTCCCTGAATCCCTTCATAAATGTTACTTTGCTCACACTCCAACAGCACGTCAAGTATTAAAAACCATTTGTCTCCATTCACTCCTATCAAACACGCTCACGCATGCCTGCTGGAAGTCCAAGCCCCTCGCACACAAAACCTCCTTTACCCCCTCCCTCCAACCCTTCCTAGGCCGACCCCTACCCCGCCTTCCTTCCACTACAGACTGATACACTCTTGAAGTCATTCTGTTTCGCTCCATTCTCTCTACATGTCCGAACCACCTCAACAACCCTTCCTCAGCCCTCTGGACAACAGTTTTGGTAATCCCGCACCTCCTCCTAACTTCCAAACTACGAATTCTCTGCATTATATTCACACCACACATTGCCCTCAGACATGACATCTCCACTGCCTCCAGCCTTCTCCTCGCTGCAACATTCATCACCCACGCTTCACACCCATATAAGAGCGTTGGTAAAACTATACTCTCATACATTCCCCTCTTTGCCTCCAAGGACAAAGTTCTTTGTCTCCACAGACTCCTAAGTGCACCACTCACTCTTTTTCCCTCATCAATTCTATGATTCACCTCATCTTTCATAGACCCATCCGCTGACACGTCCACTCCCAAATATCTGAATACGTTCACCTCCTCCATACTCTCTCCCTCCAATCTGATATTCAATCTTTCATCACCTAATCTTTTTGTTATCCTCATAACCTTACTCTTTCCTGTATTCACCTTTAATTTTCTTCTTTTGCACACCCTACCAAATTCATCCACCAATCTCTGCAACTTCTCTTCAGAATCTCCCAAGAGCACAGTGTCATCAGCAAAGAGCAGCTGTGACAACTCCCACTTTGTGTGTGATTCTTTATCTTTTAACTCCACGCCTCTTGCCAAGACCCTCGCATTTACTTCTCTTACAACCCCATCTATAAATATATTAAACAACCACGGTGACATCACACATCCTTGTCTAAGGCCTACTTTTACTGGGAAAAAATTTCCCTCTTTCCTACATACTCTAACTTGAGCCTCACTATCCTCGTAAAAACTCTTCACTGCTTTCAGTAACCTACCTCCTACACCATACACTTGCAACATCTGCCACATTGCCCCCCTATCCACCCTGTCATACGCCTTTTCCAAATCCATAAATGCCACAAAGACCTCTTTAGCCTTATCTAAATACTGTTCACTTATATGTTTCACTGTAAACACCTGGTCCACACACCCCCTACCTTTCCTAAAGCCTCCTTGTTCATCTGCTATCCTATTCTCCGTCTTACTCTTAATTCTTTCAATTATAACTCTACCATACACTTTACCAGGTACACTCAACAGACTTATCCCCCTATAATTTTTGCACTCTCTTTTATCCCCTTTGCCTTTATACAAAGGAACTATGCATGCTCTCTGCCAATCCCTAGGTACCTTACCCTCTTCCATACATTTATTAAATAATTGCACCAACCACTCCAAAACTATATCCCCACCTGCTTTTAACATTTCTATCTTTATCCCATCAATCCCGGCTGCCTTACCCCCTTTCATTTTACCTACTGCCTCACGAACTTCCCCCACACTCACAACTGGCTCTTCCTCACTCCTACAAGATGTTATTCCTCCTTGCCCTATACACGAAATCACAGCTTCCCTATCTTCATCAACATTTAACAATTCCTCAAAATATTCCTTCCATCTTCCCAATACCTCTAACTCTCCATTTAATAACTCTCCTCTCCTATTTTTAACTGACAAATCCATTTGTTCTCTAGGCTTTCTTAACTTGTTAATCTCACTCCAAAACTTTTTCTTATTTTCAACAAAATTTGTTGATAACATCTCACCCACTCTCTCATTTGCTCTCTTTTTACATTGCTTCACCACTCTCTTAACTTCTCTCTTTTTCTCCATATACTCTTCCCTCCTTGCATCACTTCTACTTTGTAAAAACTTCTCATATGCTAACTTTTTCTCCCTTACTACTCTCTTTACATCATCATTCCACCAATCGCTCCTCTTCCCTCCTGCACCCACTTTCCTGTAACCACAAACTTCTGCTGAACACTCTAACACTACATTTTTAAACCTACCCCATACCTCTTCGACCCCATTGCCTATGCTCTCATTAGCCCATCTATCCTCCAATAGCTGTTTATATCTTACCCTAACTGCCTCCTCTTTTAGTTTATAAACCTTTACCTCTCTCTTCCCTGATGCTTCTATTCTCCTTGTATCCCATCTACCTTTTACTCTCAGTGTAGCTACAACTAGAAAGTGATCTGATATATCTGTGGCCCCTCTATAAACATGTACATCCTGAAGTCTACTCAACAGTCTTTTATCTACCAATACATAATCCAACAAACTACTGTCATTTCGCCCTACATCATATCGTGTATACTTATTTATCCTCTTTTTCTTAAAATATGTATTACCTATAACTAAACCCCTTTCTATACAAAGTTCAATCAAAGAGCTCCCATTATCATTTACACCTGGCACCCCAAACTTACCTACCACACCCTCTCTAAAAGTTTCTCCTACTTTAGCATTCAAGTCCCCTACCACAATTACTCTCTCACTTGGTTCAAAGGCTCCTATACATTCACTTAACATCTCCCAAAATCTCTCTCTCTCCTCTGCATTCCTCTCTTCTCCAGGTGCATACACGCTTATTATGACCCACTTCTCGCATCCAACCTTTACTTTAATCCACATAATTCTTGAATTTACACATTCATATTCTCTTTTCTCCTTCCATAACTGATCATTTAACATTACTGCTACCCCTTCCTTTGCTCTAACTCTCTCAGATACTCCAGATTTAATCCCATTTATTTCCCCCCACTGAAACTCTCCTACCCCCTTCAGCTTTGTTTCGCTTAGGGCCAGGACATCCAACTTCTTTTCATTCATAACATCAGCAATCATCTGTTTCTTGTCATCCGCACTACATCCACGCACATTTAAGCAACCCAGTTTTATAAAGTTTTTCTTCTTCTCTTTTTTAGTAATTGTATACAGGAGAAGGGGTTACTAGCCCATTGCTCCCGGCATTTTAGTCGCCTCATACGACACGCATGGCTTACGGAGGAAAGATTCTTTTCCACTTCCCCATGGACAATAGAAGAAATAAAAAGAACAAGAGCTATTTAGAAAAAGGAGAAAAACCTAGATGTATGTATATATATATATGCATGTGCGTGTCTATGAAGTGTGACCAAAGTGTAAGTAGGAGTAGCAAGATATCCCTGTTATCTTAGCGTGTTTATGAGACAGAAAAAGAAACCAGCAATCCTACCATCATGCAAAACAGTTACAGGTTTTTGTTTCACAGTCATCTGGCAGGACGGTAGTACTTCCCTGGGTGGTTGCTGTCTACCAACCTACTACAAGTAATGCAGTCCCTTATTTGTTTTTTCACACTTTGTCTACCTTGAGGTATCCAGTAGGATTGTCGTAAACGACAAAGTGTGTCAGCTACCCCACCATGTAACACGTTACTGTGGGCGTTTTGCACAATCAGTTTTGATAGCCAATGATTCTTGGGGATCAATATTGGATGTATGGCTTCTATATGGGTTCGCCACTCAGTGCCGTCCTGGCGAACCTATATATGGAACATCTGGAAGCCGAGCGTTTCTCCAACAGTATTCCTTCGTCTGTCACCTGGCTCCGTTATGTTGACGACATTCTCCTCATAACTCCCAGACACTTCAACGTTCAAGCTCTCCAAGACAAGCTCAACCAGGTCGAGCCCACAATCCAGTTCACACTTGAAGAAGAAGTCGACAACACTCTTCCTTTCCTTGATGTTCTCCTCTGCAAAACTGACCATGAACTTCGTTTTAAAGTCTATCGAAAACCCACCAACCAAAACGATCTTCTCCACTTCTACTCTCACCGCGACACCAAAACTAAACGTGGTGTAATTATAGGCTTTTTCCTGCGTGCACTCAGAATCTGCAGCAATGAGTTCCTTGAGGAAGAATGCACTATAATTGAACAAGTATTTTCTAAACTTCACTTTTCTCGTCACTTCATCAGAGACTGCAGACGGCGGGCATTAAACAACTTCAACACACCCAAAGAAGACACTGCCGAGAAGAGATACATAGTCCTCCCCACCAACTCTATTGTCAAACACGTTTCCAACATTTTTTCCAGTACCTCATTCCAAGTATCTACCTCCACAACCACGACCATCAAGGGCATTACCAGTAATAGACAGGATAAGCTTCCATTCTCTGCAGGGGTATACATAATCCCTTGTAATGACTGCAGCAAATTTTACGTGGGTGAAACATCAAGGGACCTCCACACACGTATTTCAGAACACCTAAACGCAAGCAGGTCTGACGAGACAAGGAATGCCTGTGTACAACACCGTAATTCACACAACCATTTAATAAACTACAGAAACTCAAGACTTATCGCCAGAGAAGACAACACTTAATACCGAATAATCCTGGAATCATCGCTTATCTCCATATCCAACAACTTCAACCAGAATAGTGGCTTCTATAACATAGCTGAACCACTCGCCAAGAAACTTCTTCATCGCTATCCCACATAAGAACATAGGAATGGAGATACACTGCAGAAGATCTGCTCACAAACTTATCCAATCTCCCTTCAAAGCTACCCAAGATTTTAGATTCTATAACCCCACTCGGTACATCATCACTTGCAGCAATCTCCACCTGACCTCAGCATTCTGAACCTGACTATAAATACTCGCGTACCTTCCACCCAGGTAGATCTGTTTGTGACTTGAAAATGCCCACTGTGTGGGCAAAACGTTGTCAATAAAGGATCACATTATACTACATATGTGTCTATATTACCATTGTGTCGGTATTTTATACCATTTATTTCCACATGTAATGTGTACTTGTTTCCCTCTAGACCTATTTGTCTTGGAAATTGAATTTGATGAAGTTGTTTAAACTCCCTGGATATTTCATCCCATACTTGACTCATTTCTAGAGGCAAGTTCTCATCCCATCCAATTTTGTGCTTCCATGCATCTTTTTTTTTTTTTTTTTTTTATTCGCCGGTATTCTCCCGGCCCGGGTCTTTTCCAAGTAGTGGTGACCCGGCCTTGGCTTCCTATCTGGGGAGTGTCTCGAGACCTAAGTCTCCCATTGGAGGAGGTACAAGTACCCCCACATCTTTGGGACCAACTGTCCCCAGGCCTAGCCACATTCCCCGCCCTCACGGGGCTCGTAGGGAAAAGCTAGGCCTCTGGTCTGCATCTGCCCCGCCCCAAAGAAGCTCGAGGGGATGGCAGTCTTATGAGCTGCAGATGGTAGCAAGCTCAGGCCTTGTTATCCCCCGTGCATCTTTTACAAGAATTTTACCTTTTATGGTAATTGGTGAGACGAGTCCTAGAGGATCAAAACATTGTGATACCTCTGACAGTAAACTACGTTTGGTGAGTGTAATGTATGATTTATTGTTATCCTTAAGAGACTCAAAGTATCTTCCTGTGTGTTCCAGTTAAGTCCCAGCATATTGTTGCAATCAGGAATTTCAGTTTCAGGGAAATCTTCTTTGATAAGTTCCCTTAATTGCTCTGAATTAGTACTCCACATTCTTAGAGGCATATTTGCTTCTTTCATCTCCTTGTTAGCTTCTCTGTATAAGGATTTCAAATCCTCCTCTTTACTCACAGTACCTTGAAGATTGTCCACATAGAAGCTTTTCTTTAAGATTTCTTTGAAAGGACTCTCAGATTTCTTCAAATGTGTATTTAGAGTAGCTTCTAGTAAGAATGGAGAGGATGTTGCACCAAATAATACTGATTTGAAACGATAACTTTTCACAGGACTCTGAGGATCATGTGGATTTTCAGACCACAAGAATCGAGAATAATCTCTATTTCTTGTAGTTCTACGCTTAAGAAAGCTTCGGAAATATCAGCCATGTAGGCTTGTGCGAAATTTCATAAGCACGTCTCCAAGCTTCTCAGTTAGTGAGGGTTCGGTCATCAGAAAATCATTAAGACTTGCTACATCTTTATTTGCACGTGCGCTGCAATTGTATAAAACACGTAGTGGAGTGGTTTCAGAATCTTTTCTGACTCCATGGTGCGGGAGATAATGAGCTTCTGTCTTCAACGTATCTTCGACTATTTCCTCAATGAATTTATTGTCCAACTGTTCTTGTATGATATTATCATAGACAGTCAGTAGCTCTGGATTCTTCCTGAGCTCATATATTTGTGCTTTCATTTGTCCGAAAGCCATGCGATAATTGCTAGGCAGATGTGGTGGATTTAATTTCCATGGTAACCTAACCCAATACTGTCCATTTTCATATCTGACAGTGTCCAAATATTGGTTATAAGTCTGAGACTCTTGTGGGCTTGGTTTATTTACATCAATACCTATCGCATCTATCAACTGGTTCATTCATTTCTTCCAGTAATGATAATTTTTGCTGTGGTACATGATCAGCGGTTATTCTCGTAACTAGTACATTTTCCACTGAATCAATATCAGCTTCTTTCCCACTTTGAGAGGGAATGGGACCACATATCATGTGGCCTCCTGCTGTTTTCAGCAAGTGAACATCATGTTTACTTACTATATTTTGCACAAAACAGTGATAATAATCCCTTCCAATGATTAAATCAATTGGACTAATAGTGTCCGTCTGTACGTCAGGACAGGCTAACTTGACCTTAGCTGCTTTCAGTGCTGCAACTGTTTCTTTTAATCCCTGGATCTGCACAGACTTAGGCAAATCGTCTACTACCACAGCTTCTACTGTCTTTTTCCTGTTTCCTAGACCAACAGAGATTCTGGCTAGGTCATATGTCTGTTTACCAGAATTGTGGAAAAAAAAACTGTATCTAACTGTACTTTGGCATAGGGTTGTTTATTCAGTTTCTGCAGTACTGTTCTTCTTATGAAGGACCTTTGTGAGCCTTGATCAAATAATGTTAGCACATTGGTTTTGTGTAATTTATTAGATAACTCAACTCGAGCTATCGGGAGAGCAGTTGCTTTAAACTTATCTCTCACATTTAATGCTGTTGCTTGTTGACTTCCTGATTCTGTGGAAGTCTTCTGCTGTTCAGCAAAAGCATTTGGGCATAATGCTGTGTGATGCATACCCTTGCATTTAAAACACTTCTTCAGTGAGCATTTTCCTCCCTTGTGTTCACCTAAACACTTGATGCATCTTTTCAGCTGATGAACACGTTGTTTACGTGCCTCCATTGATGTGTATTGACTACAATACTGTGCCCAATGTGTTCCATCACAAAGTACACATTTTGGAGTACGTTTATGTGTGACAGTTTGTTTACTGTCTGTTGTATTCACAGCTTGATAAGTGCCTATGGGGGTTTTCCTATTAAGTGGTCTAGTGGGAGTAGGTATACTCTTTTTATACTGAGTTGAAGGTTTGTTATCCACTGGATTTGTGGATTTTTCATCTTGTCTCGTTGCTTGCATGCATGAAACTATTGCTTGTAAACCATTGCTAATTTCTTCACAAGTGAAATAGCGTTTATTGAACATAATATTTAATCGTTCAATAGTTTGTGGTGACAACTTATCTTGTACAATACCACTGATAAACCAATCACATTTCCTTAGGTCATATTTAGCACCTAGAGATCTGAGACTATTGTCTAATGTGATTCTAAATGACTGTAAATCAGAAAAACAATGTTTGGGTGGCTTCAAGCTTGATATTTAGACTGCATGTTTAACCCTGGCCTTGTCAGCATCAAAGTAATTGTCTGCTAAGACAAGTAAGGCTATTTGATAATTGCCTTTAACTGCTGGAAATGACTTAATCAGTTCGTAGGGTTCTCCTTTCACAAGACATTTGAGATAATTGAACTTAGCAATCTCATTTATGTCAGTTCGTGAATTTACTATGGATTGAAAACCACTAATGAATTCTTCATAGTTCCTTAGTGGTGACGTGTACTTAGCTCATTGGTGACGTGTACTTAGCTCTGAGAAGACCTGTTTGTGTGCTCTTTATGAATCTGAGCCAGGATGCCCTCTCTTGAGCAACTTTACCAGCAGCTTAGAGAAGAACTTAGGGTTGCTAAGCTGGAGATACGGCAACTAACGGAGGAGAACAAGGGGATTCGTAATAATCCTCCTGTTATCAGTCCCCAGGTTAAGAGGAGACTTGGTCAGTGGCCGGGCAACATGGAACCAAGCTGAGGATCAAGAAGACTGTTGGAGAGGCGGAAATAACGAGAAACCAGAAGAATACTGTGGAAACTTCCAACCCATTTTCGATGCTACCTGGCGAGTGTGGGTGTTCTACTGGGAATGCCACAACGAGAACCAAGGAAGCATTGGCAGACGTGAGTGAGACATCCCTAGAAACCCCAACGAAGACCATCGAGGACGTCTTGACGAATTCCACAAGTGAAGGTGTAGTGCTACCTAACAAATGCGAGTCGACTATTGGAAACATCACGACGGACATCGCCAAGGAAGGTAATAACATTGTTGTTGTTGGGGATAGCCAGATTAGGTATATGGATAGGGCATTCTGCTTGAAGGATAGAAGTAGGAGGCAGAGAGTGCGTTTTCCTGGGGCTGGGTTGAAGGACATTGTTAGCCGTCTGGATGACATTATGAGAGGTAATGGGAGCAATCCTATTTGTCTCAGTGCTGGAGGCAACGGTGTTGGCAGACGTAGGAGTGAGGACCTGATTAGCAGGAATAGGTCAGCAATAGAGATAATTAGGAGGAAGGGTGGGAACCCTATCATATGTGGTATTTTGCCAAAGAGAGGAGTTGGAAATGAATGGTTGTCCAGGGCAATTCGTGTCAATTGCTGGCTGGACAAATACTGTAAGGAAAATGCAGTAACATTCATTGACAACTGGGACCTTTTTGGGTTAGTTTTAGAATCCCTAGCAACTTTAATTTCATAGTCCCTTTTAGCTTTTCTTATCCCCTTTTTAATGTCCCTCTTAAGGTCAATATACTGATTCATAAGATGATCCTCGCCTCTTTTGATACGCCTATAAATTCCTTTCTTATGCCCTAGTAGATATTTCAGCCTATTATTCATCCATTTTGGGTCATTTCTATTTGATCTAATTTCTTTATAAGGGATAAACGTTCTTTGAGCAGCATGTATTGTGTTCAGAAAACTGTCATATTGAAAGCTCTCTTCGTTACCCCAGTCAACAGATGATAAGTGTTCTCTAAGCCCATCGTAATCTGCTATGCGAAAATCTGGGACTGTTACTGAGTTATCCCTACTATCATACTTCCATTCAATGCTAAATGTAATTGATTTGTGGTCGCTAGCACCCAGTTCCTCTGAAACTTCTAAATTATTAACAAGGGATTCATTGTTTGCCAGAACTAAGTCAAGCAGGTTATTACCCCTTGTAGGTTCTGTCACAAACTGCTTCAAAAAACAATCCTGAACTACTTCTAAGAAGTCGTATGATTCTAAATTCCCAGTCAAGAAATTCCAATCAATATGACTAAAGTTAATGTCTCCTAGAATTACTACATTATCGTGCCTTGTGGCCCTAACAATTTCCTCCCATATTAGTCTCCCCTGGTCCCTATCTAAATTTGGGGGACGGTATATCACACCTAAAATTAATTTTTCATGCCCCTCTGAAAATTCTATCCAAACAGACTCTGTATGTGTTACTTCAGACTTAATACCCGTTTTTATGTAACAGTTCAAGCGATCTCGGACATTTTGATAAATTAGACACATGTGCAACTCTTGGGTATCTTTATTGAGGAAACGTTTCGCCACACAGTGGCTTCATCAGTCCATACATAGGAGAAACTTGAAGAACAGGAGGAGAATGAGGTAATCAGTCCCTCAACCTTGAGTCGATGTGTTCAGTCCATCAATCTTGAGTAGAATACGGCAGATGTATGTGTATGTATAATGTTCGCCAAGACCGCAGTCCTGGCACGGGTCTCAATCTTGCGATGACCCGTCTCTGGCTCCCTAGGGAGAAAGGTTTCTACAATGATGCGACATATGCTGTTCAAGCACTCTTCTGGTCAGTTCAACTGGTGCATCTCATAAGCGACAACACCGTATGTACTCCTAACTGTGGACACTAGCGAGGAGGAGGATATGTCGTTATCACAGGTAACAGCTTGTCTGGTTCGTTGACTCCATGGTACACTAGTGTGGCCGCAGTCATCTCTGGGTCCTCTTCGGGAGGGAATATCACTCCTAGTTGCCTGCGGAGCGTCTCAGTAACTTCGCACTCCAGAAGATAGTGTGTTAGGGGCCGCTGGACAACGTGCTGACAGTACTGGCACATCTCCTCCTCAGCCTTGTCTACCATCATCTTGGCTGTGGGAAAGCCCAAACGAAGCCGATGGATGGCGGTACACTGCGCTCTGGACCAGCTTCTATCATATGGAGGGGGTTCTCCCTGAGTCGCTGCTCGGTACCACTGTTGAGATGGGGTATCACCTAAGACCTCCCCCATAAGTTTCATGGCTCTGGCAGCCACCAGTTTGGTCTGTCGTAGGCTGATTGGGACAGTAATCCCAACATGTGGATAGTCTGTTGCTGCCTTGGCTGCATCATATGCCGCCTCATTTCCCCGGATGCCAGCATGGCTGGGGATCCAGTTCAATGTCGATCTGTTACCCTGAACTTCTAAGGCTGTCATTATGCTCAGGCTCGATGTGATGAGGTGAACATTGTCCTGTGGTTGAGGATGGGAGAGGGCATTGATTGCAGACGTGGAATCAACATGTATGACAGGTCGGAGTCGATGTCGTAGGGCATGTGACAATGCCTGCTGAATCGCCACCAACTCAGCTTGAAGGATCGTGCAGTGGTCAGGGAGTCGCCAGCCTTGTGTGTGACCATTGTGGTACAGTCCAGCTGCTGCTCTCTTCCTGTCAGGGTCGACAGAACCATCTGTGAAATACACTGCACATGTGCCTCCCTCTGCCAGTGCCATGCTTGTCTCAGCATGATTGCTGAGAGTGTCTTGACTGCAGAGACGCTTAGAGATGGGTAGCTGCATGATGCAAACATCGGCTGTATCTGGGCGCCAGGGAGGTGGTGGATGGTACCCAGCAACAGGAAGGTCACAACTCTTCTCAAGGAGTAGTTGTATAGGCAGCAGCTTCCGCCCAGCAGCACAAAACGAACGAATCCAGGAGTAGTCCGTGAAGAGCGTGGGATCTTGTGACATGGTTGTCAATATCCGTCTCCTTAGTGGGGTACCTTGCTGCCTGTGCAGAATCGTGGCCACTTTGCAGGCGTTTATGTATCTTACTCTGTCAGCCAAGGAAGGAAGCCGGGCCTCAGATCTGAGACATACTGTGTTGGTCCAGATGGGGGCCCCAAGCATAGTTCTTATCGCCTGATTTTGTACGACCTCCACTCTTTGCCTGCTCTGCGGGAAGAGATGAGCTAAAGCCGGTGCACCGTAGTCAATGAGCGAGCGTATAGCTTGTATATAGTACAAGCGAAGTACATCTTTGCTTGCCCCTGCACGGTGCCTCGTCATGGCTCTCATGGCGTTGAGTCTGAGTAGAGCACGTGACCTGACATACTCGGCCTGTTTCTGAAAGGTCAGCTTTTTATCAATGTAGATTCCCAAGTACAGGTAGGAGCCTGTCCACTCAAGTTCTATATCCTGAATACGTAATCTATTCACAGGATCTGGTCCCTTGAACATCATTGCAAGAGATTTCTCGGCCGAGATCTTGAGGCCTAGTTCCTTGCAAGACTGCGTAATTAGGTCCAAAGCTCTCTGAGCCTGTCGTTCTAAATTGCCTTTCCCATTCACTACGAGTGCAAGATCATCAGCATAGCTGAGGAGCTGTGTACCACTATGAAAGGGAAGGCTCACAAGTTCCTGCATAAGGATGTTAAACAGGGTAGGACTGAGCACACCTCCTTGTGGTGTACCGTTTTCCAGGGATTTAAAGGAAGAGTAGTGTCCCTGACACAGGCCTGCCTGCCCCTAAGGTAGGACTCTATCCAGGCCAGGAGGCGTCCTTTGATTCCCTTCCGAGCTAGTATTGCCAGAATTGCTGTGGGGCTGGCTAGCTCAAATGCCTTTTCAAGGTCGAGGTAGACGACAATACTAGGTTTTTTGTTACTGTCAGCAATCTGGCTTAGTAGAGTGGTTATGCACTCTGCTGTACCCACTCCTTTGGTGAAGCCAAATATGTGATGATGAGAGGGTCCAAGTTTCCATAGGAGGCGGTTTAACACCATCCTCTCAGCAGTCTTGGCTAAGCAGCTGGTCAGCGATATGGGTCTCATACTGCCTGGGTCCTTGGGCTTTGGAATTGGTACGATTGTAGCTTTCTTCCAAGCTGCTGGGAGTGTCCTGGCCCTCCACGACTTGTTAATGACGCCTAGTATGGCCTCCCATCCACTCTGCCCAGCCCGTGCAATCATGGAGTACGTCACACCATCGATGCCCGGGGCAGTGTCACCTGTGTTCTTAATGGCACGTCGGAGTTCCAAGTCCGTGAGGTCTACATCAGTCACATCTTCCGACTCACATGCAGCTTGTATCGTTAGCTGGCGCTGTGGCAGAAGATCCGTCTGTATATTCCGGATGTCCTGTGGGAGCTGAGTGGAGGCTCCCCTGGAAGTGAAAAGCTCCACTAGTTTCTCTGCTTCCTGGGATGGGTTCGGGTGTGCTGGTGGCCTCGGCTTGCTCTTGCCAGTTGCTATGTTGAGCTTGCCCCATATCTCAGATAAGGTGGTGTGATGCCCGAATGTTGAGCACCACTCCAGCCATTTCTCAGTTTTTACTCTGAGAGAGATTCTGCGGGCATGCTGCACAATGGCTCTCAGAGTATTCCTGTTCTCTGCCGTAGGGTTACGCCTGTATAGCTTCCTAAAAGAGTTGATGCGGTGGTTCTGCTCCCGCACCTCGTCGTTGTAGAACCACCAGTCTCTTTTGTGAGTGCGTCCTGCAGACTTCTTTGGAATTGCGCACTCTGCTGCCTGGATGAGAACAGTGATTAGCTCCTGTTCAGCCGTATCACAGTCTTCAGATAGAGAGTATGTGGACCACCAGTCATGAAGATAATCCTGGAACACCTTCCAGTTGGCCCTCTTTACGTCCCATCTAGGAGGCAGCACAACTGTGGGAGGCCTGTTGATGTTGAAGGTGGTGATCACTGCAAAGTGGTCACTGACAAGGTGAGGATGGGTTTCCCATGTGGCTCCTGCTGCGAGTTGTCTTGACCCGAAGGTAAGGTCGAGGCAGCCACCCAACAGGTGTCTGGGGTCTCCATTGTTTAGCAACTTTACCTCTGGAATATCGTGTAGGAGCATTGCTATGTGTCTGCCAGCTGCATTGGTTGCTGAGTGAGAGTGCAGCATTGGGTGATGTGCGTTGAAATCTCCACCCACAATAATACACTCAGTGCGTGCTAGTGCGAGGAGCTCTGCAATGTCGAGGGTGTGTCTTGGGTTCTTGTAGATGTTATAGATGGTAATGGGCGCCCCAGGTATGTGCACAAGGATGGCCTGTACCTCGACATCCTCCCCACAGTCCACAGGGTTGGCTATAACCTCGTGAGGTATTGTATTGGATACAAATACAGCTGTGCCTCTGCAGTGAATGCCCGGGTCCATGTGCCGAAAATACCCAGCAAAACCGGGTAGTAATGGGCACATAGTCGGGACAGTCAGAGTTTCTTGTAGCAAGACGATGTCAACCCGATCCCGAATTACTGCCTCCAGCAAGAGGTGCTGTTTGCCCCTCAGGCCCTGAATGTTCCATTGTAGGACCTTGAGGGTGTGATTTGGTACCGAGGTTATTCCATCGCTGTTGTTTCCTGAGCTGGAGACTGAGTCCTGCCCGCTCTGAGAACCTGCAAATTCATGGCATCCACTGTCTCCTCTTCGGTCAGAAAGCACACTCTCAGGAGAGTACTGACCATCTGCCGGAATGCGCTCTGTTGTTCCGTGGAGTTGATTGTGTTGCAAATAAGATCCGTGAACACCTTGATGAGTGCTACGAGATCCTCCCTGGTGAGGGCCTGCTTTGGAGATGGGTTCGAAACAGTGGATATTATCTGGGCTGCTGTGGTCTGTAGGGACTGCTGAGGGTTGGATTTCTTTATTGTATGCACCGTGGTCTGTTGCTGTATACCAGGTTGAGTAGCCGGGATCTGCTGGTGAGGTGCCAGTTGAGTCTGCAAAGCGTCTGTGCCGGGTAAGGAGTGCCTGCGTTGTCGTGCTATGGCCGGTGGGGGCTCGTTTAGTGCAGCCTGCTGATCGCATTGACCCGATGCACCCTGTTGACGCCTCCTGTTCCTCTATATAAGCGCCAGGATTCTTTCTTCTGCTTCAGAATCTCCACGACTATGGTGCTGTTCGCACCTACTCCTAGGTTGAGGGACTGATTACCTCATCTTCTGTACATAGTTCTACTGTCTTCAAGTTATGTCCTGGAATTTGTATTGATAAAGCCACTGGATGGCGAAACGTCTACAATAAAGATACCCAGATGTTGCACACGTGTCTTACTCTCATCTTGTCGGTATTATATACCATTCGTACAGTCCATACATAGGAGAAACTTGAAGAACAGGAGGAGAATGAGGTAATCAGTCCCTCAACCTTGAGTCGATGTGTTCAGTCCATCAATCTTGAGTAGAATACGGCAGATGAGCGGAGAAGCAGCTTATAAACCGTATGGCAGGAGAGGTGTAGCAGTCATAGGTAGTGTCACATTTGAAGATTGAGACACTTTTGCAGCATATGGGAATCTTTATTCAGGAAACGTTTCGCCACACAGTGGCTTCTTCAGTCCAATACAAAGAGGAAGGCATAAGGAGAGGAGGAGAATGAGGTAATCAGTCCCTCAACCTGGAGTCGATGTGTTCAGTCCATCAATCTTGTAGAATGTACAGCATAGGGCCGTAGACGTGGCTTATATACTGTAGAACATTAAAATGGTATAAAATACCGACAGGTTGTTAGGTAAGACACATATGCAACAGTTACGTATCTTTATTATGAAACGTTTCGCCTACACAGTAGGCTTCTTCAGTCAAGTACAGAAAAGTTGATAGAAGCAGAAGATACTTGAAGACGATGTGATGGACTGATTACATCGTCTTCAAGTATCTTCTGCTTCTATCAACTTTTCTGTACTTGACTGAAGAAGCCTACTGTGTAGGCGAAACGTTTCATAATAAAGATACCTAACTGTTGCATATGTGTCTTACCTTATATACTGTAGTGATGTGAGGTGAAGCAGGCGGAGGAGGGGTCATAGTGGTACCATCCACTAGTCGAAGTAGGTCTTCGTCCAAAGGTTGAACAAGTGTTGAAGAATTCTTTGTAACAAGATCTCATGATGCTGCAGTGTCTGACAGTGGTGACGAATGGTTTGAAAAACCGACAAGTTGAAGATTGAGACACTTTTGCAGCATATGGGAATCTTTATTCAGGAAACGTTTCGCCACACAGTGGCTTCTTCAGTCCAACCTTTGGACGAAGACCTACTTCGACTAGTGGATGGTACCACTATGACCCCGCCTCCGCCTCTTTCACCTCACATCACTACAGTATATAAGCCACGTCTACGGCCCTATGCTGTACATTCTACAAGATTGATGGACTGAACACATCGACTCCAGGTTGAGGGACTGATTACCTCATTCTCCTCCTCTCCGTACGCCTTCCTCTTTGTATTGGACTGAAGAAGCCACTGTGTGGCGAAACGTTTCCTGAATAAAGATTCCCATATGCTGCAAAAGTGTCTCAATCTTCAACTTGTCGGTTTTTCAAACCATTCATCACAGTGTCACATTTGTTCAATGTGGAAGTAGGTTGTGCCCAAGATACCCAAGAGTTACACATGTGTCTAATTTATCAACATGTCGGTTCTCTGAACCATTCATCTACAAACCTGTCAGACACTGCAACTTCTTGGGATCTTAATACTTAGGAATTCTTCGCTTGCCTAATTCTTGGGCACAACCTACTTCCACATTGAACAAATGTGACACTACCTATGACTGCTACACCTCTCCTGCCATACGGTTTATAAGCTGCTTCTCCGCTCATCTGCCGTATTCTACTCAAGATTGATGGACTGAACACATCGACTCAAGGTTGAGGGACTGATTACCTCATTCTCCTCCTGTTCTTCAAGTTTCTCCTATGTATGGACTGATGAAGCCCCTGTGTGGCGAAACGTTTCCTCAATAAAGATACCCAAGTGTTGCACATGTGTCTAATTTATCAACATGTCGGTTCTCTGAACCATTCATCTACAAAGATCTCGGACATACAATGCCACCCCACCCCCCTTCCCGACACTTCTATCTACTTGGAACAATTTAAAACCCTGAATGTGACATTCTGCAGGCATGTCCCGACTTTTTGAATTAAACCAACCACGTCTCAGTAATGGCAAATACATCAATGTTACCTGCACTAGCAACTAGTCTCAACTCGTCCATCTTATTCCTAGCACTGCGACTATTTGTGTAATAAATAATTAAGGACCCTCCTCTCTCTTTACCCTTCCTGTTCTTTTCTGTTATTCCACTAAACCTATTACTGTCCTGGGCAATTAGTGTCACTGGCTTTCCAACATCCACCTCATTTTGCCTATTACTAGTTCTCCTAGTACTCATATTACTACCCTGCGACTTCACAGTTTTCCCGCAAAAAACCCATATCACTAACTATTCCTAGTTTAAAGACCTAACAGCTCCCTCCACTGTGAACATCAAAATGGTATACAATACCGACAGGTTGTTAGGTAAGACACATATGCAACAGTTAGACAACTTTATTCCGAAACGTTTCGCCTACACAGTAGGGTTCTTCAGTCGAATACAGAAAGTAGGCAGGAACAGTAGGGATGTGAAGACGATGTAATCAGTCCATCACCCTTAAAGTCGTAGAATTTGAGGTTGTCAGTCCCTCGGCCTGGAGAAGTTCAGTTCCATAGTCAGGAACTATCTGAATATCAAGCGACAGTGCGGAGACTTAAATACTGTCGGAAGGAGAGGTGCAGGGTAGTAGTAGTAGTAGTAGTAGTAGTAGTGAGAGGCCACTGAGAGGTCATGTCCCTCTCAGATCCAACACTTCTCACTTGAAAAGCTTGTCCAAGGTGTTTTCTGTACCAAGATGCCACGTGTTGCAGTGTCTGACAAGATGAACATCAAAATGGTATACAATACCGACAGGTTGTTAGGTAAGACACATATGCAACAGTTAGACAACTTTATTCCAAAACGTTTCGCCTACACAGTAGGCTTCTTCAGTCGAATACAGAAAGTAGGCAGGAACAGTAGGGATGTGAAGACGATGTAATCAGTCCATCACCCTTAAAGTCGTAGAATTTGAGGTTGTCAGTCCCTCGGCCTGGAGAAGTTCAGTTCCATAGTCAGGAACTATCTGAATATCAAGCGACAGTGCGGAGACTTAAATACTGTCGGAAGGAGAGGTGCAGGGTAGTAGTAGTAGTAGTAGTAGTAGTGAGAGGCCACTGAGAGGTCATGTCCCTCTCAGATCCAACACTTGCATATGTGTCTTACCTAACAACCTGTCGGTATTGTATACCATTTTGATGTTCATCTTGTCAGACACTGCAACACGTGGCATCTTGGTACAGAAAACACCTTGGACAAGCTTTTCAAGTGAGAAGTGTTGGATCTGAGAGGGACATGACCTCTCAGTGGCCTCTCACTACTACTACTACTACTACTACTACTACCCTGCACCTCTCCTTCCGACAGTATTTAAGTCTCCGCACTGTCGCTTGATATTCAGATAGTTCCTGACTATGGAACTGAACTTCTCCAGGCCGAGGGACTGACAACCTCAAATTCTACGACTTTAAGGGTGATGGACCGATTACATCGTCTTCACATCCCTACTGTTCCTGCCTACTTTCTGTATTCGACTGAAGAAGCCTACTGTGTAGGCGAAACGTTTCGGAAAAAAGTTGTCTAACTGTTGCATATGTGTCTTACCTAACAACCTGTCGGTATTGTATACCATTTTGATGTTCATCTTGTCAGACACTGCAACACGTGGCATCTTGGTACAGAAAACACCTTGGACAAGCTTTTCAAGTGAGAAGTGTTGGATCTGAGAGGGACATGACCTCTCAGTGGCCTCTCACTACTACTACTACTACTACTACCCTGCACCTCTCCTTCCGACAGTATTTAAGTCTCCGCACTGTCGCTTGATATTCAGATATTCCCTGGCATACATGTCATTTCTGCCATAGAAGAGGTCCCAGTTGTCAATGAATGTTACCGCATTTTCCTTACAGTATTTATCCAGCCTGCAATTGACACCAATTGCTCTGGACAACCATTCATTTCCAACTCCTCTCCTTGGCAAAATGCCACATATGACAGGTTTCCCACCCTTCCTCCTAATTATCTCTATTGCTGACCTATACCTGCTAATCAGGTCCTCACTCCTATGTCTGCCAACATCATTGCCTCCAGCACTGAGACAGATAACAGGATTGCTCCCATTACCTCTCATGATGTCATCCAGACGGCTAACAATATCCTTCATCCCAGCCCCAGGAAAACACATTCTCTGCCTCCTACACCTATCCATCAAGCAGAATGCCCTATCCATGTACCTAATCTGGCTATCCCCAACAACAACAATGTTTTTACCTTCCTTGGCGTCGTCCGTCGTGATGCTCCGAGTAGTCGACTCACATTCGCCAGGTAGCATTACACCACTTGTAGAATTCGTCAAGACGTTCTCAATGGTCTTCGTTGGGGTTTCTAGGGATGTCACACTCACGTCTGCCAATGCTTCTTTGGTGCTCGTTGTGGCATTCCCAGTAGAACACACATTCGTCAGGTAGCACCGAGAATGGGTTGGAAGTTTCCACGGTAGTCTTCTGGTTTCTCGTTGTTTCTGCCTCTCCAACCGTTTTCTTGATCTTCAGCTTGGTTCCATGCTGCCCGGCCACTGACCAAGCTCCCCTCTTAACCTGGGGGCTCACAACAGGAGGATTACTACGAATCCTCTTGTTCTCCTCCGTTAATCGCCGTATCTCCATCTTAGCAACTCTGAGCTCTTCTCTCAGCTGCTGGTAAAGTTGGTCAAGACAGAGCATCCTGGTTCTGATTCACAGAGAGCACACAAACAGGTTTCACAGAGCTAAGTACACGTCACCACGAAACGTTTCGCCTACACAGTAGGCTTCTTCAGTCGAGTAAAGAAAAGTTGATAGAAGCAGAAGAAACTTGAAGACGATGTAATCAGTCCATCACGCTTAAAGTTTTTAGGTGGTCAGTCCCTCAGTCTGGAGAAGAGCATTGTTCCATAGTCTGAGTGGGGATCTGTAACAAGTGGTGTTCCACAGGGATCAGTTTTAGGCCCATTGTTGGCAATATAAACACAAGTGCAGTATAATGTGATCCTTTATTGACTACGTTTCGCCCACACAGTGGGCTTTTTCAAGTCACAAACAGAACTACCTGGGGTGGAAGGAACGCGAGTATTTATAGTCCAGCTGAGGTCAGGTGAAGAATGCTGCATCTGATGATGTACCGAGTGGGGTTATAGTCTAAAAACTTGGGTAGCTTGGAAAGGAGATTGGATAAGTTTGTGAGCAGACCTTCTACAGTGTTCTTATGTGGGATAGCGATGAAGAAGTTTCTTGGCAAGTGGTTCAGCTATGTTATAGAAGCCACTATTCTGGTTGAAGTTGTCGGATATAGAAATAAGTGATGATTCCAGGATTCTTCGGTATTGAGTGTTGTCTTCTGTGGCGATAAGTCTTGAGTTTCTGTAGTTTATCAAGTGGTTGTGTGAATTACGGTGTTGTACGCAGGCATTCCTTGTGTCGTCAGACCTGCTTGCGTATTGGTGTTCTGAAATACGTGTTTGGAGGTCCCTTGATGTTTCGCCCACGTATAACTTGTTGCAGTCATTACAAGGGATTATGTATACCCCTGCAGAGGATGGAGGCTTGTCCTGCCTACTACTGGTGATGTCCTTGATGGTCGTGGTTGTGGAGGTAGATACTTGGAATGATGTTTTGGCAAAGATGTTGGAAACATGTTTGGCAATGGAGTTGGTGGGAAGGACTATGTATCTCTTCTCGGCAGTGTCTTCTCTGGGTGTGTTGAAGATGTTTAATGCTCGCCGTCTGCAGTCTCTGATGAAGTGACGAGGATAGTGGAGTTTAGAAAATATTTGTTCAATTATAGTGCATTCTTCCTCAAGGAACTCGTTGCTGCAGATTCTGAGTGCACGCAGGAAGAAGCCTATAATTACACCACGTTTGGTTTTGGTGTCGTGGTGAGAGTAGAAGTGGAGAAGATCGTTTTGGTTGGTGGGTTTTCGATAGACTTTAAAACGAAGTTCGTGGTCAGCTTTGCAGAGCAGGACATCAAGGAAAGGAAGAGTGTTGTCGACTTCTTATGAGTGGGAGGGGTTGGATTTGAGTGGGACTTTCACATCATAGCTTATTTCTTGGGTAGCATTGAAAATTGGGTTGGGCAAATGTTTTGTTAGTGGGATGAATTGTAAAGGACCTGCTTAGTATGGGCCAACAGGCCTCCTGCAGTGTTCCTCCTTTCTTATGTTCTTATGTTCTTATGTGTGAACTGGATTGAAGGCTGACCACGAACTTCGTTTTAAAGTCTATCGAAAACCCACCAACCAAAACGATCTTCTCCACTTCTACTCTCACCACGACACCAAAACCAAACGTGGTGTAATTATAGGCTTCTTCCTGCGTGCACTCAGAATCTGCAGCAACGAGTTCCTTGAGGAAGAATGCACTATAATTGAACAAATATTTTCTAAACTCCACTATCCTCGTCACTTCATCAGAGACTGCAGACGGCGAGCATTAAACATCTTCAACACAACGTCTTCAATCTTTCTTCATAAGGAAGATTTCTAATGCTATGTATTAATTTAGTCATCCTACGCTGAATGTTTTCTAAGGAATTTATGTCCATTCTGTAGTATGGAGACCAGAATTGAGCTGCATAATCTAGGTGAGGCCTTACTAATGATGTATAAAACTGCAGTATGACTTCTGGACTTCTGTTGCTTACACTTCTTGATATAAATCCCAGTAATCTATTTGCCTTATTACGTACGCTTAGGCATTGCTGTCTTGGTTTAAGGTTGCTGCTTACCATAACCCCCAAGTCCTTTTCGCAATCTGTATGGCTAAGTTCTACATTATTTAACTTGTAAAGTAAAAGGACACAAGTGCAACTAATGTGACATTTATTGTGGCGACGTTTCGCTCTCCAGGAGCTTTATCAAGCCATTACAAACAATACATGGACACAGAGGGTATATAAAGGCTCAGAGTGAGGTGAATACTAGTGAGGTACCATTTCGATGTTCACTAGTGGTAGTAGTAGTAGTAGTAGTAGTAGTAGTAGTGGTAGTGACAAAAGTAATACAATATGGTAGAGCAATTATTTCGTACATGAGTAAAAGGATATAAAAGCTATTACTTGGGTAACATAAAAATAGGTTGGACAAATATAAACTGGAATGAGGCAGCTTGTTTCAGTGTTCACTCTCTGTGCTTTGTGTAGTATAACAGGAGAGACTATGTGATGGCAGGGTTTACTGTTTTCAGGAGGATTCTTGCTAAGACTTCGGAGATGGTGAAGCTGCCGTTGTTTTGTTTAATTGTATTCGAAACAGCGATCAGTGCTGATTCAAGGCACTTGCTTGAGCGGAAATTCGTTTCTTTTATCACTAATTGGGCGTCTCTGAATTTCATAAGATGATTGGTGGAATTTCGGTGTTGTACACAGGCGTTGTTTAAGTTGTCGTTCCTACATGCGTATATGTGTTCATTGAGGCGGGTGTCGAGGTTTCTTGCTGTTTCACCTACGTAGATCTTGTCACAGCCTCCACAGGGTATAGTGTAAACTCCTGCATTGACTGGTTCGTGGTGCTTGGGTTTTGTCCTGGTTAGATCCTTTATTGAAGTGGTAGAAGCGATGGCGACTCTGGTGTTAGCTTGTGAAAGTACTTTTGAGACGTTTAGTGCAACCTGGCTGTTGGGAAGAATTATAACTTTGTTGGGAGCGGTGTTGATGCGTGGAGAATTGGTGATCTGAAGAGCTCTTTTCTTGCAGTCTTTGATGAAAAAAGAAGGAAATTGTAACTCAGTGAATGTTTGGTGAATATAAGTACATTCCTCGTCAAGAAACTCAGGACTACAAATTCGGTATGCTCTTAGGAAAAACCCGATGATGATGCCTCTTTTGGTCTTGGTATCTTGACTGGAATAGAAGTGTGTGAGATCATTTTTATTGGTGGGTTTCCGATAAACTTGAAATCTTAGGTTGTTGTCTACTTTGTGAATGAGGACGTCGAGGAAAGGTAGCTTGTCATTGGACTCTTCTTCTAGTGTAAACTGAATCGCTGGATCAACTGCGTTGAGCCTTGCCTGAAGATCCCGTACATCAAAACGTTTTGGAGTTATTACGAGGACATCGTCCACGTAACGTAACCAAGTGACGCTTGAAGGGATGATGTTGGCGAAGTGTTCGGACTCTAGGTGTTCCATGTATAAGTTGGCTAGGACGGCACTTATTGGGGACCCCATTCCCATGCCGTAGGTTTGTTTGTAGAGCTTGTTATTGAAGGAAAAACAGCTGAAGTTAACACAGAGTTCAATCAAGTCAACAAAATCTCCGGGAGGTAAAGGAAGATTAAGGTCCTGGTTGACTTTACGTCGTAGAACCTCGATGGCTTTTTTGGTAGGTACTTTTGTGAAGAGGGAAGTCACATCCAAACTGCTTAGTTTCTTGTTACGGATGGAGAGGTTACTTTACATATTGTCGGTAATTCTACCAACTTTATTACATTATTTAACTTATAAGTGCTAGGGTTATGGACACTCCCGAGCTTCAGAACCTTGCATTTATCTACATTGAACTGCATCTGCCACTTTTCTGACCAAGAGTAGAGTTTGTCTAAATCCTCCTGATGTGTAGAGTTGCAAAATAACTTTTGGACTTCTGTTACTTATACTTTTTGAGATAAATCCAAGTAATCTGTTGGCCTTGTTGCGCACACTAAGGCATTGCTGTCTTGGCTTTAGATTTCTGCTTACCATGACTCCCAAGTCTTTTTCACATTCTGTACGATCAAGCTCTACTTCACCTAGATTATAGCTTCGATGGTTATTTTCGTTACCAAGGGCAAGTACCTCACACTTATCCACATTGAACTTCATCTTCCATTTTTCAGACCAAGACATTAATTTGTCCAAATCGTCCTGGAGTTCATTGATATCCTCCTCAGAGTAAATTATATGGCCTATCTTTGTATCATCAGCAAACTTACTCATAAGAACATAAGAACATAAGAAAGGAGGAACACTGCAGCAGGCCTGTTGGCCCATACTAGGCAGGTCCTTTACAATTCATCCCACTAACAAACATTTGATCAGCCCTATTTTCAATGCCACCCAAGAAACAAGCTCGGATGTGCAAGTCCCACTCAAATCCAACCCCTCCCACTCATGTACTTATCCAACCTAAATTTGAAACTACCTAAAGTCCTAGCCTCAATAATCCAACTAGGTAGACTGTTCCACTCATCAACTACCCTATTTCCAAACCAATACTTTCCTATGTCCTTTCTAAATCTAAACTTATCTAATTTAAATCCATTACTGCGGGTTCTCTCTTGGAGAGATATCCTCAAGACCTTGTTAATATCCCCTTTATTAATACCTATCTTCCACTTATACACTTCGATCAAGTCTCCCTTCATTCTTCGTCTAACAAGTGAATGTAACTTAAGAGTCTTCAATCTTTCTTCATAAGGAAGATTTCTAATGCTATGTATTAATTTAGTCATCCTACGCTGAATGTTTTCTAACGAATTTATGTCCATTCTGTAATATGGAGACCAGAATTGAGCTGCATAATCTAGGTGAGGCCTTACTAATGATGTATAAAGCTGCAGTATGACCTCTGGACGTCTGTTGCTTACACTTCTTGATATAAATCCCAGTAATCTATTTGCCTTATTACGTACGCTTATAGATGAATGGTTCAGAGAACCGACATGTTGATAAATTAGACACATGTGCAACTCTTGGGTATCTTTATTGAGGAAACGTTTCGCCACACAGTGGCTTCATCAGTCCATACAAAGGAGAATCTTGAAGAACAGGAGGAGAATGAGGTAATCAGTCCCTCAACCTTGAGTCGATGTCGTCAGTCCATCAATCTTGAATAGAATCTATTCAAGATTGATGGACTGACCACATCGACTCAAGGTTGAGGGACTGATTACCTCATTCTCCTCCTGTTCTTCAAGATTCTCCTTTGTATGGACTGATGAAGCCACTGTGTGGCGAAACGTTTCCTCAATAAAGATACCCAAGAGTTGCACATGTGTCTAATTTATCAATACGTACGCTTAGGCATTGCTGTCTTGGTTTAAGGTTGCTGCTTACCATAACCCCCAAGTAATTTTCGCAATCTGTATGGCTAAGTTCTACATTATTTAACTTATAAGTGCTATGGTTATGGACACTCCCGAGCTTCAGGACCTTGCATTTATCTACATTGAACTGCATCTGCCACTTTTCTGACCAAGAGTAGAGTTTGTCTAAATCCTCCTGAAGTTCCCTAACATCTACGTTTGAATCAATTATCCTACCTATCTTCGTGTCATCGGCGAATTTGCTCATATCACTAGTAATTCCTTCATCAAGATCATTGATATATATTATAAACAACAATGGGCCCAAGACTGATCCCTGTGGAACGCCACTTGTTACTGATCCCCACTCGGATTTAACCCCATTTATGGACACTCTCTGCTTCCTGTCTGTGAGCAATGATTCGATCCACGAGAGCACCCTTCCCCCAATGCCATGAGCTGCTACTTTCTTCAACAGTCTTTGGTGCGGAACTCTATCAAATGCCTTACTAAAATCTAAGTAAATAATATCAAATTCTTTATCGTGGTCAACAGCCTCAAAAGCTTTACTGAAGAAAGTTAATAAATTAGTTAAACAAGCCCGGCCACTCGTGAATCCATGCTGAGTATCATTAATCAAGCTATGCTTATCGAGATGGCTTCTTATAATTTGAGCAATAATTGACTCTAGTAATTTGCCTACAATTGAGGTCAGGCTTATTGGGCGGTAATTTGACGGTAACGACTTGTCCCCTGTTTTAAAAATAGGAATTACATTAGCCATCTTCCACATATCAGACACTACACCTGTTTGAAGAGATAAATTAAAAATATTAGTTAATGGTTCACAGACTTCAATTTTGCATTCCTTTAGAACCCTTGAGAAAACCTCATCAGGACCCGGTGACTTATTTTGCTTCAGTCTGTCTATCTGCTTCACTAGTGACTGTGATGTTACATAATTTATCTTCTTCTGGCCCACTATAAAAATTTATTACCGGAATATTATTAGTGTCTTCCTGTGTAAAAACCGAGAGAAAATAATTATTTAAAATCGAGCACATTTCATTCTCTTTGTCAGTAAGATGCCCATAGTTATTTTTAAGGGGACCTATCTTATCTCTGACTTTTGTTCTGTATACCTGGAAAAAACTTTTTGGGTTAGTTTTAGAATCCCTAGCAACTTTAATTTCATAGTCCATTTTAGCTTTTCTTATCCCCTTTTTAATGTTCCTCTTAATGTCAATATACTGATTCATAAGATGACCCTCACCTCTTTTGATACGCCTATAAATTCCTTTCTTATGCCCTAGTAGATATTTCATCCTATTATTCATCCGTTTTGGGTCATTTCTATTTGATCTAATTTCTTTATAAGGGATAAACGTTCTTTGAGCAGCATGTATTGTGTTCAGAAAACTGTCATATTGATAGCTCTCTTCGTTACCCCAGTCAACAGATGATAAGTGTTCTCTAAGCCCATCGTAATCTGCTAAGCGAAAATCTGGGACTGTTACTGAGTTATCCCTACTATCATACTTCCATTCAATTCTAAATGTAATTGATTTGTGGTCGCTAGCACCCAGTTCCTCTGAAACTTCTAAATTATTAACAAGGGATTCATTGTTTGCCAGAACTAAGTCAAGCAGGTTATTACCCCTTGTAGGTTCTGTCACAAACTGCTTCAAAAAACAATCCTGAACTACTTCTAAGAAGTCGTATGATTCTAAATTCCCAGTCAAGAAATTCCAATCAGTGGTGACGTGTACTTAGTCAGTGGTGACGTGTACTTAGTCAGTGGTGACGTGTACTTAACCAGTGGTGACGTGTACTTAGCAGTGGTGACGTGTACTTTGAGTGGTGACGTGTACTTAGCTCTGTGAAGACCTGTTTGTGTGCTCTCTGTGAATCTGAACCAGGATGCCCTCTCTTGAGCAGCTTTACCAGCAGCTGAGAGAAGAACTCAGAGTTGCTAAACTGGAGATACGGCGATTAACGGAGGAGAACAAGAGGATTCGTAGTAATCCTCCTGTTGTGAGTCCCCAGGTTAAGAGGGGAGCTTGGTCAGTGGTCGGGCAACATGGAACCAAGCTGAAGATTAAGAAAACGGTTGGAGAGGCAGAAACAACGAGAAACCAGAAGACTGCCGTGGAAACTTCCAACTCATTCTCGGTGCTACCTGACGAATGTGAGTGTTCTACTGGGAATGCCACAACGAGCACCAAGGAAGCATTGGCAGACGTGAGTGAGACATCCCTAGAAACCCCAACGAAGACCATCGAGAACGTCATGACGAATTCTACAAGTGGTGTAATGCTACCTGGCGAATTTGAGTCGACTACTCGGAGCATCACTACGGACGACGCCAAGGAAGGTAAAAACATTGTTGTTGTTGGGGATAGTCAGATTAGGTACATGGATAGGGCATTCTGTTTGAAGGATAGGAGTAGGAGGCAGAGAGTGTGTTTTCCTGGGGCTGGGATGAAGGATATTGTTAGCCGTCTGGATGACATCATGAGAGGTAATGGGAGCAATCCTATTATCTGTCTCAGTGCTGGAGGCAACGATGTTGGCAGACGTAGGAGTGAGGACCTGATTAGCAGGTATAGGTCAGCAATAGAGATAATTAGGAAGAAGGGAGGGAAACCTGTCATATGTGGCATTTTGCCAAGGAGAGGAGTTGGAAATGAATGGTTGTCCAGAGCAATTGGTGTCAATTGCTGGCTGGACAAATACTGTAAGGAAAATGCGGTAACATTCATTGACAACTGGGACCTCTTCTATGGCAGAAATGACATGTATGCCAGGGATGGGGTTCACTTGTCTAGGTGTGGGGTGGGAGCACTGGCCAACGCAGTGGAGGGAGCTGTTAGGTCTTTAAACTAGGAATAGTTAGTGGTATGGGTTTCTGCGGGAAAACTGTGAAGTCTCAGGGTAGTAATATGAGTACTAGGAGAACTAGTAATAGGCAAAATGAGGTGGATATCGGAAGGCCAGTGGCACTAATTGACAAGGACAGTAATAGGTTTAGTGGAATAACAGAAAGGAGCAGGAATGATAAAGAGAAAGGAGGGTCCTTAAGTATATATTACACAAATAGTCGCAGTGCTAGGAATAAGATGGACGAGTTGAGACTAGTTGCTAGTGCAGGTAACATAGATGTATTTGCCATTACTGAGACGTGGTTTAATTCAAAAAGTCGGGACATGCCTGCAGAATGTCACATTCAGGGTTTCGAATTGTTCCAAGTAGATAGAAGTATCGGGAAGGGGGGTGGGGTGGCATTGTATGTCCGAGATCGCTTGAACTGTTGCATTAAAACGGGTATTAAGTCTGAAGTAACACATACAGAGTCTGAACATTAAAATGGTATAAAATACCGACAGATTGTTAGGTAAGACACATATGCAACAGTTAGGTATCTTTATTTTGAAACGTTTCGCCTACACAGTAGGCTTCTTCAGTCGAGTACAGAAAAGTTGATAGAAGCAGAAGATACTTGAAGACGATGTAATCAGTCCATCACCCTTAAAGTTTTGATGTGGTCAGTCCCTCAATTCTGTCACTTCAACTTCATATTGTTTCAGACAACGGAACAATGCTCTTCTCCAGACTGAGGGACTGACCACCTCAAAACTTTAAGGGTGATGGACTGATTACATCGTCTTCAAGTATCTTCTGCTTCTATCAACTTTTCTGTACTCGACTGAAGAAGCCTACTGTGTAGGCGAAACGTTTCAAAATAAAGATACCTAACTGTTGCATATGTGTCTTACCTAACAATCTGTCGGTATTTTATACCATTTTAATGTTCATTCTGTCAGACACTGCAACACAAGGGTATCTTGGTACAGACCATCTACTTCGACAACCTCTACTAGTGAGAACGGCTGGGTTTGAGAAGGACCTGCCCTCCCAAATCAACCTACGTCTCACCTCCTGGCACTATATAAGGCCCGATTCTGTCACTTCAACTTCATATTGTTTCAGACAACGGAACAATGCTCTTCTCCAGACTGAGGGACTGACCACCTCAAAACTTTAAGGGTGATGGACTGATTACATCGTCTTCAAGTATCTTCTGCTTCTATCAACTTTTCTGTACTCGACTGAAGAAGCCTACTGTGTAGGCGAAACGTTTCAAAATAAAGATACCTAACTGTTGCATATGTGTCTTACCTAACAATCTGTCGGTATTTTATACCATTTTAATGTTCATTCTGTCAGACACTGCAACACAAGGGTATCTTGGTACAGACCATCTACTTCGACAACCTCTACTAGTGAGAACGGCTGGGTTTGAGAAGGACCTGCCCTCCCAAATCAACCTACGTCTCACCTCCTGGCACTATATAAGGCCCGATTCTGTCACTTCAACTTCATACACATACAGAGTCTGTTTGGATAGAATTTTCAGAGGGGCATGAAAAATTAACTTTAGGTGTGATATACCGTCCCCCAAATTTAGATAGGGACCAGGGAAGACTACTATGGGAGGAAATTGTTAGGGCCACAAGGCACGATAATGTAGTAATTCTAGGAGACTTTAACTTTAGTCATATTGATTGGAATTTCTTGACTGGGAATTTAGAATCATACGACTTCTTAGAAGTAGTTCAGGATTGTTTTCTGAAGCAGTTTGTGACAGAACCTACAAGGGGTAATAACCTGCTTGACTTAGTTCTGGCAAACAATGAATCCCTTGTTAATAATTTAGAAGTTTCAGAAGAACTGGGTGCTAGCGACCACAAATCAATTACATTTAGAATTGAATGGAAGTATGATAGTAGGGATAACTCAGTAACAGTCCCAGATTTTCGCTTAGCAGATTACGATGGGCTTAGAGAACACTTATCATCTGTTGACTGGGGTAACGAAGAGAGCTATCAATATGACAGTTTTCTGAACACAATACATGCTGCTCAAAGAACATTTATCCCTTATAAAGAAATTAGATCAAATAGAAATGACCCAAAATGGATGAATAATAGGCTGAAATATCTACTAGGGCATAAGAAAGGAATTTATAGGCGTATCAAAAGAGGCGAGGGTCATCTTATGAATCAGTATATTGACACTAAGAGGGACATTAAAAAGGGGATAAGAAAAGCTAAAAGGGACTATGAAATTAAAGTTGCTAGGGATTCTAAAACTAACCCAAAAAGTTTTTTCCAGGTATATAGAACAAAAGTCAGAGATAAGATAGGTCCCCTTAAAAATAACTATGGGCATCTTACTGACAAAGAGAATGAAATGTGCTCGATTTTAAATAATTATTTTCTCTCGGTTTTTACACAGGAAGACACTAGTAGTGTTCCGGTAATTAATTTTTATAGTGGGCCAGAAGAAGATAAATTATGTAACATCATAGTCACTAGTGAAATGGTTGTGAAGCAGATAGACCGACTGAAGCAAAATAAGTCACCGGGTCCTGATGAGGTTTTTTCAAGGGTTCTAAAGGAATGCAAAATGGAAGTCTGTGAACCATTAACTAATATTTTTAATTTATCTCTTCAAACAGGTGTAGTGTCTGATATGTGGAAGATGGCTAATGTAATTCCTATTTTTAAAACAGGGGACAAGTCGTTACCGTCAAATTACCGCCCAATAAGCCTGACCTCAATTGTAGGCAAATTACTAGAGTCAATTATAGCTCAAATTATAAGAAGCCATCTCGATAAGCATAGCTTGATTAATGATACTCAGCATGGATTCACAAGAGGCCGGTCTTGTCTAACTAATTTATTAACTTTTTTCAGTAAAGCTTTTGAGGCTGTTGACCACGATAAAGAATTTGATATTATTTACTTAGATTTTAGTAAGGCATTTGATAGAGTTCCGCACCAAAGACTGTTGAAGAAAGTAGCAGCTCATGGCATTGGGGGAAGAGTGCTCTCGTGGATCGAATCATGGCTCACAGACAGGAAGCAGAGAGTGTCCATAAATGGGGTTAAATCCGAGTGGGGATCAGTAACAAGTGGCGTTCCACAGGGATCAGTCTTGGGCCCGTTGTTGTTTATAATATATATCAATGATCTTGATGAAGGAATTACTAGTGATATGAGCAAATTCGCCGATGACACGAAGATAGGTAGGATAATTGATTCAAACGTAGATGTTAGGGAACTTCAGGAGGATTTAGACAAACTCTACTCTTGGTCAGAAAAGTGGCAGATGCAGTTCAATGTAGATAAATGCAAGGTTCTGAAGCTCGGAAGTGTCCATAACCCTAGCACTTATAAGTTAAATAATGTAGAACTTAGCCATACAGATTGCGAAAAGGACTTGGGGGTTATGGTAAGCAGCAACCTTAAACCAAGACAGCAATGCCTAAGCGTACGTAATAAGGCAAATAGATTACTGGGATTTATATCAAGAAGTGTAAGCAACAGAAGTCCAGAGGTCATACTGCAGCTTTATACATCATTAGTAAGGCCTCACCTAGATTATGCAGCTCAATTCTGGTCTCCATATTACAGAATGGACATAAATTCGTTAGAAAACATTCAGCGTAGGATGACTAAATTAATACATAGCATTAGAAATCTTCCTTATGAAGAAAGATTGAAGACTCTTAAGTTACATTCACTTGTTAGACGAAGAATGAGGGGAGACCTGATCGAAGTGTATAAGTGGAAGATAGGTATTAATAAAGGGGATATTAACAAGGTCTTGAGGATATCTCTCCAAGAGAGAACCCGCAGTAATGGATTTAAATTAGATAAGTTTAGATTTAGAAAGGACATAGGAAAGTATTGGTTTGGAAATAGGGTAGTTGATGAGTGGAACAGTCTACCTAGTTGGGTTATTGAGGCTAGGACTTTGGGTAGTTTCAAATTTAGGTTGGATAAGTACATGAGTGGGAGGGGTTGGATTTGAGTGGGACTTGCACATCAGAGCTTATTTCTTAGGTAACATTGAAAATTGGGTTGGTCAAATGTTTGTTAGTGGGATGAATTGTAAAGGACCTGCCTAGTATGGGCCAACAGGCCTGCTGCAGTGTTCCTCCTTTCTTATGTTCTTATGTTCTTATGTAAACAGACTCTGTATGTGTTACTTCAGACTTAATACCCGTTTTTATGCAACAGTTCAAGCGATCTCGGACATACAATGCCACCCCACCCCCCTTCCCGATACTTCTATCTATTTGGAACAATTTAAAACCCTGAATGTGACATTCTGCAGGCATGTCCCGACTTTTTGAATTAAACCACGTCTCAGTAATGACAAATACATCTATGTTACCTGCAGTAGCAACTAGTCTCAACTCGTCCATCTTATTCCTAGCACTGCGACTATTTGTGTAATAAATACTTAAAGACCCTCATCTCTCTTTACCCTTCCTGCTCCTTTCTGTTATTCCACTAAACCTATTACTGTCCTTGTCAATTAGTGCCACTGGCTTTCCAATATCCACCTCATTTGGCCTATTACTAGTTCTCCTAGTACTCGTATTTCTACCCTGCGACTTCACAGTTTTCCCGCGAAAACCCATACCACTAACTATTCCTAGTTTAAAGACCTAACAGCTCCCTCCACTGCGTTGGTCAGTGCTCCCACCCCACACCTAGATAAGTGAACCCCATCCCTGGCATACATGTCATTTCTGTTATAGAAGTGGTCCCAGTTGTCAATGAATGTTTCCGCATTTTCCTTACAGTATTTGTCCAGCCAGCAATTGACACCAATTGCTCTGGACAACCATTCATTTCCAACTCCTCTCCTTGGCAAAATGCCACATATGACAGGTTTCCCACCCTTCTTCCTAATTATCTCTATTGCTGACCTATACCTGCTAATCAGGTCCTCACTCCTACGTCTGCCAACATCGTTGCCTCCAGCACTGAGACAGATAATAGGATTGCTCCCATTACCTCTCATGATGTCATCCAGACGGCTAACAATATCCTTCATCCCAGCCCCAGGAAAACACACTCTCTGCCTCCTACTCCTATCCTTCAAGCAGAATGCCCTATCCATGTACCTAATCTGGCTATCCCCAACAACAACAATGTTTTTACCTTCCTTGGCGTCGTCCGTCGTGATGCTCCGAGTAGTCGACTCACATTCGCCAGGTAGCATTACACCACTTGTAGAATTCGTCAAGACGTTCTCGATGGTCTTCGTTGGGGTTTCTAGGGATGTCTCACTCACGTCTGCCAATGCTTCTTTGGTGCTCGTTGTGGCATTCCCAGTAGAACACTCACATTCGTCAGGTAGCACCGAGAATGGGTTGGAAGTTTCCACGGTAGTCTTCTGGTTTCTCGTTGTTTCTGCCTCTCCAACCGTTTTCTTGATCTTCAGCTTGGTTCCATGTTGCCCGGCCACTGACCAAGCTCCCCTCTTAACCTGGGGACTCACAACAGGAGGATTACTACGAATCCTCTTGTTCTCCTCCGTTAATCGCCGTATCTCCATCTTAGCAACTCTGAGCTCTTCTCTCAGCTGCTGGTAAAGTTGCTAAAGAGAGGGCATCCTGGTTCAGATTCACAGAGAGCACACAAACAGGTCTTCACAGAGCTAAGTACACGTCACCACTGAACTAAGTACACGTCACCACTGAGCTAAGTACACGTCACCACAGCTAAGTACACGTCACCACTGTGCTAAGTACACGTCACCACTGAGCTAAGTACATGTCACTCGTAATCCCTTCATCAAGGTCATTAATGTAAATTATGAACAAGAGAGGGCCTAAAACTGATCCCTGTGGAACGCCACTAGTGACTAATCCCCATTCAGATTTCACTCCATTAATGGTAACTCTCTGCTTTCTATTGGTAAGCCATGCCTCAATCCATGCTAGAACTTTACCTCCTATACCATGAGCTGCCACTTTTCTTAAGAGTCTTTTGTGAGGTACTCTATCGAAGGCTTTACTAAAATCCAAATAAACAATATCATATTCCTTATCACTGTCAACTGCCTCAAATGTTCTATTGAAGAACGTCAGTAAGTTTGTCAGGCAGGAATGACCTCTAGTGAATCCATGCTGAGATTCATTTATCAAGTTATGCTCTTCAAGGTGACTTCTGATAATATCAGCTATAATTGATCTAACAACTTGCCCGCTATAGATGTCAGGCTAATTGGACGGTAATTTGAAGGAGTGGACTTATCCCCTGATTTGAATATAGGAACCACATTAGCCATCTTCCACAACTCTGGCACAACACCGGTAAGGATGGACGCATTGAATACACTCGTTAATGGCTGACTAAGCTCCATCTTGCATTCCTTAAGTACCCTGGAAAACAGCTCATCGGGTCCCGGGGACTTATTTTGCTTCAGTTTGTCTATCATAAGAACATAAGAAAGGAGGAACACTGCAGCAGGCCTGTTGGCCCATACTAGGCAGGTCCTTTACAATTCATCCCACTAACAAACATTTGACCAACCCAATTTTCAATGCCACCCAAGAAACAAGCTCCGATGTCCAAGTCCCTCTCAAATCCAACCCCTCCCACTCATGTACTTATCCAACCTAAATTTGAAACTACCCAAAGTCCTAGCCTCAACCCAACTAGGTAGACTGTTTAATAACCATGTCCCTCGTGACAGTAATATTAGTTAACTTAAATTCATCAGGAACTAAATAATTGTTAATTACTGGAATCTCATTTACATCTTCCAGTGTGGTTTAGAAAGACACGTAAGCAAACACTGTACTTTGAGTGCTGACCTGTACCTAACTCTGTGAAGAAGTGTCTTGTTTGCTCCCGTGGACTGAACCAAGATGCCCTCCATCGAGCAACTTTGCCAGCAACTTAAGGAAGAATTGAGGGCAGCGAAGATGGAGATACGGCGATTGACCGAGGAAAACAAGAGGATTCGTAGTAGTCCTCCTGTTTCGAGTCCTCAGGTCAAGAAGGGATCGTGGTCAGTGGCTGGACAGCAGGGGACGACGAAGTTGACGATCAAGAAGACGAATGGAAAGCCAGAAACGATGAAGAAGAAAGAGACTGCTGTGGAAACTCCCGTGGAAACCTCCAACGCATTCTCGGTGCTACCCGACGAATGTGAGTCTACTACTGGGATCGTCACGACGAACGACAACAAGGAAGGTAAGAATATTGTTGTTGTTGGGGATAGCCAGGTTAGATACATGGATAGGGCATTCTGCTTGAAGGACAGGTGTAGGAGACAAAGGGTATGCTTTCCTGGGGCTGGGATAGAGGACATTGTTAGCCGGCTTGACAACATCATGAACGGTAATGGGATCAATCCTATTATTTGCCTCAGTGCTGGAGGCAATGATGTAGGCAAGCGTAGAAGTGAGGATTTAGTTAGAAAGTTCAGGACAGCTATAGACATGATTAGGAAGAAGGGGGGGCGCCCTGTTATATGTGGCATTTTGCCAAGAAGAGGTGTTGGTAATGAATGGTTGTCCAGAGCAATTGGTATTAATTGTTGGCTGGATAACACTGTAAGGATAATGCAGTACCATTCATTGACAACTGGGACAACTTCTATGGCCGAAATGACATGTATGCCAGGGATGGGGTTCACTTATCCAGGGCAGGTGTGGGTTTTCTTGCTAACTCAGTTGAGGGGGTTGTTAGGACTTTAAACTAGGAAGGTACGAGAGTATTTATAGTCATGTCCAGAATGTTGAGGTCAGGTGGAGAATGCTGCATCTGATGATCTACCGGGTGGGGTTATAGAGTCTTGGGTAGCTTGGCAGGGGTATTGGACAAGTTGTAGACCTTCTGCAGTGTTCTATGTTCTTATGTGGGATAGCGATGAAGAAGTTTCTTGGCGAGTGGTTCAGCTATGTTATAGAAGCCATTGTTCTGGTTGAAATTGTTGGTTATAGAGATAAGCAATGATTCCAGGATTCTTCTGTATTGAGTGTTGAACATTAAAATGGGACTGACCACCTCAAAACTTTAAGGGTGATGGACTAATTACATCGTCTTCAAGTATCTTCTGCTTCTATAAACTTTTCTGTACTCGACTGAAGAAGCCTACTGTGTAGGCGAAACGTTTCGAAATAAAGATACCTAATTGTTGCATATTGAGTGTTGTCTTCTGTGGCTATAAGTCTTGAGTTTCTGTAGTTAATTAAATGGTTGTGTGAATTGCGATGTTGTACACAGGCATTCCTTGTATCGTCAGTCCTGCTTGCATATTGGTGTTCTGAAATGCGTGTTTGGAGGTCTCTTGATGTTTCGCCCACATATAATTTGTTGCAGTCATTACAAGGGATTATGTATACCCCTGCAGAGGATGGAGGCTTGTCCTGTCTACTACTGGTGATGTCCTTGATGGTCGTGGTTGTGGAGGTAGATACTTGGAATGATGTTTTGGCAAAGATGTTGGAAACATGTTTGGCAATGGAGTTGTTGGGGAGGGCTATGTATCTCTTCTCGGCAGTGTCTTCTCTGGGTGTGTTGAAGATGTTTAATGCCCGCCGTCTGCAGTCTCTGATGAAGTGACGAGGATAGTGGAGTTTAGAAAATACTTGTTCAATTATAGTGCACTCTTCCTCAAGGAACTCGTTGCTGCAGATTCTGAGTGCACGTAGGAAGAAGCCTATAATCACACCACGTTTGGTTTTGGTGTCGTGGTGAGAGTAGAAGTGGAGAAGATCCTCCAAATAGTTAGCAAGCCCATATATTAAAGAATTGATAAGTTTCCCTTCCTTTACGTAATATTGCTTAATCCGTTCTTTAGCCACACCATCCCACCACATCACCACATCCTCTACCCCATTTATCTCTGCACGTAACCCCTCCCACAGCGTTGCAAATCCCTCTATCCCCTCCTCATCACCTAACACACTTGTATTTAATTTCGAATATCCCCTAGATATACCTGCTAGTGACTCCCACGCCACCTCTGCTACTACCGCCCGATGATCCGAATAAGCTACTTCTATTGTACGGAAAAATGTCAACCCAACCCCTTGAGATATATACAGCCTATCCAACCTAGCAGCGTAACCCCGTCTTACAAAAGTGTGCTCTACCTCCCACGCCCCTCCTCCAACCGCATCCGCAACTGAATATCCCTCAAAAGATCTCGCAAAGCCGCCGACACGTGCCCCGCCCCTTTTGGTTCCACGTCAGCCCTCCTAATAACGCAGTTCCAGTCCCCACCAACGACGGCCACTGCAGGTAAACCACGTAAGAAGAAAACTAGTTCTTCACATACAAAATCCCTTTTTACCCTCACATCATTTTCCGCTGGTGCATACACACATACAAAAGATACCCGCTGTCCCATCCACCACCCATCCACGCGCAATACTCTTCCCCCCCCTCCCCCCTCACTTCTTAGCAACACAAACGGGCTTGCCTCCCTGATCAATATACCCACACCACCTTTCAGACGTGCAGATGGCAGAGTCATGACCTGAAACCCCTCCACCTCGAGCACTCTTCCCTCCTTGAAATTGTGTTCTTGCAGGAACACTACATCCACCCTATATTTATACAGAAACATTCGAAACCATTCCTTCTTCACACTATTACACAGTCCATTTACGTTCACAGTCATACACCTAAGGCCTCTTTATAGTTTCCAACCCTTCCTCCTCTTTTCATTCATCCCAGGGCCTCCTGCCCCAGAGCCAGCACAAGGCTTCACACCATCAACCCCTCCCCCTTTTTTGCGATGCCTCTTATCGTGACTGCTTCGACATTGCTCTTCCTTCCTCCCAGACCTCTGCGCCGGCGTCAGGACATCATCTGAGTCTGACGCCGCCGCTCTCTTCCTCGTGATGCCCTCTACATCCATATTATCTTCTGAGGTTCCCTCACGATGAACCTCAACCTCCACCACGCCCCGTTCCACAGCACACGGCGACAACTCTCTCTTACTAGTTGGCCCGTCAACCCTGCTATGTTTTTTATCCTTACATTCCTCTACAGGCAACGCCGTGCCTCTCACCAGCTCAGGAACAACATCCTCTGCAGGCGGTGTCAGTGTCCTTAACACTTCCTGAAGCTCTTCCTCTAGAGCCTGCACCTCCTCCTGCACTTGCACTTCTGTACTTTTCCTTTGTGTAGTAACAGATCCTTTTACATCACAACTTACCTCACACATGCCAGTCTCCTCTTTGGAATCCTCCACCTCTTCACTCCACAAGCGCCCAGGCCCTTGCTTTCGCACTGGGCTCTCAACAGCTATCACGCTGGTAACTGGTGCTTCACCAGTTTGCGCTGGCGCCCTCCTCAGCTTCACGTACACTGCCGCCATATGGTCGTATGCCCCACATATTCTGCACGTACATCTCTGTCCGGCATACGATACCATAACTTGTGTCCTGAAGTCCTCCAACACGACGTAAGACGGTATGGGATGTCTCAGAGTCATCTTCAGGGAAAAGGTACCCTCCGGACGTCCCATGTAAGCACCTGCCGTCCACTTGCCCTTTTGTGCCAGATGTACGGTTCCATATGTCTCAAAAACACTCCTTATGTCAGCCTCATCTGCCTCAAATGGGACATTACGTATCTTAACCCACGTAAAGTGGCGAGATACGTCGATCAAACGCACCTTCACAGCTGGAGTAGCGTCAAGACTCACGTCTTGGAATCTCGTCACCAAAGACGCATACACGCACGTGGAATTCAATTTGACGAAGATTCTATAAGCCCCATTCAGGGCTACACCATACACCTCATCGTCCTGGATTCCATAGGTCTCCCTAATGATTGTTGGGAGTAAGACTTGCACTGAAGAGGGTGAAATCGCCCCACGAAGCAGCTCAATACCAATGGTATTTACGCGCCTCCTCACACTCAGCGCCATGTTGATACAAGGTAGCTCGCCTGAAACAGCAGAGGGGTGCAGAGCACTACCGCACTCGACCGTGGTCAGGCAGCGAATGCCAGAACTAAGTCAAGCAGGTTATTTCCCATTGTAGGTTCTGTCACAAACTGCTTCAAAAAACAATCCTGAGCTACTTCTAAGAAGTCGTATGATTCTAAATTCCCAGTCAAGAAATTCCAATCAATATGACTAAAGTTAAAGTCTCCTAGAATTACTACATTATCGTGACTTGTGGCCTTAACAATTTCCTCCCATAGTAGTCTTCCCTGGTCCCTATCTAAGTTTGGGGGACGGTATATCACGCCTAAAATCAGTTTTTCATGCACCTCTGAAAATTATGTCCAAACAGACTCTGTATGTGTTACTTCAGACTTAATACCCGTTTTTGTGCAACAGTTCAAGCGATCTCGGACATACAATGCCACCCCACCCCCCTTCCCGATACTTCTATCTACTTGGAACAATTTAAAACCCTGAATGTGACATTCCGCAGGCATGTCCCGACTTTTTGAATTAAACCACGTCTCATCAATGTTACTTGCACTAGCAACTAATCTCATCAATGTTACTTGCACTAGCAACTAATCTCAACTCGTCCATCTTATTCCTAGCACTACGGCTATTAGCATAATAAACATTGAAAGACTCTCCTTTCTCTTTACCCTTCCTGCTCATTTCTGTTTTTCTACTAAACCTATTACTGTCCTTATCACCCAAAGTCACTGGCTTTTCAATATCTTCCTCGTTCTGCTTATTACTATTTCCCCTAGAACACATAATATTACTATACTGGGACTTCACTGTTTTCCTGCCAAAACCCATACCACTAATTATTCCTAGTTTAAAGTCCTACTCACCCACTAAGCTTAACCTCAGGGTCAATGACCATGAAGGGTACACAGTACATATAACTGGACGATGCCTCTGGTGTTTATGTCCTGAGTTTGCAGTGTCATCTTGACAACGTTGAGTCACAGTAAATAAAGACGTTCTATACTTCATTCACTATACACTATAAATGTCACTGTATAACTGTAAATCACACATGTATATTTCTTACACATATATAAATGTCACTGTTAATATATATATATATATATATATATATATATATATATATATATATATATATATATATATATATATCTATATATATATATATGAAAGCTTATGCTTCATATATAATTTCCTTTAATATAACAGTTAAATCTATAAGAGACAAACATAAACACAATCTTGTCTCTTATTTCTGTCTATAAACATTATAAACACTATGTGCATATACACTCAGACAAACTGACCGTCACCTGGCTTGCTGATGTTGCTACCATTTCTTGAGCTTGAGCAGTGGATGACGGGTGCCATCCACCATTTTCTTTTGGGTGAGTCACCCAGCTCCCGATTTCTTTGGGTGAAAACTGGGTGAGATCTCCCATTTTCTCTTGGCTGCCCATTCTCTGTGATTGAGCCAGGAGGGACTCATTTACACTGATTTACATTGTTTTTTTCGAAGGACATTGGCTTGTAGGTTATTTGTACACTGTAGTACAACATATTTGGACCACAGTGTGGCCTTTATCCGGTTCGAGCACGACCAAATTGTTGAGAAATGGTTTACCAGCTAAGGTTAAAGATTAAATATAGGGAGAACCTAGCTTGATAGACAGCTTTCGCCTACACAGCCGCCCCTGCAGGTGAGGTCTTGAAAAGCTGTCGTAGCCACTTCTCAACGGGCTGAAAAAGTTATGTATTGAAAATAAATTACCCCTAGAGGGTATTATGTCAGCATATTTCCAAAACTGATTGCTGACTGGAAAACTTACTTTTGAAGGCTCGATGGCCTGTAATTTACCGAGTATTGGTAGTTTAAACAACTCAACATGTTATCTGTTGTGCATCTGACCTATCAATGTTACAATCATTAAACGTACCTGGGTATTTGCAGCTGACCCATAGTTGCACCAGGATATCTGTTGACTTGATTGAAGAATGGTGTTCCTTGAAGAATGTTGCACTACACTCTGTTGGATCACAACACTCGTTGTTACACTGTTCATCAAGATTTGTTCATTTATTCATAATCTGTTTACTAAGGAAGCTGATCACACTTCTCTGTACGTGTTTACCGTGTTTTGTGAGACACTTTGTTCACACTAACGCACAGATCAATGTTCTTTGTTGGTTATTCCGGCGTCGGTGTGAATCCCAGTAGGATCAATTTATCCTCACAGCCTCCTATGCCACTGCAATGCCCCTAGCACATAAAGGAAAAACTGACCTAATAATTTTTGCTGCTTTGCCAAACTTCCTCCATTAAGCAAAGCAGAATGCTTGATTCTTGCTTTCTTAAGTATAGACAACAATGTACACTATCTTTACCATGGTAATAAAGTGGAGCAGGATTTTCCTTAATTGTACTGCTAAGGTAAGAGATGGACTGTCTCTTATTAAGCTAAACTATTTGCAACTTCGGGCTCTTGCAAGGAGCAGCGGCCGCGTGACCGAGTCACATACTCGTACTGCATCTGGGATCAATTACTTGTTGTAGCAGTAAACAAGACGCTTGCCCCTTCTGAGAGGGCTGGGCCTCCTCAGGGCTGAAAGGGACTGAAGGGGGCTGATACCCCCCTCTTGGAGAAAATTTCTCTACAAAGAAAATAAATAAGAATATGAGATACGTTATAAGGCGTGATAACAGTAGTGTTATGTACTATGTACAAGTGAATAAATTGTTGATGGGGAGAATTTTAGGTGAGCATGTATTTAGAAGGGCAGCAGATATAACAAATTATTATTTACTGGAAGTTACAGTGAGAGTAAGAGGTAGATGGGGTACATAGAGTCTGCCATTAATGGGTAAGAGAGAAGTCAAAGTTATAAGTTAAAGGTGAAGGTAGTTAGGGTAAGATAAAAGAAACTGTTGGGAGAAAGTCGAACTAGAGAGAGAAAACAGGTAATGAGGAAGGGCTAGAAAAGGTATGGGGAAGATTCATGAATTCAACGTTGCATTAGAATGTGCAGTAGAAGTTTGTGGGTATAGGAGAGTGAGTGCTCGAGGGAACAGAAGTGATTCGTTAATTTACGAGGTAGAAAGAATTGTAAGGGAGAAGAAGTTGGCATGTGAAAATGTTACACAATATGTGAGTGATACACGGAGGGCAGAGTGCAAGGAGAATGAGAGGTTAAAATAATGGTGCCAGAGACTAACTGGAGGAGTATCGTGGAGGTTTGATAGTAGGTTCCTTTAGTGACAGGTGCAAAATACTTCTTATCAGTTGCTTCTGGCTTTATTGATCAGTGGTCAAGAGAGGTCGAATCTCTCATGAACTGTTTCGGTGGATTAGTGTGAAGTGTCATAGTGCACCATGACTTACTTCTGTAGTATCTAAGAGTCTGAGTTCAAGATGTTAAGTATATCAGCGATAAGTATAGCAATGATTGGATAAGTATAGCAATGAGTAGATAACTATAGCAATGAATATGAGGGGGTTGAGGTTAGTGAAAGGAAACAGATCACCAGCAGTGAGTAGCGGGTTGAAAGCTGTTACAAGTGGATAGATCTTCATCACTCTTCTTTGTTGAACATTAAAATGGTATAAAATACCGACAGGTTGTTAGGTAAGACACATATGCAACAGTTAGGTATCTTTATTATGAAACGTTTCGCCTACACAGTAGGCTTCTTCAGTCAAGTACAGAAAAGTTGATAGAAGCAGAAGATACTTGAAGACGATGTAATCAGTCCATCACCCTTAAAGTTTTGAGGTGGTCAGTCCCTCAGTCTGGAGAAGAGCATTGTTCCATAGTATGAAACAATATGGAGATGAAGTGACAGAATGGAGCTTTTTATAGCGCCAAGAGGTGAGACGTAGGCCACTAGGAGAGGTAAGAACTCAGATGTTGAAAGGTCAGGTCCCTCTCAAATCCAGCCGCTCTCACTAGTGGAAGTTGTCGTAGTTGATTGCAGGTCTGTACCAAGATACCCTTGTGTTGCAGTGTCTGACAGATTGAACATTAAAATGGTATAAAATACCGACAGGTTGTTAGGTAAGACACATATGCAACAGTTAGGTATCTTTATTATGAAACGTTTCGCCTACACAGTAGGCTTCTTCAGTCAAGTACAGAAAAGTTGATAGAAGCAGAAGATACTTGAAGACGATGTAATCAGTCCATCACCCTTAAAGTTTTGAGGTGGTCAGTCCCTCAGTCTGGAGAAGAGCATTCTGTCACTTCATCTCCATATTGTTTCATACTATGGAACAATGCTCTTCTCCAGACTGAGGGACTGACCACCTCAAAACTTTAAGGGTGATGGACTGATTACATCGTCTTCAAGTATCTTCTGCTTCTATCAACTTTTCTGTACTTGACTGAAGAAGCCTACTGTGTAGGCGAAACGTTTCATAATAAAGATACCTAACTGTTGCATATGTGTCTTACCTAACAACCTGTCGGTATTTTATACCATTTTAATGTTCAATCTGTCAGACACTGCAACACAAGGGTATCTTGGTACAGACCTGCAATCAACTACGACAACTTCCACTAGTGAGAGCGGCTGGATTTGAGAGGGACCTGACCTTTCAACATCTGAGTTCTTACCTCTCCTAGTGGCCTACGTCTCACCTCTTGGCGCTATAAAAAGCTCCATTCTGTCACTTCATCTCCATATTGTTTCATACTATGGAACAATGCTCTTCTCCAGACTGAGGGACTGACCACCTCAAAACTTTAAGGGTGATGGACTGATTACATCGTCTTCAAGTATCTTCTGCTTCTATCAACTTTTCTGTACTTGACTGAAGAAGCCTACTGTGTAGGCGAAACGTTTCATAATAAAGATACCTAACTGTTGCATATGTGTCTTACCTAACACTCTTCTTTGTTGCATTGGACCGATGAAGCCACTGTGTAGCGAAACATTTCCACAACAAAGATACCCAAGTGTTGCACATGTGTCTAATGTATCAGCTGGTCGGTTCTCTGAACCATTTATCAACATACAGTTATATGACATAATACGCAGTCAATAATTATGACACAGTCGCGCAGAGCAACTTATATCAGACAGCAACTAATCAACTGTAAAAAAAAACAATTACATGAATACACAGTCATCAAGAAACTAACCAAATATAAATACTCAGCCATTTACACAATAGTGAACTATAATGTGAGGTAACTAACAGTCACTCAGTGAACTATAATGTGAGGTAACTAACAGTCACTCAGTGAACTATAATGTGAGGTAACTAACAGTCACTCAGTGAACTATAATGTGAGGTAACTAACAGTCACTCAGTGAACTATAATGTGAGGTAACTGACAGTCACTCAGTGAACTATAATGTGAGGTAACTGACAGTCACTCAGTGAACTATAATGTGAGGTAACTGACAGTCACTCAGTGAACTATAATGTGAGGTAACTAACAGTCACTCAGTGAACTATAATGTGAGGTAACTGACAGTCACTCAGTGAACTATAATGTGAGGTAACTAACAGTCACTCAGTGAACTATAATGTGAGGTAACTAACAGTCACTCAGTGAACTATAATGTGAGGTAACTAACAGTCACTCAGTGAACTATAATGTGAGGTAACTGACAGTCACTCAGTGAACTATAATGTGAGGTAACTGACAGTCACTCAGCAATGACAGAAAATTAAAAATAACAAAGTATAGTAATGTAAGTATTAGGAAGACAGGTGATGTCTGGTGGGCCTGTAACACCTCTCAGTAAATAAGTCTGCAAACTCTCAACTAGGCAGCTGATAGACAAAGCAAAACACCAGAAACAATAATTAAAATATTCCATCGTTCAGGACTGTAAATGGATGAGAAGAATCGTTCCTTGATTGTTACATGGGAAACGCTTTGAGAAAACTGGAAATTTACACGTTAAAGTGAGTGCTTTATTTTAGTTAAAACCTATCAACAGTGAAAATTTGAAGCCCATCTGGAAAAGCATTCTTCAGTAATTATTAATCTATTTCCATCGATTCCAATCTTTTTTTACAAATTTTAGTAACATTTCAAATTTGGAGAGGAGCAGCCGTAGCTGAGTGGTGAGAGTCGCGACTCTCACCTCTGAGGTCCAGGGATCGTATCCCCTCATATTCACTTTTCCTCAGACTAAACTTATGGGGTTTTTATACTTAGAGAATGATTCATATTTAATATTTTGAAGCAGATCAGAGGAAGTATTCTTTAGTATTTTAATACAAACGAATATCAATATTAATTCAATAAAATTTGAAATTCATGGCACCTGTGGAAAATAATTTCCCAAAATTATGCTGTGTAAATAAACCTGATTAAAAGTGTATTTTAGAGAATGGAGCTGACAGGGAGGCTCTGCACCTGCGCTGACGAGCAGGGAGAGTCGCCATTGTTTTTTGAATGTGTTACAGACACTCTAATGTAATGTGCTTAATTTTCGTCACTCTATGGGTTATATGGGGTTTAAAATCTCTCAAATAGGAGCCGAAATTGTTGGATGTGCATTCCTGCATAACTTGAGCATTAAACAGATGTACAAGACAGCTCCAGGAACCTCAAAGAAACTATCTAAATTATGTTTGTAATTCTGGTCAGTATTATCATCATAAATTTGGGTAGAGGGTAGAGGGGGTTCTGTACATAACATACAGTAATCTCCAGACTAATTGGTGAGTGTTATGATTATAAACTCTCCTTCTGTTATATAAATGTGTATATATAATCATTTATTAATTTTAATATACAGTCCACAAATTTATATTAAATTTTACCAGAATTCCTGGTAATGTATATTTCATTTGCAACTAATAGGTCTAGAGTAACTTATGGAGAGATAGATTATGGTAGGTATCGAAGGGGGACATATTTTGTACCTAGGTGTCCTAAAAATTCCTACTTGTCTCTGTAACTTTGATAAATAATAATTATCTTTGTTACCATTTACTTGTATGTATCTAATGACATACATCCAGGTAAATGTAATTTAATATAAATTTGATATTTAATATAAATTAAATTTGTGGACTGTATATTAAAATTAATAAATGATTACATATACACATTTATATAACAGAAGGAAAATTTATAATAATAACACTCACCAATTAGTCTGGAGATTACTCTGTGTCATGTACAGAACTCGCTTTCTAACTAAATTTATGATGATAATACTGGCCAGAATTACAAACATAATTTAGATAGCTTATCTGAGGCTCCTGGAGCTGTTTTGTACATCTGTTTAATGCTCAAGTTATGCAGGAATGCACATCCAACAATTTTGGTTCCTATTTGAGAGATATTAAGCCCAATATAACCCCTAGAGCGATGAAAACTAAGCACATTACATTAGAGTGCCTGTAACACATAAAAAAAACAATGGCGTCTCCCCCCTGCTCGTCATTAAATGTTGATGTCATTCAGAAGAGGAATACTGAAATTTATTTAAAATTTAACCGGAATAAACATTTCGCAATTTCAAAAAAATGTGTAATGGGCAAGTCTGCACCACTCTTCGCCTTTTTTTTTTCTTTTTTTGTATATTAAACTAAGTCACTGAGGGTTTTGGAAGTTATACGAGCCATTCCCGGAGGCCAGGAATGAGTTCAACAACATTGATCATGGGGGCATGTGTACATACCAATTGTTCCATGAAGCTGGCCCTAGTTACTGTTCTGAAACGCTGAAGGAGATCGAATGAACACTTCTCAAGACTGAACGAAATGTTGCTTAAAGATTCTTCTCTAACTATGAGTTACATGTGAATTGTTCCAGCCGCGGAATTATGGTTATGATTATTTATAATTTAATGTTTTTTTTTCTTTGCAGTTAAAGCCAAGAATCCCAATTTCTCGCGTGGTTAGTAAAAGCTTCGGTCAACTCATGGCAGAACACGTAATTGGATGGATCATTTGCCATGAACGAAGCTGGTTGACTAGTAGACAAAATCAGGTATGACATAAGCATTGCTTCATGAGATACACTAATTTAAAATTTTCCAGCCGTCGAAAAGTCTCAGTAAATAAATAACATTAGCACTTCCAGCAACTTATTTTAATGTCTTCAATCGAATTTTCATAAAGAAGATTTCTGTTCTGCAAAGCATTAATGTGTACGAGAACTGCTGTCCTGCTGGAAGTATCATTGTGTACTAGAACTGTTGTGCTGCTGGAAGAATTATTATGTATTAGAACTGCTGTCCTGCTGGAAGTATTATTGTATACTAGAACTGCTGTGCTACTGGAACTATTATTGTGTACTAGAACTGCTGTCCTGATGGAAGTATTATTGTGTATGAGAACTGCTGTGCTGCTGGAAGTATTATTGTGTACGAGAACTGTTGTGCTGCTGGAAGAATTATTATGTATTAGAACTGCTGTCCTGCTGGAAGTATTATTGTATACTAGAACTGCTGTGCTACTGGAACTATTATTGCGTACTAGAACTGCTGTCCTGATGGAAGCATTATTGTGTATGAGAACTGCTGTGCTGCTGGAAGTATTATTGTGTAACAGAACTGCTGTCCTGCTGGAAATATTATTGTACACTAGAACTGCTGTGCTCCTGGAAGTATTATTTTGTACTAGAACTACTGTTAGGCTGGATTTATTATTGTGTATGAAAGCTGCTGTCCTGTTGGAAGTATTATTGTGTACTAGAACTGCTGTGCTCCTGGAAGTATTATTGTGTACTAAAACTGCTCTGGTGCTCGAAGTATTAATATGTACTAGAACTGCTTTACTGCTGGAAGTATTATTGTGTACTAGAACTGCTGTGCTGCTAGAAGTATTATTGTGCATGAGAAGTGCTGTGCTGCTGGAAGTATTAGTGTGTATGAGAACTACTGTGCTGCTGAAGTATTATTGTGTACTAAAACTGCTGTGCTGCTGGAAATATTATTGTATACTAGATCTGCTGTTAGGCTTGAATTATTATTGTGTATGAGAACTGCTCTCCTGATGGAAGTATTAGCGTGAATGAGAACTACGGTGCTGCTGAAGTATTATTGTGTACTAGAACTGCTGTCCTGATGGAAGCATTATTGTGTATGAGAACTGCTGTGCTGCTGGAAGTATTATTGTGTACTAGAACTGCTGTCCTGCTGGAAGAATTATTGTGTACTAGAATTGCTGTGCTGCTAAAAGTATTATTGTGTATTAGAACTGCTGTCCTGCTGAAAGAATTGTTGTGTATGAGAACTTCTCTCCTGCTGAAAGTATAATTGTGTACTAGAACTGCTCTGCTGCTGAAAGTATTAATATGTATGAGAACTGCTGTCCTTCTGGAAACATTATTGTGTATGAGAATTGCTGTCCTGCTGGAAGTATTATTGCGTACTAAAACTGTTGTCCAACTTTAAGTATTACTGAGTATGAGAACTACTGTCCTGCTGCAAATATTATTGAGGATGAGAGCTACTGTCCTGCTGGAAGTACTATTTTGTACAAGAAAGGTATAAAATACCGACAATATGAAAGTTAAGACACATGTGCAACATCTGGATATCTTTATTGTAGACGTTTCGCCATCCAGTGGCTTTATCAATACAGATTCTAGGACATAATAGGAAGACAGTAGAACTATATACAAAAGATGAGGTAATCAGTCCCTTGGCCTTGGAGTTAGTGTTCACAGCATCGTGGTGGATGCTGTGAACACTAACTCCAAGGCCGAGGGACTGATTACCTCATCTTTTGTATATAGTTCTACTGTCTTCCTATTATGTCCTAGAATCTGTATTCATAAAGCCACTGGATGGCGAAACGTCTACAATAAAGATATCCAGATGTTGCACATGTGTCTTAACTTTCATACTATTTTGTAATAGAACTGCTGTTCTGCTGGAAGTATTATTGTGTACTGGACCTGCTTTCCTGCTGGAACTATTATTGCATACTAGAATTGCTTTGCTGCTGGAAGTATTGTTGTGCATGAGAAATGCTGTGTTTATTGAAGTATTACTGTGTACTAGAACTGCGGTCCAGTGTAAAAATTATTGTATACTGAAACTGCTGTGCTGCTGGAAGTATTATTATGTACTAGAACTGGTATCCTGCTGGAGATATTATTGTATACTAGAACTGTGGTCCTGCTGGAAGAATTTTTGTGTACTAGAACTGGTGTGCTGCTGGAAGTATTATTGTATACTAAAACTGTGGTCCTGCTGGAAGAATTTTTGTGTACTAGAACTGCTGTGCTGCCGGAAGTATTATTGTATACTTGAACTGCTGCCCTGCTGGAAGCATTATTGTGTACTAAAACTGTTGTCCTGCTGGAAGTATTATTGTGTATAAGAACTGCTGTCCTGCTGGAAGTATTATTTTGTACTAGACTGCTGTCCTTCTGGAATTATTATTGTGTATGAGAACTGCTGTCCTGCTGGAAGCATTATTGTGTACTAAAACTGTTGTCCTGCTGGAAGTATTATTGTGTATAAGAACTGCTGTCCTGCTGGAAGTATTATTGTATACCAAAACTGCTGCCCTACTGGAAGCATTATTGTGTATGAGAACTGCTGTCTTGCTGGAAATATTGCTGTGTACTAGACCTGCTGTCTTGCTGGAAGTATTATTGTATACTAGAACTGCTGCACTGCTGGAAGTATTATTGTGTACTAGAACTGCTGTGCTTCTGAAAGTATTATTTTGCATTAGAACTGCTGTGCTGCTGGAAGTGTTATTGTGTACTAGAACTGCTGTCCTGCTGGAAGTATTTTTTGTACTGGAACTGCTGTCCTGCTGGAAGTATTATTGTGTATGAGAACTGCAGTGCTGATTGAAGTATTATTGTGTACTAGAACTGCTGTCCTGCTGGAAGTATTATTGTGTACTAGAACTGCTGTCCTGCTGGAAGTATTATTGTGTACTAGAACTGCTGTGTTGCTGTAAGTATTATTGTGCATGAGAGCTGCTGTACTGCTGGAAGTATTATTGTGTACTAGAACTGCTATCCTGCTGTAAGTATTATTGTGCATGAGAGCTGCTGTACTGCTGGAAGTATTATTGTGTACTAGAACTGCTATCCTGCTGTAAGTATTATAGTGCATGAGAGCTGCTGTACTGCTGGAAGTATTATTGTGTACTAGAACTGCTGTGCTGCTGTATTATTGCACATGAGAGCTGCTATCCTGCTGGAAATATTATTGTGCACTGGAACTGCTGTCCTGCTGGAAGTATTTAGGTGATAATATAAGGCTTATAAGATTCCTCTGTGTTCTTGAATTCTTAGGTTGTTGAATTTTAATTTTGTTATATTCAAAATAATGCAATAAAAAGATTATAATTTTTTGTGACACTTGCCTGTTTTTCATTTTTTCTCAGCTGAAAAGTGAATGGAAATATGCTGAAGTTATTAGATATCGGAGCCTGCAGGATTTGACAGTGGGTGTTCTAGGAATGGGAATCATTGGAAGAGAAGGTAAGTACGGATTTATTGAGGATTTCTCAATGATTCTGATCGTCTTTATAAATAATTTCTCATAAATTGTCATTTCTTCACGAAATATAAATGAATCAGTCTTGCAAGTGATAGAAAATATTAATGCCATAAATATACATGCAGCACATTTTTTTTTAAATATTAGGAAAATGTTGATAACTGTCAAAGACCCGCTACATACCTTGCTCAACCCTATACAGGCTGGCCCCGCTTGTACAGCAGGTTACCTTCTGTGATATTGCTGTAAAGTGAAAATTGCTGTAAAGTAAAACAGCTTTTTCTCTCTTACCCTATCATATATTGTGAACAACAGAGCTAGGCCTAAAAAATGCCTTTACAGTACACACATTACTTACCTTAAAATACTTTTGTCCTTAGCTTATAGCGAGTTTAAATAAATGAAGAATGGATATAACTGAAAACTGCTGCATTAACGACGTGCTATAAAGCGAAGTGCTCTAAAGCGAGGCCTGCTTATACTGCACAGTATATCAATATTACTCACACTGTGTTTGTTCACCGGGATAATAAACATTAAAGTTCTGCTAAGACTCTCAATGCACAGGATCGGTAGCAGTGAACTGCCGAAGGTTGTCATTGTTCACCTTGACTTTTTCTCTGGATAAATTATATAATTTTTTTAAAAGGTTGAGTAACAAAAAGAGACAATACCTTGACTGAAAGAACACATAAATAACTCCCACATAGGTGAGAGAAGCTTACCACGATGTTTCGGTCCGACTTGGACCATTTACAAAGTCACACTAACGAATGCGACTTCGTAAATGGCCCAAGTAGGACCGAAACGTCGTCGTAAGCTCCTCTCTCCTATTTGTGGGTTATTTGTGAAAAAGGTTGAGTAAATTTTATGACTTAGAACTATCCTTTCCTTCTTTAAATAGAACTTTATTTTCTCTAATTGCCATGGCAAGCGAACCGTAAAACCGAAGGCCGCTCCATAAGCCACTGGCCAGCTGGTTACTAGGAATACTTATACACCATAGGAAGGTTAGCATAGGCTAACAGACAAGCCTCCCACCAGCGTAGCCGTGACGAACTCTAGCTCAGGTCCCCTCAAAGCCGTCATCTTGACTCACGAAATCGTAATGACACGATTGCAAACAAACCTTACCACGGGTGGGAATAGAACCGCGGTCAGAGAGTCATAAAACTCCAGACCGACGCTGTGAAGGCTTACTCAGCCCTGTAACAACTTCAGACAGTATTACCAAGGCTGGCTCCTCCTCAGGAAAATTAATGAATAGAAAAAGAAATAATTCACAAAGATAAACACTTTATTATTTATTAATGCAAAGATAAAACACTGAAACATGAAAGTGTATCCTACTTTAAAGAAAAATGAAAAATGAATGAAAAATGACGTTTGAATTCAACGCTAATATATACAGTTATACTGGGGTGTCTGGTGGAGGTTGACACCGTCTTGTAGAAATTGTAGCCATTACTGATGATGTGGGGGGTCACAGGTGTTGGTGACAACCCAATGACTAGTTCTTCACAGAGTCTATAACCTTGAATAGTCAGTCCAGATGACAGGAAAGCATGTTCTTTACCACTACAAAGATGAAGGGTTGTTGTCTGCTGTCGCCTACAGTTAATCAGGTAGGTAGATCCAACATGTGTCGTCTCCGGACTTTTGCAAAAGTCCTTCTCCTTCAACACTTCTCGTTGGTTTGCAGGTGACCAGATCTGTCATTCCAAGCTGGGAAGAGAGACAGGTTACCCACTGCTTAAGAAATCACTCTCCATGATAAGTACCATACCTAAAAGACGTGGTGATTATCAAAACATCTAACATGGAGATCAAGGCTGAAAGGACTAAGCTTATTATTGGTCGAAAGTAAAGCTTTCTACCAATAAGTCCACTAGAATAGGAGCAGAGACTTTTACTTACAGTTGTGCTGGGAGCTGTGAGTCGAGTGATTACTGTTTGGACGGAGCCCCACACGTCACCTATCGGGATGGGGATAAAGGGGGAGAGGGGATAGCGGGAGCTAGGCTGACCCTACCTTAACAAGCAGCCAGCAATCAAACTATCGTCACCATATACTCGCTTGCTACTCTTATCTGTTGAACTTTTCCCTCACACTCCCCCATACCAAGACTTATAGTCAAGGAGTATAAGAAGAATAGGCGAGGAAAAAGTTCTAATACGTGGAAGTCGCGTAAGGCACCAAATCTACTGACTGTCGTGACTTAACCAGTCAGAGAAATAATTGGATGAACCGTTGATATACACAATATGGAACTTAAAAGCTTGGAGTCCACCTCAAGAGGCGACTGTTGGTTCCCTTAAGAGTTTCTAGGTACATCAAAGGTTTGTGATCCGTTTCTAAAATAAATTCTTTTCCCACTAAATAAAATTTAAGTTGGGAGATACCCCACGCAAGGGCCAAACATTCCTTTTCTATGGTGGAGTATCTCGTTTCTGCAGGAGGGAAGTTTTAGATTTAATAAATATACAGGAACTATGAGTGTGTATTTTGTGCAGCAAGCACCTGACACCTATTGCAAGAACTATACTTCTTTGTAACCTGTAAGTACATGCTTGGCCAAAAATAAGTGTGCTTGAGTTTATGCCACGTCTTACGATGAGCCAAGTGTTTGGTCACTGGCAAATCATGAGCCATTTGAAGAACAGTCTCTCGACATGGTTTAGGAACAACAAGGAGGGAATAATCTATCACTGAAGAATGAGATTTAAATACAGATTTATATAAGATACCATTAATATATTCAAACTTATGAGATACGTATCTCCCATGGATAACTTTGTTGTTAAAAGCTTGATTATGACAATCCCGAATTGAAGGGCAATTGCGCTGTATATTGACAAAGTCATCCTTGGACATAAAATCTGGGAAAATAAAAGGACTTACGGTGGGAGGAGAGGAGGTAGGAGAATCCAGGGTTACGGTCTGAGCCCTAGTCAAGATATTGAGAGTACCGGAGACAATACCCTTACTTTCACCTGACGAGTGGACAGGTGATCCTGCTACCTCACTATCGAGAGCAGTATCATCTGTTTCTACCCCCAAATGAACAGTACGAGACAATGTAGCTTCCGGTGCGGAATTGTTAAGGGGCTTATTTAACTTGCAAGGAGGAAGAGCTGGAAAACTTAGATCCACGGGTGGTGACGAAAGATCCGCCTCTGAAGGAAGAACGGCACCTTTAATGTTACCAACTATTATAGAACAAGCAATTGGGGCTAGTACCGCATTAGTCCAACCAGTGAACCATTTAGTTTTCAAGTAACAACACATTTTGTTGGGAAAGTATTTTCACGACCCAAGTAATCTGAAAGAATAGAGGACACACGAGAGGTTTTAAAGTAAGGGAACAGTTTGTCCGAAATTAAGATGCCCGTACATCCAGTGTCACGTAATATATCTGAGACTTTTATACCATTAACTGCTCCTGAACAGAAGGGTGCTTGGTTATTACCGTCAACAAAACATCTTCCAACTTTCTCTATTTTCTTGGAAGGACAATCTGGACGTTTATGTCCGATACCACCACACCGATGACATGTTGGTATAATAGCTGGTGACTGTTTCTACTGTAGGCTTCTTAATCTTTGGTTCAGGTGAATCATTGCCCTTAAGGTTCGATCCCTTTAGGTCTTTATAGGAATTGTGAGCCTCAGCATACAAGTCAGCGGCCTCAGCAACTTCCTCAGCTTTAATCAGGTTATGTTCTCTAATGAATGTTCGTATCTGGTGAGGAAGAGCTGTCAGGAACTGGTCAGCAACCATGAAGTCTCTAAGAGATTCATAACTGTGATCAATTCCTGAACTCTCTATCCAAAAGTCGAACAAACGAAAGAGTGTTACCTGTAACTGCTGAAAGTTTTGGCCAGGCTGTAAGGTGGCATACCTGAAATCTTACCTGTAAGAATTTGTGGTTTTTTGGTATGCTTCAAGGATTGCCTTCTTCAGTAGGTTATAATTACATATGATATCGTGCGACAAAGTTGCATAGATATTCAAAGCTGTACCAGAAAATAACATACCTAACCTGGTAGCCCAGGTGTCAGCAGGCCATTCACAGAGGGTAGCGGTATTTTCAAACCTGATAATGTATGAAGTGATGTCTTCCCCCTCTGTGAAGGGAGGTAAATTAGGTGTTGATATATGTGCACTAGCTGCATGATGTTCAATTACTCCTTCCTCTAATTGTTGTTGTGTAAGAGTTAACTTTTTATTCTCTAATTCAAGGCGAGCTTTTTCGAGCTCGCGATCTTTTTGTCTCTCTCGCAGTTCATTCTCTCTAGCTTTTTCCTCAACTTCTCTATCTTTTGCTCTTTCCTCAAGTTCTTTTAACCTAACTTGTTCCTCACGTACCTTAGCTCTCCCCTCACGATCAAACCATTCATCACAACTATCACGCACCTTTTTGTCTTCTCTCTCTCTTTCTAACTGTCTATCTTGGTTTTCTCTTTCAATTCGATCTCTCTCCTTTTTCTCCTCTCTTTCGATTCTCTTTTCTTTTTCTCCTCTCTTTCGATTCTCTCTCTCTCCTTTTTCTCCTCTCTTTCTCTTTCTAACTGTCTTTCTTCTATCTCAATTCTTTCCTTTTCCATTCTTTCCTGGATCTTAGCACTAATGAAAGCTTCTAAAATTTTTCCCATTATTCCTAACTTACTCTCAGTGTTCATCCAAAACTGGTATTCCTCCATACTTGCAAGAATAACTTAAACTACCAGGGGGAATTGAAACGGATATATCAAAGAAAACGGAGGGTTCAATTCCTGCTCCCCCTCAAACTGTAAATAAATCGGAGGGTTCGATCCCTGCTTCGATTAAACAGTATGTGTGAATTAAAAAGGAGGGTTCTATGCCGGCTCCGAGCAAACAGTAAGTAGAATGGGGTCCCTTGACCATCCAATCTTCTCACCAACAAAAAATCAAGAGTGTCCTACAACAGTTCTCTTGATATAATGAAGAGCTCAATGAAACAACTTGTCACTGGAAAATCTCCGGTCCCTAGAGTCTATTCCTCCAAATCGTTTCAAGCTCAAAAATGAAGGTGACAGAATTAACTAGTATACCCTGCCTGACTTGACTTACAATAAATTGAGACTATAACAATCACCTAATCTTTTAAATACCTGTAATGTAGTCCTACCATAGAGAATGATTACTTAAGGCTGGTTGTAACCGTCTGTGGTATTCAGCGTTGGAGTTTCAATGATAGATTCGAGATGGAGTCGAATCTTTATTCAGTAGAGTTGATCCTGGCAAGGTCGCCACTTGTGAAGGCTTACTCAGCCCTGTAACAACTTCAGACAGTATTACCAAGGGTGGCTCCTCCTCAGGAAAATTAATGAATAGAAAAAGAAATAATAATTCACAAAGATTATTATTTATTAATGCAAAAATAAAACATTGAAATATGAAAGTGTATCCTACTTGAAAGAAAAATGAAAAATGAAATGGAAAAATGACATTTGAATTCAACGCTAATATATACAGTTATACTGGGGTGTCTGGTTGAGGTTGACATCGTCTTGTAGAAATTGTAGCCATTACTGATGATGTGGGGGGTCACAGGTGTTGGTGACAACCCAACGGCTAGTTCTTCACAGAGTCTATAGCCTTGAATAGTCAGTCCAGATGACAGGAAAGCAGGTTCTTTACCACTACAAAGATGAAGGGTTGTTGTCTGCTGTCGCCTACAGTTAATCAGGTAGGTAGATCCAAAAGTGACGTCTCTGGACTTTTGCAAAAGTCCTTCTCCTTCAACACTTCTCTTTGGTTGGCAGGTGACCAGATCTGTCATTCCAAGCTGGAAAGAGAGACAGGTTACCCACTGCTTAAGAAATCACTCTCCATGATAAGTACCATACCTAAAAGACGTGGTGATTATCAAAACATCTAACATGGAGATCAATGCTGAGAGGACTAAGTTTATTATTGGTCAAAAGTGAAGCTTTCAACCAATAAGTCCACTAAATAACAAATAAGGCACAATACCGTGATTGGAACGATACACAAATAACCCGCACATAAAAGAGAGAAGCTTACGACGACGTTTCGGTCCGACTTGGACCATTGACAAAGTCACACTTTGTCAATGGTCCAAGTGACTTTGTCAATGGTCCAAGTCGGACCGAAACGTCGTCGTAAGCTTCTCTCTTTTATGTGCGGGTTATTTGTGTAATAAGTCCACTAGAATAGGAGCAGAGGCTTTTACTTACAGTTGTGCTGGGAGCTGTGAGTCGAGTGATTACTGTTTGGCCGGAGCCCCACACGTCACCTTTCGGGGTGGGGAGAAACGGGGGGAAGGGGATAGCGGGAGCTAGACTGACCCTACCTTTACAAGCAGCCGGCAGTCAAACTATTGTCACCATATACTCGCTTGCTACTTGTGAGGGAAAAGTTCAATAGATAGGAATAGAGAGGGAGTATATAGTAACAATAGTTTCATTGCTGGCTACTAGTTAAGGTAGGGTAAGTCAAGCTCCCGCTTTTTCCCACCTTTTTTCCCCCTCCCTGAAAGTGATAGTTTGACTGCTGGCTGCTTGTTAAGGTAGTGTCAGCCTAGCTCCTGCTATCCCTTCCCCTCCCTCTGCCCCCCCCCCCCGAAAGGTGACGTGTTGGGCTCTGGTCAAACAGTAAATCACTCGACTCACAGCTCCCAACACTATTGTAAGTACATGCCTGCCTTGTATTCTAGTGGATTTATTGGTTGAAAGCTTCACTTTTGATCAATAATAAAATTAGTCTTTTCAGCCTTGCTCTAAGCTAACTGTTGTAATAATCACCACATCTTTTGGGTATTGTACTTGCCATGGAGAGTGATTTTTAAGCAGTGGGTAACCTGTCTTATCTTTTCAGCTTGGATGACAGAGAGGGTCACCTGTCAATCAACGAGGAGAACAGGAGACGGACTAACGTCCTGGAGACGTCCCATTTTGGATTTAATTACCTGTGCACCTGTATGAAATTGCAGGACGTAACCCCTCATCATTGCAGCGATAAAGAACCTGCTTTCCTGTCATCGGGGGAGGATACTCAAGGCTCTGTCTACTGTGAAGAACTAGCCAGTGGGTCGTAACCAACACCTGCGACCCCCCCCCCCATCATCAGCAACGCCTACGATTTCAACAACATAGTGTCACCAACACCAGACACCTCTATATATATTAGCGTTGAATTCAGTTATCATTTATATTTTTCATTTTTCATTTTCTTTAATGTAGGATTAATATTTCATATTTAAGTGTTTTATATTTTAAATTTCTATATAATAAAGTGTTTATGTTTGTCTGTTATTATTTCTTTTTCTATTCACTAATTTTCCTGAGGAGGAGCCAGCCTTGGTAATACTGTCTGAAGTTGTTACAGGGCTGAGTAAGCCTTCACAAGTGGCGACCTTGCCAGGATCAACTCTACTGAGTCAAGATTCAACTCCATCTCGAATCTACCATTGGAACTTCAACGCCGCATACCACAGACGGTTACCACCAGCCATGAGTAATCATTCTCTATGGTAGGACTACAGTACAGGTATTTAAAAGATTTGGTGATTGTTATAGTCTCAATTTATTGTAAGTCAAGTCAGGCAGGATATAATATTTAATTCTGCCACTTAGAGCTTGAAACACTTTTGAGGATTAGACTCTAGGGACCCGAGATTTTCCATTGACAATTTGTTTCAATGAGCTCTTTATTATGTCAAGGGAACTGTCATAGGACACTCTTGATTTGTTGGTGAGAAGATTGGATGGTCAAATGACCCCATTCTACTTACTGTTTGCTCGGAGCCGGCATAGAACCCTTCGTTTTAATTAATACATATTGTTTAATTGAAGCAGGGATCGAGCCCTCTGGTTTATTTACAGTTTGAGCGGAGCTGGAATTGAACCCTCCGTTTTCTTTAATACCCGTTTCATTTCCCTTGATAGTTTAAGTTATTCTTGCAAGCATGGAGGAATACCAGTTTTGGATGAACGCTGGAAGTAAGTTAGGAATAACTGGGGAAAATTTAGAATCTTTCATTAGTGCTAAGCTCCAGGAAAGACTTGAAAGAGAGAGAATTGAGAGAGAAGAAAGACAGCTAGAAAGGGAAAGAGAAGAGAATAGGGAGAGAGAGAGAATCGAAAAAGAAGAGAAAAAGGAGAAAGAGAACCTTGAAAGGCACCTAAAATGGAGGAATATAGCAAATAATATTTTTGCAGTAATAACACCAGGAGGCAGCTCTGATGAAAACTCACACTCACGCGAGCTTTTAAATCTCTGCACAAAATTCAATTTAAACCAGCAAATAATAGAGCCTACTAGACTGGAGAATACACTAGACCTCATCTTCACTAACAATGATGATCTGATAAGAAATGTCACCATATCAAAAACAATATACTCAGATCACAACATAATTGAGGTTCAGTCATGTATGCGCGGAGCCCCAGACCGACATAATGAGATTAGTCACGAGGGAGCATTCACCAAATTCAACTTCAATAACAGAAACATAAAGTGGGACCAAGTAAACCAAGTCCTAACCGATATAAGCTGGGAAGATATACTAAGCAACACAGACCCCAACTTATGCCTAGAACAGATTAACTCGGTGGCACTCGATGTATGCACAAGGCTTATTCCTCTAAGAAAAAGGAGGAGTAGATGTAAAACAGAAAGAGACAGGCGCTCCCTTTACAGGCGACGGAAAAGAATAACAGAGCGGCTAAAAGAGGTCAATATATCTGAAATGCGTAGGGAGACACTGGTCAGAGAAATAGCAAGCATCGAACTTAAGCTAAAAGAATTCTTTAGGAGTCAGGAATCGCGGGAAGAACTAAAAGCCATAAATGAAATCGAAAGAAACCCAAAGTATTTCTTCTCCTATGCCAAATCAAAATCGAGAACAACGTCCAGTATTGGGCCCCTACTTAAACAAGATGGGTCCTACACAGATGACAGCAAGGAAATGAGTGAGCTACTCAAGTCCCAATATGACTCAATTTTTAGCAAGCCGCTAACCAGACTGAGAGTCGAAGGTCAAAATTAATTTTTTATGAGAGAGCCACAAAATTTGATTAACACAAACCTATCCGGTGTTATCCTGATGCCAAATGACTTCGAACAGGCGATAAATGACATGCCCATGCACTCTGCCCCAGGGCCAGACTCATGGAACTCTGTGTTCATCAAGAACTGCAAGAAGCCCCTATCACGAGCCTTTTCCATCCTATGGAGAGGGAGCATGGACACGGGGGTCGTCCCACAGTTACTAAAAACAACAGACATAGCCCCACTCCACAAAGGGGGCAGTAAAGCAACAGCAAAGAACTACAGACCAATAGCACTAACATCCCATATCATAAAAATCTTTGAAAGGGTCCTAAGAAGCAAGATCACCACCCATCTAGAAACCCATCAGTTACACAACCCAGGGCAACATGGGTTTAGAACAGGTCGCTCCTGTCTGTCTCAACTATTGGATCACTACGACAAGGTCCTAAATGCACTAGAAGACAAAAAGAATGCAGATGTAATATATACAGACTTTGCAAAAGCCTTCGACAAGTGTGACCATGGCGTAATAGCGCACAAAATGCGTGCTAAAGGAATAACAGGAAAAGTCGGTCGATGGATCTATAATTTCCTCACTAACAGAACACAGAGAGTAGTCGTCAACAGAGTAAAGTCCGAGGCAGCTACGGTGAAAAGCTCTGTTCCACAAGGCACAGTACTCGCTCCCATCTTGTTCCTCATCCTCATATCCGACATAGACAAGGATGTCAGCCACAGCACCATGTCTTCCTTTGCAGATGACACCCGAATCTGCATGACAGTGTCTTCCATTGCAGACACTGCAAAGCTCCAGGCGGACATCAACCAAATCTTTCAGTGGGCTGCAGAAAACAATATGAAGTTCAACGATGAGAAATTTCAATTACTCAGATATGATAAACATGAGGAAATTAAATCTTCATCAGAGTACAAAACAAATTCTGGCCACAAAATAGAGCGAAACACCAACGTCAAAGACCTGGGAGTGATCATGTCGGAGGATCTCACCTTCAAGGACCATAACATTGTATCAATCGCATCTGCTAGAAAAATGACAGGATGGATAATGAGAACCTTCAAAACTAGGGAGGCAAAGCCCATGATGACACTCTTCAGGTCACTTGTTCTATCTAGGCTGGAATATTGCTGCACACTAACAGCACCTTTCAAGGCAGGTGAAATTGCCGACCTAGAAAATGTACAGAGAACTTTCACGGCGCGCATATCGGAGATAAAACACCTCAATTATTGGGAGCGCTTGAGGTTCCTAAACCTGTATTCCCTGGAACGCAGGAGGGAGAGATACATGATTATATACACCTGGAAAATCCTAGAGGGACTAGTACCGAACTTGCACACGAAAATCACTCACTACGAAAGCAAAAGACTTGGCAGACGATGCAACATCCCCCCAATGAAAAGCAGGGGTGTCACTAGCACGTTAAGAGACCATACAATAAGTGTCAGGGGCCCGAGACTGTTCAACTGCCTCCCAGCACACATAAGGGGGATTATCAACAGACCCCTGGCAGTCTTCAAGCTGGTACTAGACAAGCACCTAAAGTCAGTTCCGGATCAGCCGGGCTGTGGCTCGTACGTTGGTTTGCGTGCAGCCAGCAGCAACAGCCTGGTAGATCAGGCTCTGATCCACCAGGAGGCCTGGTCACAGACCGGGCCGCGGGGGCGTTGACCCCCGGAACTCTCTCCAGGTAAACTCCAGGTAAAGACAGGAGAAAAGAGAGAGAGAGAGAGAGAATTGAGAGAGAAATCCGCGAAAGACAGTTAGAAAGAGAGCGAGAAGACCAAAAAAGAGCGTGATAGACTTGATCTAGAGGAAAGAGCTAGAGAACGTGAGGAACAAGCTAAGATACGTGAAGAACAAGTTAAATTAAGAGAACTTGAGGAAAGAGAAAAGGATCGCGAGCTCGAAAAATCTCGCCTTGAATTAGAGAATAAAAAGTTAACTTTTACACAACAACAATTACAGGAAGGAGTAATGGAACAACGTGCAGTCAGTGCACATATTCCAACACCTAATTTACATCCCTTCACAGAGGGGGAAGACATAACTTCTTACATTATCAGGTTTGAAAGTACCGCTACCCTCTGTGAATGGCCTGCTGACACATGGGCTACTAGGTTAGGAATGTTATTTTCTGGTACTGCTTTGAATATCTATGCTACTTTGTCACAGGATATCATATGTAATTATAACCTACTGAAGAAGGCAATCCTTAAAGCATACCAAAAAACCACTAATTATTACAGGAAAGATTTCAGGTATGCCACCTTACGGCCTGGCCAGAACTTTCAGCAGTTACAGGTAACACTCTTTCGTTTGTTCGACTTTTGGACAGATAGTTCAGGAATTGATCACAGTTATGAATCTCTTAGAGACTTCATGGTTGCTGACCAGTTCCTGACAGCTCTTCCCCATCAGATACGAACATTCATCAGAGAACGTAACCTGATTAAAGCTGAGGAAGTTGCTGAGGCTGCTGACCTGTATGCTGAGGCTCACAATTTCTATAAAGACCTAAAGGGATCGAACCCTAAGGGCAAGGGTTCATCAGACCTTAAGAAATCAAAGCCTCTAGTGGAAAGTAAAATGACTTCTTTTATTCCTGTTTGTCATTTGTGTGGTGATAAGGGACATAAACGTCCAGATTGTCCTTCTAAGAAGGTCCAAAAAGTTGGAAGATGTTTTAAAGACTGTAATGACCAAGCACCCTTCTGTTCAGGAACAGTTAATGGACTTAATGTATCTACCGTTTACCGAGACACTGGATGCGCATGTATAGTCATTTCTGATAAGCTGTTCCCTAATCTTAAAGAAACTCATTCCTCTGCTATACTTTCAGACTACTTGGGCCGTACGGACACTTTTCCTACCATCCGTTGTTACATTAGGTCTAAATGGTTCACAGGTTGGTCTGAAGCCGTACTAGCTCCCATCACTTCTTGCTCCGTACTAATAGGTAATGTAAAAGGTGCCATTCTTCCTTCTGAGGTTGACCTTTCATCACCAAAGATGGACATAGGTGTTTCAGATCCTCTTCCTGTAGAGTAGGAGAAGCCCCTCGAAAGTTCAGATGAGACAATGTCTCGTGAGATTCATGTGGGATTAAAAACCAGTGATGCTACACTCGAAAGCGAGGTAGTAGGATCACCGGTTCACTTGTTAGATGAAAGTGAAGATATGACCTCCGATACCATAAATGTCTTGACTAGGGCTCAGACCAAAGCCCATGCTTCCCCTACTGTCCATCCTTTGATTTTCCCTGACTTTAAGCCTTTAGACATATCGAAGGACTCCTTTGTCAAGTTACAACGTAATTGCCCTTCTCTTCAGAATTGCCATAATGCCGCTAAACAAAATCAAGTTATCCAAAGGAAAAACTTTTCATATAAATTTGAATATATAAAAGGTATCTTGTACAAGTCAGTATTCAAATTAAATTCAGATGAGACAGACTATTCCATCTTAGTTGTTCCAAGTCAATGCAGAGAGACTGTTCTTAAAATGGCTCATGACCTGCCAGTGGCCGGACATTTCTCGCACCGTAAAACTTTAAATAAAATTAGGGAAACCTATTTTTGGCCTAAAATGTCCTCAGATGTCACTACTTATTGTAGATCGTGTAAAGTTTGCCAACTGTCATCCTCCCGAGGTACCAGGCGAGTACCTGTGGTCAAAATGCCAATCTTTACGGTACCGTTTGAAAGAGTAGCTATTGACATCGTTGGTCCTTTATCTCCACTTTCATCTGGGGGACATAGATATATATTAACATTAGTTGATTATGCTTCGAGTTTCCCTGAAGCCGTTCCCTTATTAAAGACCATAACCACTACAGAGGTGGCTGAAGCCCTTTTGTCCATATTCTCCAGAGTGGGCATCCTTGAGAAATTTTGTCTGACCGTGGGACACAATTCACATCTGACTTAATGCAACATCTCTACCAACTTTTGGGAGTGAAGCCTCTCTTCACCACACCCTATCATCCCAGCTGTAATGGGAGGATTGAGCGCCAGCATTCGATTCTCTAGTCCATTTTAAGGAAACTTTGCTCCCTTAAACCTAAGGAGTGGCATCGTTATCAACCCTGTGCTTTGTTTGCCATGAGGGAAGTTCCCAGTGACTCTTTGGGGTTTTCACCTTTTGAACTTCTCTATGGTAGACAGGCCAGAGGCCCATTGTCCATCCTTCATGACTTATGGACTAATGAGGAGGTAAATGCTGAGGTTCAGTCTTCTTACCAGTTTCTCCTTGACCTTAGATCCAAACTTAAGGAGACCTCTGACATAGTTTCGAAAAACCTAAGCTTGTCAATAGACCAGTACAAAACCTATTTTGATTCCAAAAGTCAGAGGAGAAGTTTTAAAGTAGGAGATGAAGTTCTTGTACTTTTGCCTATCAAGTCAAATAAATTATTAGTAGCATGGAAAGGTCCATATAAAGTATTAAAAATTTGTGGGAAAGTTGACTACCTCATAGAAGTCAAGGGGAAACCTAAGCTTTATCATATCAACATCCTTAAGAAATATTACCGAAGAAATTCGGTTAACTGCCTTAATAACTTTGACTTAGTTTTTCCACACGAACTTGATAAAACAAGTGAAGAATGTAAAGTGTGCGTAATTGACACCTCTAACTTAGACTATGATGAAGAACTACATGATTTGGTGACTCTGGACCACTCGGACGCAACCAACATTAATATTAATGAATCTTTGGATGACCATAAGAGACATGAACTACTTCAATGTGTGAGTAACTTTTCAGACGTCTTTACTGATATTCCAGGTGTTACCTCCACCGTAGTCCATAAGATTCACTTATTGACGGACAATTCTATCAAACGGAAATTATACCCAGTTCCAGTTCACCTTAGGGATGCATTTGACCGAGAGGTAGACAAATTATTAAAACTAAAGATCATTGAACCTTCAGTATCAGCATATTGCTCACCAGTAGTCATGGTTAAGAAGGAGGATAATTCATATAGACTTGCTATTGACTTCAGAGGCCTTAATGCTATAACTCGGTGGGATGCTGAGCCTATGCCCTTAATAGATAGCGATCTACACAAATTTTATGACGCTTCCTTCTTTTCAGAGATTGATATTGCACAGGCATATCATCAAGTAATGTTAGATCTTTCTTCTAAGCAGTACACCGCTTTTCCTACACACCAAGGACTGATGCAATATAGAACTATGCCCTTCGGTTTGGTAACTGCCTGTGCTACCTACGTGAGACTGATGAGAAAGGTCTTGGGTAATATGCCAAATGTTTCAGTTTATTTTGATAACATTTACGTAATGACATCCACGTGGGGCGAACATATCCAAACATTAACATCAGTTTTGCGTAGGTTACGCTCACATGGCCTCACTGCCAAGCCGAAGAAATGCTTCCTTGGGTATAACAAGATTAGATATCTTGGACTGATACTTTCTAATAACTCTCTGCAGCCTCTCCCCAGTAAGATCAAAGCTTTATTAGAATTTAAATTCCCCAAAACCAAGAAGCTCATGCATAGTTTTCTTGGTTCTGTAAATTTTTATGCACGGTTTATCCCGAACCTTACTGATCTTACAGGCATCTTATCCGACTTCCTTAAAAAGTCTGTGAAGGAACCTCTTGAACTTTCCGACGTAGCTCAGGAAAAGTTTAATGAGATTAAAAGTATCTTTTCGACAGACCCTATACTTAAGATTCCAGATATTAATAAAGCATTTTGTTTAAGAACTGATGCCTCCAATACTGGCTTAGGTGCGGTGTTACTACAATACCATGATGGTACTCCCTTCCCTGTATGCTTCCTAAGCCGGAAACTCCTTCCCGCAGAAACAAGATACTCCACAATAGAAAAGGAATGTTTAGCCCTTGTGTGGGGTATCTCCAAACTTAAATTTTATTTGCTGGGAAAAGAATTCATTTTAGAAACGGACCACAAACCTTTGATATACCTAGAAACTTTTAAGGGAACCAACAGTCGCCTCTTGAGGTGGACATTGGCACTCCAGGCTTTTAAGTTCCATATTGTGTATGTCAATGGTTCATCCAATTATTTCTCTGACTGGTTAAGTCGTGACAGTCAGTAGAAGATTTGTTGCCTTACACGACTTCCACATGTTAGAACTTTTTCCTTGCCTATTCTTCTTATACTCCTTGACTATAAGTCATGGTATGGGGGAGTGTGAGGGAAAAGTTCAATAGATAGGAATAGAGAGGGAGTATATAGTAACAATAGTTTCATTGCTGGCTACTAGTTAAGGTAGGGTAAGTCAAGCTCTTGCCTTTCTTCCCCCTCCCCGAAAGTGATAGTTTCATTGCCGGCTACTAGTTAAGGTAGGGTAAGTCAAGCTCCCGCTTTTTCCCGCCTTTTTTCCCCCTCCCTGAAAGTGATAGTTTGACTGCCGGCTGCTTGTTAAGGTAGTGTCAGTCTAGCTCCCGCTATCCCTTCCCCTCCCTCTCCCCCCCCCGAAAGGTGACGTGTTTGGCTCTGGTCAAACAGTAAATCACTCGTCTCACAGCTCCCAACACTACTGTAAGTACATGCCTGCCTTGTATTCTAGTGGATTTATTGGTTGAAAGCTTCACTTTTGATCATTAATAAAATTAGTCTTTTCAGCCTTGCTCTAAGCTAACTGTTGTAATAATCACCACATCTTTTGGGTATTGTACTTGCCATGGAGAGTGATTTTTAAGCAGTGGGTAACCTGTCTATCTTTTCAGCTTGGATGACAGAGAGGGTCACCTGTCAATCAACGAGGAGAACAGGAGACGGGCTAACGTCCTGGAGACGTCCCATTTTGGATTTAATTACCTGTGCACCTGTATGAAATTGCAGGACGTAACTCCTCATCATTGCAGCGGTAAAGAACCTGCTTTCCTGTCATCGGGGAAGGATACTCAAGGCTCTATCTACTGTGAAGAACTAGCCAGTGGGTCGTAACCAACACCTGCGACCCCCCCCCATCATCAACAACGGCTATGATTTCAACAACATAGTGTCACCAACACCAGACACCTCTATATATATTAGCGTTGAATTCAGTTATCATTTATATTTTTCATTTTTCATTTTCTTTAATGTAGGATTAATATTTCATATTTAAGTGTTTTATATTTTAAATTTCTATATAATAAAGTGTTTATGTTTGTCTGTTATTATTTCTTTTTCTATTCACTAATTTTCCTGAGGAGGAGCCAGCCTTGGTAATACTGTCTGAAGTTTTTACAGGGCTGAGTAAGCCTTCACACTACTCCTATCTGTTGAACTTTTCCCTCACAGACGCATTAGCCACTGGCGGGAGATTCATCTGTAAAAACTTGCATTGTTAGTCACAGTGGTGCCTATGCTAACCTTCCTATGGTGTAGAAATATACCTAGTTGGATGACTCTTATTGTGGCTAGCTGGTCCAGTGGGTAACGCGATGGTCTGGAGTTTTAAGCTCACTGACCCAGGTTTTATTCCAGCCCGTGGTATGGTTTATTTCCAAGCGTGCCATTACTATAAGAACATAAGAACATAAGAAAGGAGGAACACTGCAGGAGGCCTGTTGGCCCATACTAGGCAGGTCCTTTACAATTCATCCCACTAACAAAACATTTGCCTAACCCAATTTTCAATGCCACCCAAGAAATAAGCTCTGATGTGAAAGTCCCACTCAAATCCAACCCCTCCCACTCATGTACTTATCCAACCTAAATTTGAAACTCCCCAAAGTCCCAGCCTCAATAACCCAACTAGGTAGACTGTTCCACTCATCAACTACCCTATTTCCAAACCAATACTTTCCTATGTCCTTTCTAAATCTAAACTTATCTAATTTAAATCCATTACTGCGGGTTCTCTCTTGGAGAGACATCCTCAAGACCTTATTAATATCCCCTTTATTAATACCTATCTTCCACTTATACACTTCGATCAGGTCTCCCCTCATTCTTCGTCTAACAAGTGAATGTAACTTAAGAGTCTTCAATCTTTCTTCATAAGGAAGATTTCTAATGCTATGCATTAATTTAGTCATCCTACACTGAATGTTTTCTAACGAATTTATGTCCATTCTGTAATATGGAGACCAGAACTGAGCTGCATAATCTAGGTGAGGCCTTACTAATGATGTATAAAGCTGCAGTATGACCTCTGGACTTCTGTTGCATACACTTCTTGATATAAATCCCAGTAATCTATTTGCCTTATTACGTACGCTTAGGCATTGCTGTCTTGGTTTAAGGTTGCTGCTCACCATAACCCCCAAGTCCTTTTCGCAATCTGTATGGCTAAGTTCTACATCATTTAACTTATAAGTACTAGGGTTATGGGCACTCCCAAGCTTCAGAACCTTGCATTTATCTACATTGAACTGCATCTGCCACTTTTCTGACCAAGAATAGAGTTTCTTTAAATCCTCCTGAAGTTCCATAACATCTACGTTTGAATCAATTATCCTACCTATCTTTGTGTCATCGGCGAATTTGCTCATATCACTAGTAATTCCCTCATCAAGATCATCGATATATATTATAAACAACAACGGGCCCAAGACTGATCCCTGTGGAACGCCACTTGTTACAGATCCCCACTCGGATTTAACCCCATTTATGGACACTCTCTGCTTCCTGTCAGTGAGCCATGACTAGATCCACGAGAGCGCTTTTCCCCCAATGCCATGAGCTGCCGCTTTCTTTAACAGTCTATGGTGCGGAACTCTATCAAAAGCCTTACTAGAATCTAAGTAAATAATATAAAAATCTTTATCGTGGTCAACAGCCTCAAAAGCTTTACTGAAGAAAGTTAATAAATTAGTTAGACAAGACCGGCCTCTTGTGAATCCATGCTGAGTATCATTAATCAAGCTATGCTTATCGAGATGGCTTCTTATAATCTTAGCTATAATTGACTCTAGTAATTTGCCTACAATTGAGGTCAGGCTTATTGGGCGGTAATTTGACGGTAACGACTTGTCCCCTGTTTTAAAAATAGGAATTACATTAGCCATCTTCCACATATCAGACACTACACCTGTTTGAAGAGATAAATTAAAAATATTAGTTAATGGTTCACAGAGTTCCATTTTGCATTCCTTAAGAACCCTTGAAAAAACCTCATCAGGACCCGGCGACTTATTTTGCTTCAGTCTGTCTATCTGCTTCACAACCATTTCACTAGTGACTGTGATGTTACATAATTTATCTTCTTCTAGCCCACTATAAAAATTAATTACTGGAATATTGTTAGTGTCTTCCTGTGTAAAAACTGAGAGAAAATAATTATTAAAAATCGAGCACATTTCATTGTCTTTGTCAGTAAGGTGCCCATAGTTATTCTTAAGGGGACCTATCTTATCTCTAACTTTTGTTCTATAGACCTGGAAAAAACTTTTTGGGTTAGTTTTAGAATCCCTAGCAACTTTAATTTCATAGTCCCTTTTAGCTTTTCTTATCCCCTTTTTAATGTCCCTCTTAATGTCAATATACTGATTCATAAGATGACCATCACCTCTTTTGATACGCCTATAAATTCCTTTCTTATGCCCTAGTAGATATTTGAGCCTATTATTCATCCATTTTTGGTCATTTCTATTTGATCTAATTTCTTTATATGGGATAAACGTTCTTTGAGCAGCATGTATAGTGTTCAGAAAACTGTCATATTATCTCACTTCGTTACCCCAGTCAACAGATGATAAGTGTTCTCTAAGCCCATCGTAATCTGCTAAGCAAAAATTTGGGACTGTTACTGAGTTATCGCTACTATCGTACTTCCATTCAATGCTAAATGTAATTGATTTGTGGTCGCTAGCACCCAGTTCCTCTGACATTTCTAAATTATTAACAAGGGATTCATTGTTTGCCAGAACTAAGTCAAGCAGGTTATTTCCCCTTGTAGGTTCTGTCACAAACTGCTTCAAAAAACAATCCTGAACTACTTCTAAGAAGTCGTATGATTCTAAATTCCCAGTCAAGAAATTCCAATCAATATGACTAAAGTTAAAGTCTCCTAGAATTACTACATTATCGTGCCTTGTGGCCTTAACAATTTCCTCCCATAGTAGTCTCCCTTGGTCCCTATCTAAGTTTGGAGGACGGTATATCACGCCTAAAATCAGTTTTTCATGCCCCTCTGAAAATTATATCCAAACAGACTCTGTATGTGTTACTTCAGACTTAATACCCGTTTTTATGCAACATTTCAAGCGATCTCGGACATGCAATGAAACCCCACGCCCCTTCCCGATACTTCTGTCTACTTGGAACAATTTAAAACCCTGAATATGACATTCCGCAGGCATATCCCGACTTTTTGAATTAAACCACGTCTCAGTTAAGGCAAATACATCAATGTTACCTGCACTAGCAACTAATCTCAACTCATCCATCTTATTCCTAGCACTACGGCAATTAGCATAATAAACATTGAAAGACTCTCCTTTCTCTTTACCCTTCCTGCTCATTTCTGTTTTTTCTACTAAACCTATTACTGTCCTTATCACCCAAAGTCTCTGGCTTTTCAATATCTACCTCGTTCTGCTTATTACTAGTCCCCCTAGAACTCGTAATATTACTACACTGGGACTTCACTGTTTTCCTGCCAAAACCCATACCACTAACTATTCCTAGTTTAAAGTCCTAACTGCTCCCTCCACTCCAGTTGCCAGTGCTACCACCCCAGACCTAGATAAGTGAACCCCATCCCTGTCGTACATGTCACTTCTGCCATAGAAGAGGTCCCAGTTGTCAATGAATGTTACTGCATTTTCCTTACAGTATTTGTCCAGCCAGCAATTGACACCAATTGCCCTGGACAACCATTCATTTCCAACTCCTCTCCTTGGCAAAATACCACATATGACAGGGTTCCCACCCTTACTCCTAATTATTTCTATTGCTGACCTATACCTGCTAATCAGGTCTTCACTCCTACGTCTGCCAACATCGTTGCCTCCAGCACTGAGACAGATAATAGGATTGCTCCCATTACCTCTCATGATGTCATCCAGACAGCTAACAATATCCTCCATCCCAGCCCCAGGAAAGCAAACTCTCTGTCTCCTACTCCTGTCCTTCAAGCAGAATGCCCTATCCATATACCTAAATTGGCTATCCCCAACAACAACAATATTCTTACCTTCCTTAATGTCGTTCATTGTGACGTTCCCAGTAGTCGACTCACATTCGTCGGGTAGCACTGAGAATGTATTAGATGTTTCCACAACAGTTTCCACGGCAGTCTCTTTCTTCTTCATCGTTTCTATCTTTCCATTCGTCTTCTTGATTGTCAACTTCGTTCCCTGCTATCTAGCCACTGACCAGTTTCCCTTCTTGACCTGAGGACTCAAAACAGGAGGACTACTACGAATCTTCTTGTTTTCCTCGGTCAGTCGCCGAATCTCCAACTTCGCTATCCTCAATTCTTCCTTAAGCTGTTGGTAAAGTTGCTCGATGGAGAGCATCTTGCTTCAATTCGTAGAGAGCGCGCAAACAGGTCTTCACAGAGCTAAGTACCCATCAACACTGCGCAAAAGACAACTCAATCAGAAGCTACTGCGCAGCACGTCCGCACGGCCCAATAGCGATGCGAGTCATTATCGTGAGTCATTATCCAGAGGGGTTGTTGAGATAGTTCAGACATTTAGAGAGGATGGAACAAAATAGAATGAGAGTGTATAAACTTGTAGTGGAAGGAAGACAGTGTAGGGGTTGGCCTAGGAAAGGTTGAAGGGAAGCTTTGTGATGGGCTCGAACTTCCAGCAAGCCGGCGTGAGTGTGTTAGATAGGAGCAGGTACAGACAATTGGTTTTTATGACTTGACGTTGGAGTAAGAAACATTTATGAAGGGATTCAGGGAAACCAGGAAGCCGACTTGAGTCCTGGAAGTGGAAAGTACAGTACCTGCACTCTGAAGGAGAGGTATTGATAAGTTTCAGTTTTATAACTGTAGTGTAGGCACACCTCTGTTAAGACAGTGATAGAGTGAATGACGATTAAAGTGTTTCTTTTTTTCCATGTCTCCCTTCCTTGGTGGGAAACGGCCGATGTGTTAATGAAATAATAATAAAATTGTTGGCTGCCATATAAATCACTACATAAGAAATATATACAGATAAATGATAAAGGTCTTCAAGGAGGAAATAATTTTTTTTTACAATATATAACTTGTAAGTCAGGTTATAATGTTTACTGTAACATCGCGCGCCACGAGGGTCACTCATCCATTAAAACTCTTCACATGTATGTATCACTATTACAACCCAGGAGTCCCAAAGGCCTGTTATCCTGGGTGTAAAGGGAGCATAATAAACACAGCAGAAAAACTTTTGACTTGTATTATCCTTCACCAATTTAGAACAGAAGTATGTACACTATATACACTATGTTCAACAATAGGTATTAATGCACTACACGGTAAGCAAGGCAGAATAGAAGACACCAGAGAGCAGACCGTGCTTCAACCAGCTCTAGAATGGGAATGACAAGGGCAGACAGGACAGTGGTACCCACAACACCTCTGCAATTGCCAAAACCATCTTCTCATTGGCTGGAACCTGGGTACTGATTGAACGACGGGGCCCCATCATCAAGCCTAGTCCCTGGTTCGCTGGTTGGGGGAGATAGCCTGTCAATGAGGGTGTGTAGATGCGCCGAATAAAGGTAACGTACTCTCTGCATGCAACACACAAAAGTCGTAAATATATTTACCTTTCCTTATTTTCTTTCAGTGCCAAAATATTTGAAGGCCTTCAATTCTACTGTCCACGCTTATACCCGCACTGCACCTTCAGTGGCTGATACCTGCACTGCACCTTCAGTGGCTGGTACCTGCACTGCACCTTCAGTGGCTGATACCTGCATTGCACCTTCAGTGGCTGATACCTGCACTGCACCTTCAGTGGCTGATACCTGCACTGCACCTTCAGTGGCTGATACCTGCACTGCACCTTCTGTGGCTGATACCTGCACTGCACCTTCTGTGGAAAGCAAATCAAATTACGTAGACAAATACTGGTAAGATTTTGAGAGTTTTAAATAACCACAAGATTTCCGTCCATAAGAAAGGTAAAAAGTACTTAATAGAGGAGACATAATGGCGATGTTTGAGTCTGACACAAACACTGACAAGTCTCACTAAAGCAAGAAGGAAAGATCAAAATGTATACAAGAGGGAGAGCAGGAAGAAGGAAAACGTAATGATGGAGGAAGTAGAGGTGGTGGTAGTAGTAGTAGTAGTAGTAGTAGTAGTAGTAGTAGTAGTAGTAGTAAAGTAGTAGCGGTGGTGGTGCTAGTAGTAGCGATGGTGGTGCTAGTAGTGATGGTGCTAGTAATAGAGGTGGTGGTTTTCGGTCTTTGCCTTGCCACTTCACCTAGTCCTCGTACTGGCACTGATCTGATTAGTGTCTTAGATTTCTTTCACAAGTATCACTCAGAATATTCCTGTCTTGTTAGAGCTCACAGTCATCCTATTAACAGAACCTCTGCCAAAACTGGCTACGCTGCTACTAGCCTTCACAGTCGCCGTCTCGTCAACACATTCCTTATACACAACATGCATAGCATGAATGTTGTGTATAAGGAATGTCCTGGTTTTGGTTCTGTTGATGCCTTCTTTTCTCATTACGTTGTCAAATACTCTAAACTTCAGAACACTCGTGACTTGATTTGGTTTTTGCTTCCTCTCTTTACCTCTTCACCTCTTCACCTTTCCTGTGATTTCATTGCCTTTATTGTCCATTACCTTGGTGGGTTCTGTCCTCCTGGGATGTCTTATGGACTACTACCACCATTACTGTTACTACTACTAATGCTTCACTTCTACTACAATCTCTGCCATTTTTTCCCTAGTTTTCCACAATTACTGCTGTGACTTGTCTGTAGTCCACGTTGGACCGAAACAACTATTTCCAGATTATTTGTGTATATTTCCAAATACGGCAAAATGCCTTTTTATTATTTAGGAGACAAACTTCATGCTGGACTAAAGACTGGTCGTAGGAAACAAAGAATAATAATAAAAGGAGAAGTATCTGCCTGGCTGGTCGTAAAGAGCGGAGATCCTCAGGAACTGGTCCTCACTCAATTTTTTGTGGATGACATCAAACTGGCGAAAAATGGAGCCTCCAAGAAGGCTGATCATTCAGACAACTGGATATATTGGCGATGAGATCGGAGATATGGAATATGAATTTCAATGATGACAAGGGTAAAGTAATGTATATTGGACATGAGGTTCTCAAACATTAATACAAAATGCTTGAAAAAAAATAAGCGCAATAACAAATTAAAAAACATTGTAGTAACCAAAAATAATAACCAGGAAAATACTAAAGAAATTTTATCATATTACAGCAAAGCCAAGTGAATTTTAAGTTTAATTACAGAAAAACAAAACATTGGAATGCATATTGACTCTCTGTAATAAACTTGTTACACCACTTCTTAAATATACTGTCAGTTTTGGTCTCTACTGTAAATACCGGATATAAACTAGAGAAGGCACAGAGAAGACCTACCCCGTGTGTTCCCTCTCTATGAAACAAACTATATAAAGAAAAATACAGAACTTTGAATTTTTTTCTCCATGTAAATAACGAATACGAAGAGATCACATTCTAACCTTCAGCACAATGAATGACTGCAATACACCAAACACTCAATCAGAAGCGCAAAATAGCAATTACAAGCAATGAAATGAAACTACGAAGCAAGAACCTACGTGAACATGTGCAATTTTTTTTCAGTGGAATTATACCATATTCAGATAATTTACCGGCAGTACCTGTGAGAGTATCAGCTACAGTTCAGATATTTATGATCCAACTGGCTAAGCACTTTCCAAACTTTTCGATTTAAGTCAATACTTTGCCGGGGCAAATTGTCACCAATACTCCAAGACTAGCAGTTAACAATGAGTTACACATGTTGACGATAATATTAATGGTAAAAGTTGAGGCAGTATTGATGGTAGGATAGTCGCAGCTGGGAAGACCATCAACATTGATGGTAGGGTAGTCGCAGCTGGGAAGACCATCAACATTGATGGTAGGGTAGTCGCAGCTGGGAAGACCATCAACATTGATGGTAGGGTAGTCGCAGCTGGGAAGACCATCAACATTGATGGTAGGGTAGTCGCAGCTGGGAAGACCGTCAACATTGATGGTAGGGTAGTCGCAGCTGGGAAGACCGTCAACATTGATGGTAGGGTAGTCGCAGCTGGGAAGACCGTCAACATTGATGGTAGGGTAGTCGCAGCTGGGAAGACCATCAACATTGATGGTAGGGTAGTCGCAGCTGGGAAGACCATCAACATTGATGGTAGGGTAGTCGCAGCTGGGAAGACCGTCAACATTGATGGTAGGGTAGTCGCAGCTGGGAAGGCCGTCAACATTGATGGTAGGGTAGTCGCAGCTGGGAAGACCGTCAACATTGATGGTAGGGTAGTCGCAGCTGGGAAGACCGTCAACATTGATGGTAGGGTAGTCGCAGCTGGGAAGACCGTCAACATTGATGGTAGGGTAGTCGCAGCTGGGAAGACCGTCAACATTGATGGTAGGGTAGTCGCAGCTGGGAAGACCGTCAACATTGATGGTAGGGTAGTCGCAGCTGGGAAGACCGTCAACATTGATGGTAGGGTAGTCGCAGCTGGGAAGGCCGTCAACATTGATGGTAGGGTAGTCGCAGCTGGGAAGACCGTCAACATTGATGGTAGGGTAGTCGCAGCTGGGAAGACCATCAACATTGATGGTAGGGTAGTCGCAGCTGGGAAGACCGTCAACATTGATGGTAGGGTAGTCGCAGCTGGGAAGACCGTCAACATTGATGGTAGGGTAGTCGCAGCTGGGAAGACCGTCAACATTGATGGTAGGGTAGTCGCAGCTGGGAAGACCGTCAACATTGATGGTAGGGTAGTCGCAGCTGGGAAGGCCGTCAACATTGATGGTAGGGTAGTCGCAGCTGGGAAGACCGTCAACATTGATGGTAGGGTAGTCGCAGCTGGGAAGACCGTCAACATTGATGGTAGGGTAGTCGCAGCTGGGAAGACCGTCAACATTGATGGTAGGGTAGTCGCAGCTGGGAAGACCGTCAACATTGATGGTAGGGTAGTCGCAGCTGGGAAGACCGTCAACATTGATGGTAGGGTAGTCGCAGCTGGGAAGACCGTCAACATTGATGGTAGGGTAGTCGCAGCTGGGAAGACCGTCAACATTGACGGTAGGGTAGTCGCAGCTGGGAAGACCGTCAACATTGATGGTAGGGTAGTCGCAGCTGGGAAGACCGTCAACATTGATGGTAGGGTAGTCGCAGCTGGGAAGACCGTCAACATTGATGGTAGGGTAGTCGCAGCTGGGAAGACCGTCAACATTGATGGTAGGGTAGTCGCAGCTGGGAAGACCGTCAACATTGATGGTAGGGTAGTCGCAGCTGGGAAGACCGTCAACATTGATGGTAGGGTAGTCGCAGCTGGGAAGACCGTCAACATTGATGGTAGGGTAGTCGCAGCTGGGAAGACCGTCAACATTGACGGTAGGGTAGTCGCAGCTGGGAAGACCGTCAACATTGATGGTAGGGTAGTCGCAGCTGGGAAGACCATCAACATTGATGGTAGGGTAGTCGGAGCAGGGAAGACCATCAACATTGATGGTAGGGTAGTCGCAGCTGGGAAGACCGTCAACATTGATGGTAGGGTAGTCGCAGCTGGGAAGACCGTCAACATTGATGGTGGGGTAGTCGCAGCTGGGAAGGCCGTCAACATTGATGGTAGGGTAGTCGCAGCTGGGAAGACCGTCAACATTGATGGTAGGATAGTCGCAGCTGGGAAGACCATCAACATTGATGGTAGGGTAGTCGCAGCTAGGAAGACCATCAACATTGATGGTAGGGTAGTCGCAGCTGGGAAGACCATCAACATTGATGGTAGGGTAGTCGCAGCTGGGAAAACCGTCAACATTGATGGTAGGGTAGTCGCAGCTGGGAAGACCGTCAACATTGATGGTAGGGTAGTCGCAGCTGGGAAGACCGTCAACATTGATGGTAGGGTAGTCGGAGCAGGGAAGACCATCAACATTGATGGTAGGGTAGTCGCAGCTGGGAAGACCATCAACATTGATGGTAGGGTAGTCGCAGCTGGGAAGACCATCAACATTGATGGTAGGGTAGTCGCAGCTGGGAAGACCATCAACATTGATGGTAGGGTAGTCGCAGCTGGGAAGACCGTCAACATTGATGGTAGGGTAGTCGCAGCTGGGAAGACCGTCAACATTGATGGTAGGGTAGTCGGAGCAGGGAAGGCAGTCAACATTGATGGTAGGGTAGATGCAGCTGGGAAAGCCGTCAACATTGATGGTAGGGTAGTCGCAGCTGGGAAGGCCGTCAACATTGATGGTAGGGTAGTCGCAGCTGGGAAGGCCGTCAACATTGATGGTAGGGTAGTCGCAGCTGGGAAGGCCGTCTACATTGATGGTAGGGTAGTCGCAGATGGAAAGGCCGTCAACATTGATGGTAGGGTAGTCGCAGCTGGAAAGGCCGTCAACATTGATGGTAGGGTAGTCGCAGCTGGAAAGGCCGTCAACATTGATGGTAGGGTAGTCGCAGCTGGGAAGACCATCAACATTGATGGTAGGGTAGTCGCAGCTGGGAAGGCCGTCAACATTGATGGTAGGGTAGTCGCAGCTGGGAAGGCCGTCAACATTGATGGTAGGGTAGTCGCAGCTGGGAAGGCCGTCAACATTGATGGTAGGGTAGTCGCAGCTGGGAAGACCGTCAACATTGATGGTAGGGTAGTCGCAGCTGGGAAGACCATCAACACTGATGGTAGGGTAGTCGCAGCTGGGAAGACCATCAACATTGATGGTAGGGTAGTCGCAGCTGGGAAGACCATCAACACTGATGGTAGGGTAGTCGCAGCTGGGAAGACCGTCAACATTGATGGTAGGGTAGTCGCAGCTGGGAAGGCCGTCAACATTGATGGTAGGGTAGTAGCAGCTGGGAAGGCCGTCAACATTGATGGTAGGGTAGTCGCAGCTGGGAAGACCATCAACATTGATGGTAGGGTAGTCGCAGCTGGGAAGACCATCAACATTGATGGTATGGTAGTCGCAGCTGTGAAGACCATAAACATTGATGGTAGGATAGTAGCAGCTGGGAAGACCATCAACATTGATGGTAGGGTAGTCGCAGCTGGGAAAACCATCAACATTGATGGTAGGGTAGTCGCAGCTGGGAAGACCATCAACATTGATGGTACGGTAGTCGCAGCTAGGAAGGCCATCAACATTCATGGTAGGGTAGTCGCAGCTGGGAAGACCATCAACATTGATGGTAGGGTAGTTGCAGCTGGGAAGACCATCAACATTGATGGTGGGGTAGTCGCAGCTGGGAAGACCATCAACATTGATGGTAGGGTAGTCGCAGCTGGGAAGACCATCAACATTGATGGTAGGGAAGACGCAGCTGAGAAGACCATCAACATTGATGGTAGGGTAGTCGCAGCTGGGAAGACAATCAACATTGATGGAAGGGTAGCCGCAGCTGGGAAGACCATCAACATTGATGGTATGGTAGTCGCAGCTCGGAAGACCGTCAACTTTGATGGTATGGTAGTCGCAGCTGGGAAGACCATCAACATTGATGGTAGGGTAGTCGCAGCTGGGAAGACCATCAACATTGATGGTAGGGTAGCCGCAGCTGGGAAGACCGTCAACATTGATGGTAGGGTAGTCGCAGCTGGGAAGACCGTCAACATTGATGGTAGGGTAGTCGCAGCTGGGAAGACCATCAACATTGATGGTAGGGAAGACGCAGCTGAGAAGACCATCAACATTGATGGTAGGGTAGTCGCAGCTGGGAAGACAATCAACATTGATGGAAGGGTAGCCGCAGCTGGGAAGACCATCAACATTGATGGTATGGTAGTCGCAGCTGGGAAGACCGTCAACTTTGATGGTATGGTAGTCGCAGCTGGGAAGACCATCAACATTGATGGTAGGGTAGTCGCAGCTGGGAAGACCATCAACATTCATGGTAGGGTAGTCGCAGCTGGGAAGACCGTCAACATTGGTGGTAGGGTAGTCGCAGCTGGGAAGGCCGTCAACACTGATGGTAGGGTAGTCGCAGCTGGGAAGGCCGTCAACATTGATGGTAGGGTAGTCGCAGCTGGGAAGACCGTCAACATTGATGGTAGGGTAGTCGCAGCTGGGAAGGCCGTCAACATTGATGGTAGGGTAGTCGCAGCTGGGAAGGCCGTCAACACTGATGGTAGGGTAGTCGCAGCTGGGAAGGCCGTCAACATTGATGGTAGGGTTGTCGCAGCTGGGAAGGCCGTCAACATTGATGGTAGGGTAGTCGCAGCTGGGAAGACCGTCAACATTGATGGTAGGGTAGTCGCAGCTGGGAAGGCCGTCAACATTGATGTTAGGGTAGTCGCAGCTGGGAAGGCCGTCAACATTGATGGTAGGGTAGTCGCAGCTGGGAAGACCATCAACATTGAAGGTAGGGTAGACGCAGCTGGGAACGCCATCAACATTGACGGTAGGGTAGTCGCAGCTGGGAAGGCCGTCAACATTGATGGTAGGGTAGTCGCAGCTTGGAATGCCGTCAACATTGATGGTAGGGTAGTCGCAGCTGGGAAGACCATCAACAATGATGGTAGGGTAGTCGCAGCTGGGAAGACCGTCAACATTGATGGTAGGGTAGTCGCAGCTGGGAAGACCATCAACACTGATGGTAGGGTAGTCGCAGCAGGGAAGACCATCAACAATGATGGTAGGGTAGTCGCAGCTGGGAAGACCATCAACATTGAAGGTAGGGTAGACGCAGCTGGGAACGCCATCAACATTGACGGTAGGGTAGTCGCAGATGGGAAGGCCGTCAACATTGATGGTAGTGTAGTCGCAGCTGGGAAGGCCGTCAACATTGATAGTATGGTAGTCCCAGCTGGGAAGACCATCAACATTGATGGAAGAGTAGTCACAGCTGGGAATGCCGTCAACATTGATGGTAGGGTAGTCGCAGCTGGGAAGGCCATCAACATTGATGGTAGGGTAGCCGCAGCTGGGAAGGCCGTCAACATTGATGGTAGGGTAGTCGCAGCTGTGAATACCATCAACATTGATGGTGGGGTAGTCGCAGCTGGGAAGACCATCAACATTGATGGAAGGGTAGTCGCAGCTGGGAAGACCATCAACATTGATGGTAGGGTAGTCGCAGCTTTGAAGGCCGTTAACATTGATGGTAAGGTAGTCGCAGATGGGAAGGCCGTCAACATTGATGGTAGGGTAGTCGCAGCTGGGAAGACCATCAACATTGATGGTAGAGTAGTCACAGCTGGGAAGGCCGTCAACATTGATGGTAGGGTAGTCGCTGCTGGGAAGACCATCAACATTCATGGTAGGGTAGCCGCAGCTGGGAAGGCCATCAACATTGATGGTAGGGTAGTCGCAGCTGTGAAGACCATCAACATTGATGGTAGGGTAGCCGCAGCTGGGAAGACCATCAACATTGATGGTGGGGTAGTCGCAGCTGGGAAGACCGCCAACATTGATGGAAGGGTAGTCGCAGCTGGGAAGACCATCAACATTGATGGTAGGGTAGTCGCAGCTGGGAATGCCGTCAACATTGATGGTGGGGTAGTCGCAGCTGGGAAGACCATCAACATTGATGGTATGGTAGTCGCAGCTGAGAAGACCATCAACATTGATGGTAGGGTAGCCGCAGCTGGGAAGGCCGTCAACATTGATGGTGGGGTAGTCGCAGCTGGGAAGACCATCAACATTGATTGTAGGGTTTTCGCAGCTGGGAAGACCATCAACATTGATGGTAGGGTAGTCGCAGCTGGGAAGACCATCAACATTGATGGTAGGGTAGTCGCAGCTGCGAAGACCATCAACATTGATGGTAGGGTAGTCGCAGCTGGGAAGACCATCAACATTGATGGTAGGGTAGTCGCACCTGGGAAGGCCGTCAACATTGATGGTAGGGTAGTCGCTGCTGGGAAGACCGTCAACATTGATGGTAGGGTAGTCGCAGCTGGGAAGGCCGTCAACATTGATGGTAGGGTAGTCGCAGCTGGGAAGGCCGTCAACATTGATGGTAGGGTAGTCGCAGTTGGGAAGGCCGTCAACATTGATGGTAGGGTAGTCGCAGCTGGGAAGACCATCAACATTGATGGTAGGGTAGTCGCAGTTGGGAAGGCCGTCAACATTGATGGTAGGGTAGTCGCAGCTGGGAAGACCATCAACATTGATGGTAGGGTAGTCGCAGTTGGGAAGGCCGTCAACATTGATGGTAGGGTAGTCGCATCTGGGAAGACCATCAACATTGATGGTAGGGTAGTCGCAGTTGGGAAGGCCGTCAACATTGATGGTAGGGTAGTCGCAGCTGGGAAGGCCGTCAACATTGATGGTAGGGTAGTCGCAGCTGGGAAGACCGTCAACATTGATGGTAGGGTAGTCGCAGCTGGGAAGACCATCAACATTGATGGTAGGGTAGTCGCAGCTGGGAAGACCGTCAACATTGATCGTAGGGTAGTCGCAGCTGGGAAGGCCGTCAACATTGATGGTAGGGTAGTCGCAGCTGGGAAGACCATCAACATTGATGGTAGGGTAGTCGCAGCTGAGAAGACCATCAACATTGATGGTATGGTAGTTGCGGCTGGGAAGACCATAAACATTGATGGTAGGATAGTCGCAGCTGGGAAGACCATCAACATTGATGGTAGGGTAGTCGCAGCTGGGAAGACCATCAACATTGATGGTAGGGTAGACACAGCTGGGAAGACCATCAACATTGATGGTACGGTAGTCGCAGCTGGGAAGACCATCAACATTGATGGTAGGGTAGTCGCAGCTGGGAAGACCATCAACATTGATGGTAGGGTAGTCGCAGCTGGGAAGGCCGTCAACATTGATGGTAGGGTAGTCGCTGCTGGGAAGACCGTCAACATTGATGGTAGCGTAGTCGCAGCTGGGAAGGCCGTCAACATTGATGGTAGGGTAGTCGCAGCTGGGAAGGCCGTCAACATTGATGGTAGGGTAGTCGCAGCTGGAAAGGCCGTCAACATTGATGGTAGGATAGTCGCAGCTGGGAAGACCATCAACATTGATGGTAGGGTAGTCGCAGCTGTGAAGGCCGTCAACATTGATGGTAGGGTAGTCGCAGCTGGGAAGGCCGTCAACATTGATGGAAGGGTAGTCGCAGCTGGGAAGACCGTCAACATTGATGGTAGGGTAGTCGCACCTGGGAAGGCCGTCAACATTGATGGTAGGGTAGTCGCAGCTGGGAAGACCATCAACACTGATAGTAGGGTAGTCGCAGCTGGGAAGGCCGTCAACATTGATGGTAGGGTAATCGCAGCTGGGAAGACCATCAACACTGATAGTAGGGTAGTCGCAGCTGGGAAGGCCGTCAACATTGATGGTAGGATAGACGCAGCTGGGAAGACCATCAACATTGATGGTAGGGTAGTCGCAGCTGGGAAGACCATCAACATTGAGGGTAGGGTAGTCACAGCAGGGAAGACCATCAACATTGATGGTACGGTAGTCGCAGCTGGGAAGACCATCAACACTGATAGTAGGGTAGTCGCAGCTGGGAAGGCCGTCAACATTGATGGTAGGGTAATCGCAGCTGGGAAGACCATCAACACTGATAGTAGGGTAGTCGCAGCTGGGAAGGCCGTCAACATTGATGGTAGGATAGACGCAGCTGGGAAGACCATCAACATTGATGGTAGGGTAGTCGCAGCTGGGAAGACCATCAACATTGAGGGTAGGGTAGTCACAGCAGGGAAGACCATCAACATTGATGGTACGGTAGTCGCAGCTTGGAAGACCATCAACATTGATGGTAGGGTAGTCGCAGCTGGGAAGACCATCAACATTGATGGTGGGGTAGTCGCAGCTGGGAAGACCATCAACATTCATGGTAGGGTAGCTGCAGCTGGAAAGACCGTCAACATTGATGGTAGGGTAGTCGCAGCTGGGAAGACCATCAACATTGATGGTAGGGAAGACGCAGCTGAGAAGACCATCAACATTGATGGTAGGGTAGTCACAGCTGGGAAGACCATCAACATTGATGGAAGGGTAGCCGCAGCTGGGAAGACCGTCAACATTGATGGTATGGTAGTCGCAGCTGGGAAGACCGTCAAGTTTGATGGTAGGGTAGTCGCAGCTGGGAAGGCCGTCAACATTGATGGTAGGGTAGTCGCTGCTGGGAAGACCATCAACATTGATGGTAGTGTAGTCGCAGCTGGGAAGACCATGAACATTAATGGTAGGGTAGTCGCAGCTGGGAAGACCATTAACATTGATGGTAGGGTAGTCGCTGCTGGGAAGACTGTCAACATTGATGGTAGGGTAGTCGCAGCTGGGAAGGCCGTCAACATTGATGGTAGGGTAGTCGCAGCTGGGAAGGCCGTCAACATTGATGGTAGGGTAGTCGCAGCTGGGAAGGCCGTCAACATTGATGGTAGGGTAGTCGCAGCTGGGAAGACCGTCAACATTGATGGTAGGGTAGTCGCAGCTGGGAAGGCCGTCAACATTGATGGTAGGGTAGTCGCAGCTGGGAAGGCCGTCAACATTGATGGTAGGGTAGTCGCAGCTGGGGAGGCCGTCAACATTGATGGTAGGGTAGTCGCAGCTGGGAAGGCCGTCAACATTGATTGTAGGGTAGTCGCATTTGGGAAGGCCGTCAACATTGATGGTAGGGTAGTCGCAGCTGGGAAGACCATCAACATTGAAGGTAATGTAGACGCAGCTGGGAAGGCCATCAACATTGATGGTAGGGTAGTCGCAGCTGGGAAGGCTGTCAACATTGATGGTTGGGTAGTCGCAGCTTGGAATGCCGTCAACATTGATGGTAGGGTAGTCGCAGCTGGGAAGACCATCAACATTGATGGTAGGGTAGTCGCAGCTGGGAAGACCGTCAACATTGATGGTAGGGTAGTCGCAGCTGGGAAGACCGCTAACATTGATGGAAGGGTAGTCGCAGCTGAGAAGACCATCAACATTGATGGTAGGGTAGTCGCAGCTGGGAAGGCCGTCAACATTGTTGGTAGAGTAGTCACAGCTGGGAAGACCGTCAACATTGATGGTAGGGTAGTCGCAGCTGGGAAGACCATCAACATTGATGGTAGGGTAGTTGCAGCTGGGAAGACCATGAACATTGATGGTAGGGTAGTCGCAGCTGGGAAGACCGTTAACATTGATGGTAGGGTAGTCGCAGCTGGGAAGACCGTTAACATTGATGGTAGGGTAGTCGCAGCTGGGAAGACCATCAACATTGATGGTAGGGTAGTTGCAGCTGGGAAGACCATGAACATTGATGGTAGGGTAGTCGCAGCTGGGAAGACCGTTAACATTGATGGTAGGGTAGTCGCAGCTGGGAAGGCCATCAACATTGATGGTAGGGTAGCCGCAGCTGGGAAGGCAATCAACATTGATGGTATGGTAGTCGCAGCTGTGAAGACCATCAACGTTGATGGTAGGGTAGCCGCGGATGGGAAGACCATCAACATTGATGGTGGGGTAGTCGCAGCTGGGAAGACCGCCAACATTGATGGTAGGGTAGTCGCAGCTGGGAAGGCCGTTAACATTGATGGTAGGGTAGTCGCAGCTGGGAAGGCCGTCAACATTGATGGTAGTGTAGTCGCAGCTTGGAATGCCGTCAACATTGATGGTAGGGTAGTCGCAGCTGGGAAGACCATCAACATTGATGGTAGAGTAGTCACAGCTGGGAAGGCCGTCAACATTGATGGTAGGGTAGTCGCAGCTGGAAAGGCCATCAACATTGATGGTAGGGTAGCCGCAGATGGGAAGGCCATCAACATTGATGGTAGGGTAGTCGCAGCTGTGAAGACCATCAACATTGATGGTGGGGTAGTCGCAGCTGGGAAGACCGCCAACATTGATGGAAGGGTAGTCGCAGCTGGGAAGACCGTCAACATTGATGGTAGGGTAGTCGCAGCTGGGAAGGCCGTCAACATTGATGGTGGGGTAGTCGCAACTGGGAAGACCATCAACATTGATGGAAGGGTAGTCGCAGCTGGGAAGACCATCAACATTGATGGTAGGGTAGTCGCAGCTGGGAAGGCCGTCAACATTGATGGTGGGGTAGTCGCAGCTGGGAAGAACATCAACACTGATGGTAGGGTAGTCGCAGCTGAGAAGACCATCAACATTGATGGTAGGGTAGCCGCAGCTGGGAAGGCCGTCAACATTCATGGTGGGGTAGTCGCAGCTGGGAAGACCATCAACATTGATGGTAGGGTAGTCGCAGCTGGGAAGACCGTCAACATTGATTGTAGGGTAGTCGCAGCTGGGTAGACCATCAACATTGATGGTAGGGTAGTCGCTGCTGGGAAGACCGTCAACATTGATGGTAGGGTAGTCGCAGCTGGGAAGGCCGTCAACATTGATGGTAGGGTAGTCGCAGCTGGGAAGGCCGTCAACATTGATGGTAGGGTAGTCGCAGCTGGGAAGACCATCAACAATGATGGTACGGTAGTCGCAGCTGGGAAGACCATCAACATTGATGGTAGGGTAGTCGCAGCTGGGAAGACCATCAACATTGATGGAAGGGTAGTCGCAGCTGGGAAGACCATCAACATTGATGGTAGGGTAGTCGCACCTGGGAAGGCCGTCAACATTGATGGTAGGGTAGTCGCTGCTGGGAAGACCGTCAACATTGATGGTAGGGTAGTCGCAGCTGGGAAGGCCGTCAACATTGATGGTAGGGTAGTCGCAGCTGGGAAGGCCGTCAACATTGATGGTAGGGTAGTCGCAGCTGGAAAGGCCGTCAACATTGATGGTAGGGTAGTCGCAGCTGGGAAGACCATCAACATTGATGGTAGGGTAGTCGCAGCTGGGAAGGCCGTCAACATTGATGGTAGGGTAGTCGCAGCTGGGAAGGCCGTCAACATTGATGGTAGGGTAGTCGCAGCTGGGAAGACCGTCAACATTGATGGTAGGGTAGTCGCAGCTATGAAGACCATCAACACTGATGGTAGGGTAGTCGCAGCTGGGAAGCCCGTCAACATTGATGGTAGGGTAGTCGCAGCTGGGAAGACCATCAACATTGATGGTAGGGTAGTCGCAGCTGGGGAGACCGTCAACATTGATGGTAGGGTAGTCGCAGCTGGGAAGACCATCAACATTGATGGTAGGGTAGTCGCAGCTGGGAAGACCATCAACATTGATGGTATGGTAGTCGCGGCTGGGAAGACCATAAACATTGATGGTAGGGTAGTCGCAGCTGGGAAGACCATCAACATTGATGGTAGGGTAGTCGCAGCTGGGAAGACCATAAACATTGATGGTAGGATAGTCGCAGCTGGGAAGACCATCAACATTGATGGTAGGGTAGTCGCAGCTGGGAAGACCATCAACATTGATGGTAGGGTAGTCGCAGCTGGGAAGACCATCAACATTGATGGTACGGTAGTCGCAGCTGGGAAGACCATCAACATTGATGGTGGGGTAGTCGCAGCTGGGAAGACCACCAACATTGATGGTGGGGTACTCGCAGCTGGGAAGACCATCAACATTCATGGTATTGTAGCCGCAGCTGGGAAGACCGTCAACATTGATGGTAGGGTAGTCGCAGCTGGGAAGACCATCAACATTGATGGTAGGGAAGTCGCAGCTGAGAAGACCATCAACATTGATGGTAGGGTAGTCGCAGCTGGGAAGGCCGTCAACATTGTTGGTAGAGTAGTCACAGCTGGGAAGACCGTCAACATTGATGGTAGGGTAGTCGCAGCTGGGAAGACCATCAACATTGATGGTAGGGTAGTCGCAGCTGGGAAGACCGTCGACATTGATGGTAGGGTAGTCGCAGCTGGGAAGACCAACAACATTGATGGTAGGGTAGTCGCAGCTGGGAAGACCATCAACATTGATGGTAGGGTAGTCGCAGCTAGGAAGACCATTAACATTGATGGTAGGGTAGTCGCTGCTGGGAAGACCGTCAACATTGATGGTAGGGTAGTCGCAGCTGGGAAGGCCGTCAACATTGATGGTAGGGTAGTCGCAGCTGGGAAGACCGTCAACATTGATGGTAGGGTAGTCGCAGCTGGGAAGGCCGTCAACATTGATGGTAGGGTAGTCGCAGCTGGGAAGGCCGTCAACATTGATGGTAGGGTAGTCGCAGCTGGGAAGGCCGTCAACATTGATGGTAGGGTAGTCGCAGCTGGGAAGACCGTCAACATTGATGGTAGGGTAGTCGCAGCTGGGAAGGCCGTCAACATTGATGGTAGGGTAGTCGCAGCTGGGAAGGCCGTCAACATTGATGGTAGGGTAGTCGCAGCTGGGAAGGCCGTGAACATTGATGATAGGTTTGTCGCAGCTGGGAATGCCGTCAACATTGATGGTAGGGTAGTCGCAGCTGGGAAGACTGTCAACATTGATGGTAGGGTAGTCGCAGCTGGGAAGACCATCAACACTGAAGGTAGGGTAGACGCAGCTGGGAAGGCCATCAACATTGATGGTAGGGTAGTCGCAGCTTGGAAGGCCGTCAACATTGATGGTAGGTTAGTCGCAGCTGGGAATGCCGTCAACATTGATGGTAGGGTAGTCGCAGCTGGGAAGACCGTCAACATTGATGGTAGGGTAGTCGCAGCTGGGAAGACCGCTAACATTGATGGAAAGGTAGTCGCAGCTGAGAAGACCATCAACATTGATGGTAGGGTAGTCGCAGCTGAGAAGGCCGTCAACATTGTTGGTAGAGTAGTCACAGCTGGGAAGACCGTCAACATTGATGGTAGGGTAGTCGCAGCTGGGAAGACCATCAACATTGATGGTAGGGTAGTCGCAGCTGGGAAGACCATCGACATTGATGGTAGGGTAGTCGCAGCTAGGAAGACCATTAACATTGATGGTAGGGTAGTCGCAGCTGGGAAGGCCGTCAACATTGATGGTAGGGTAGTCGCAGCTGGGAAGGCCGTCAACATTTATAGTAAGGTAGTCGCAGCTGGGAAGGCCGTCAACATTGATGGTAGGGTAGTCGCAGCTGGGAAAGCCGTCAACATTGATGGTAGGGTAGTCGCAGCTGGGAAGGCCATCAACATTGATGGTAGGGTAGCCGCAGCTGGGAAGGCCATCAACATTGATGGTAGGGTAGTCGCAGCTGTGAAGACCATCAACATTGATGGTAGGGTAGCCGCAGCTGGGAAGACCATCAACATTGATGGTGGGGTAGTCGCAGCTGGGAAGATCGCCAACATTGATGGAAGGGTAGTCGCAGCTGGGAAGACCATCAACATTGATGGTAGGGTAGTCGCAGCTGGGAAGGCCGTCAACATTGATGGTGGGGTAGTCGCAGCTGGGAAGACCATCAACATTGATGGTAGGGTACTCGCAGCTGGGAAGACCATCAACATTGATGGTGGGGTAGTCGCAGCTGGGAAGACCATCAACATTGATGGTAGGGTAGTCGCAGCTGAGAAGACCATCAACATTGATGGTAGGGTAGCCGCAGCTGGGAAGGCCGTCAACATTGATGGTGGGCTAGTCGCAGCTGGGAAGACCATCAACATTGATGGTAGGGTAGTCGCAGCTGGGAAGACCATCAACATTGATGGTAGGGTAGTCGCAGCTGGGAAGACCATCAACATTGATGGTGGGCTAGTCGCAGCTGGGAAGACCGTCAACATTGATTATGGGGTAGTCGCAGCTGGGAAGACTATCAACATTGATGGTAGGGTAGTCGCAGCTGGGAAGACCATCAACATTGATGGTAGGGTAGTTGCAGCTGGGAAGACCATCAACATTGATGGTAGGGTAGTCGCAGCTGGGAAGACCATCAACATTGATGGTAGGGTAGCCGCAGCTGGGAAGGCCGTCAACATTGATGGTGGGGTAATCGCAGATGGGAAGAACATCAACATTGATGGTAGGGTAGTCGCAGCTGCGAAGGCCGTCAACATTGATGGTGGGGTAGTCGCAGCTGGGAAGACCATCAACATTGATGGTAGGGTAGTCGCAGCTGGGAAGACCATCAACATTGATGGTTGGGTATCCGCAGCTGGGAAGGCCGTCAACATTGATGGTAGGGTAGTCGCAGCTGGGAAGGCCGTCAACATTGATGGTAGGGTAGTCGCAGCTGGGAAGACCATCAACATTGATGGTAGGGTAGCCGCAGCTGGGAAGACCGTCAACATTGATGGTAGGGTAGTCACAGCTGGGAAGACCGTCAACATTCATGGTAGGGTAGTCGCAGCAGGAAAGACCGTCAACATTGATGGTAGAGTAGTCACAGCTGGGAAGACCGTCATTATTGATGGTAGGGAAGTCGCAGCTGGGAAGACCGTGAACATTGATTGTAGGGTAGTCGCAGCTGGGAACACGATTCACTTGATCTTCCTATTCCAGCGAGCGATTTCATCGACCTTGTTGAACTATGTGTTGGCTTTACGTGTTTCTCTTTCGAAAATCACCTCTTTCAGCAGACTTTTGGACTTCCCATGGGTTCGCCACTCAGTGCCGTCCTGGCGAACCTATATATGGAACATCTGGAAGCCGAGCGTTTCTCCACCATTATTCCTTCGTCTGTCACCTGGCTCCGTTATGTTGACGACATTCTCCTCATAACTCCCAGACGCTTCAACGTTCAAGCTCTCCAAGACAAGCTCAACCAGGTCGAGCCCTCAATCCAGTTCACACTTGAAGAAGTCGACAACACTCTTCCTTTCCTTGATGTTCTTCTCTGCAAAACTGATCATGAACTTCGTTTTAAAGTCTATCGAAAACCCACCAACCAAAACGATCTTCTCCACTTCTACTCTCAACACGACACCAAAACTAAACGTGGTGTAATTATAGGCTTTTTTCTCCACGCACTCAGAATCTGCAGCAATGAGTTCCTTGAGGAAGAATGCACTATTATTGAACAAGTATTTTCCAAACTTCGCTATCCTCGTCACTTCATCAGAGACTGCAGACGACGGGCATTAAACATCTTCAACACACCCAGAGAAGACACTGCCGAGAAGAGATACATAGTCCTCCCCACCAACTCCATTGCTAAACACGTTTCCAACATCTTTTCCAATACCTCATTCCACAGCCACGACCATCAAGGACATTACCCGTAATAGACAGGACAAACTTCCATCCTCTGCAGGGGTATACATAATCCCTTGTAATGACTGCAGCAAATTATACGTGGGCGAAACATCAAGAGACCTCCAAACACGTATTTCAGAACACCAATACGCAAGCAGGACTGACGATACAAGGAATGCCTGTGTACATCACCGTAATTCACACAACTATTTAATAAACTACAGAAACTCAATACTTATCGCCAGAGAAGACAACACTCAATACCGAAGAATCCTGGAATCATCGCTTATCTCCATATACAACAACTTCAACCAGAACAATTGCTTCTATAACATAGCTGAACCACTTGCCAAGAAACTTCTTCATCGCTATCTCACATAAGAACATAGAACACTGCAGAAGGTCTGCTCACAACTTATCCAATCTCCCTTCCAAGCTACCCAAGATTTTAGACTCTATAACCCCACTCGGTAGATCATCAGATGCAGCATTCTCCACCTGACCCAGCTTCTCAACCTGACTATAAATACTCGTGCACCATCCACCCCAGGTAGATCTGTTTGCGACTTGAAAAACCCCACTGTGTGGGCGAAATGTTGTCAATAAAGGATCACATTATACTGCATGTGTGTTTATATTTCCATTGTGTCGGTATTTTATACCATTTACTTCCATGGTAGGGTAGTCGCAGCTGGGAAAACCGTCATTATTGATGGTAGGATAGTCGCAGCTGAGAAGACCGTCAACACTGATGGTAGGGTAGTCGCAGCTGGGAAGACCGTCAACATTGATGGTAGGGTAGTCGCAGCTGGGAAGACCGTCAACAGTGATGGTAGGGTAGTCGCAGCTGGGAAGACCGTCAACATTGATGGTAGGGTAGTCGCAGCTGGGAAGACTGTCAACACTGATGGTAGGGTAGTCGCAGCTGGGAAGACCGTCAACACTGATGGTAGGGTAGTCGCAGCTGGGAAGACCGTCAACATTGATGGTAGGGTAGTCGCAGCTGGGAAGACCGTCAACACTGATGGTAGGGTAGTCGCAGCTGGGAAGACCGTCAACACTGATGGTAGGGTAGTCGCAGCTGGGAAGACCGTCAACACTGATGGTAGGGTAGTCGCAGCTGGGAAGACCGTCAACATTGATGGTAGGGTAGTCGCAGCTGGGAAGACCATCAACATTGATGGTAGGGTAGTCGCAGCTGGGGAGACCGTCAACTTGCACCTCGATATCCAAATGTGGAACTATTGATAATTACAAATGTAACCGCTGCTATAATCTGCTCTCTGAGCTACAGTGTAGTAACACAGACAGTTGTAGGAACAGTTCTAAGACACAGTGTAGTAACACAGGCAGTTGTAGGAACAGTTCTAAGACACAGTGTAGTAACACAGGCAGTTGTAGGAACAGTTCTAAGACACAGTGTAGTGACACAGGCAGTTGTAGGAACAGTTCTAAGACACAGTGATAGTAACACAGGCAGTTGTAGGAACAGTTCTAAGACACAGTGATAGTAACACAGGCAGTTGTAGGAACAGTTCTAAGACACAGTTTAGTGACACAGACAGTTGTAGGAACAGTTCTAAGACACAGTGACAGTTTGAAGTCCTTAACCTCCATACATTTCCATCTCGTTTAAATTTCATTCCATTTATCCGTATTTAATAATGTATTTATTAATATTTTTAATGCTGGGAGTGGAGTACAGGGAGAGAGCAGCCTGCTTTAATATCCTTGCAACAAACATCTAAATAGTGTAGCCAATGATGGGCAATATATGGCTCCCGAAGCTACTCTGTGTGGCTACTGAAGTTTCTCTGTGTGGCTACTGAAGCTTCTCTGCGTGGCTACTAAGCTTCTATGTCTGGCTACTGAAGCTACTCTATGTGGCTGCTGAAGTTTATCTTGTTGGGAAGGGTTCGTGGAGATATGTTAGATGGTAACACTGTATTGCAGAGTGTGAGAAGGGAGAGCCCAGTCCTGCTAGGACTATGGGAAAGTGAGGCCTAGGGCTGGGAGCGTAGTGCTCACTTCGGCATCATGTGACATCACTCAAGCTAGTCACTGAGCCTAGCAAGGGGTCGTGTATGAAAAACGTATGGATGGTACTAACTACGATACTCAGATAACATATACATATACAGGGGATCAGCAACTATGCTGACAGCTCGGTCATGTTACGTATGTCGTCTCGACATACAATACTATGCTATAGGCTGAACAGGCAGATGGGTCTGGGCTGATTCTATACAATGGCAAAGACATATTTAGCTTAGAACTAATGGATGGCATTGTAATGGATGTTAACGTAATGCTTTACGAATTATAAGAACAAATCATGGTATAATAAAGGATGGAATGGATCGATCGATTTGTATTCATGCACTCTACGGATTCTGAGGAAGAATAAATATATATTTACAAAGGTGAAAGTAATTAACAGCAAAGGCAGATCTGGTGTGCACAGATCATTACTGCTAATTTCTCAGAATTCGGAGGGAACGTGAACACACACAAAAAAAAAAATCTGTAAAACTGATCAGCTAGTAAAAAAACACACAGCTGACAACTTCATTCATCTTGAACATCTAATTATACAAACTATATACCTTTAAACCCAACTGTGCGAGGGTAAGATTTACGTATGCAGAATGTATCATCTTTAGGTGGATCGAATTCTTCTTCAATGGCTAACACATGCCTTGACTGAGGGCGATCTGAACAAGTATCTACAAAAGATACAGCTACATTCACTAGTGACTGGAATTACTAACTGTTATACTCTTCTGCTTGGAGTACCTAACTCGGCTGTTCGATACAGTAATTCTTGGCTCATTACAAAGTCACTAATGGGTGCTGGTGGCTTCACAGTCAGAATAAGATCTTCCTGGAGCAGGAATCGAATCACACCAGACCACATAGGATCGGTTCTTTCTTACTGGAGGAATGAACAAACTCGGTGGAGTGGATGACTCTTCCCGGTAGAAAAAAGTAATGCTATAACACGCAATATGAGCAAGGGAGAATGAATCTACTATCTCTCACGGCAAGCACGGAGGGAAAGAAATGAACACTGCCAACAATACTGATACTCAATCTGAGTCGCACACAGTGACACGAGGTATCAACTATAAAGGGACAGCACTTACAAACGTTAACAACGTGAAGATTACTCGAGAAACAACTTTGTACATTGCACAGATTACTGTCAACTTGGATGGGATCACCATCTGGAACACTAGGAACAACAACAGACACTCTAGTGAGTACACTAGCCACAACAGAGATGTCTTTCTGCAACGGTTTGTAACATCAGCAAGAGATGACATTGCTAGTTTCAAGTAATCGTTCTCTGACAAGACATCCCCTGTGGAAAAACTACTACTTGAACTAGCAGACATTACAGGGATAGGCTGTGCACTCAAGGCAGTCTGAGTGTCCTCGGACACCTGAGGCAATGGAACACTATCCTACATGTCTGAAGGTGTAGGTGAAACACAGATGGGAGTGACAGAGTTACTAGTGCCTGACCACTCGGCTACGTTAAATTAAGCAACGCACTTATCTATAGGGACTTAATCTGAACTTCACATTCCGCAGCACTTTAACAAAACTCAGATACAAACTGTGAGAACAAACACATTGTCTAAGAGCTAGGTATTGTCTTTCAGTCAGTAAGGGAATATTGGTACTGTGGACTGATTCATATTGACTTTGACTGGCATGATACACTAAGTGAGCAAACAAAAGTGACTGGGACATCTTCTCAGGGAACTTACTCAAGGACATAGAGGCAAGAAAAATAGAGAGAATGACACAATAAGCTTAAATGGAAAGAAAATGCTTAACTATTCTGCATAAGTAAAGAAAAATTGACAGGTCACACTGTAAGCAAAGAAAACTCACATAAAAATAAATTACTCAACTGGATAAGCAACAATTTGAAAATCAAGAAAAATTGTACTTTACTCAAATCAAATTTACTCAAATTTACTTTAATTTAAATTAACGGCACAGTGAGTTGTCTTTACTCTCAATTCAATATAGAAATTCAACAATAAATGATAAATCAAACAAAAAATAATAAAATGGAATCAATAAATCTTGTGCAAAATTAAAATAGACTGGGAAAGCAATTCACTAAAAAGAAAATAATGTGACACACAAAGAATAAAATATTATGCACAGAACAAGAAATATAAAACTGAAATCACAAAATATTGCACTGAAACAAACTGTAGCAATATTGCAAATAACAATTATTAATCAAAAGAACTGCACAACACAACAATACATAAAAAAAAATTCTGAAAGAAAAAATTTAATGGCAGCACAATATTTACACAGGAATCATTGCAAATGAGTCAATACTGCAATAACAAAAAAATTGCACACACAAGAAAATGCAGTTTACAAAAAAAATAAAAATTTATCAAGGAATGAACTGATTGAACACTTTAACTCTTAACTGCAGCTTAAGCAACACTTACTGAACAAGCAAAAGAATTATTTACTTAAAGTTAAAAATTGCACTAAGAGCGAATTTAATTAATGAAATATGAACAATAATAAAGGGTAAAAAATAAAAAAGAGAGAAAAGTTAACACTCACAATAAGGCAGAAACACAACACATCAATATATGCACAATACTATGAGAATTTTCTTGCAATGAAGCTTGGGGTGACAAAAATTAGAAAATAATTGTTTTGCTTCAAACAAAATAATGGCACTATTGTCTGTGGAGATAAGACAAATTAGACACTGGCTAAATGAAAAGAATTAACACAAGAATGTTCAACACAAAGAAAAAAATGGCAAATGAATGAATAAAAAAATCAGCAAAGATACAAATGCTGGGAGAGAAAAAATAACTGAGACAACACTGAGTTGTGATGCAGAATATTAGATAACAAGTTACTGAATTACTTCACTGGCATTTATGGATTTGGAAAAGGCGTATGACAGGGTGGATAGGGGGGCAATGTGGCAGATGTTGCAAGTGTATGGTGTAGGAGGTAGGTTACTGAAAGCAGTGAAGAGTTTTTACGAGGATAGTGAGGCTCAAGTTAGAGTATGTAGGAAAGAGGGAAATTATTTCCCAGTAAAAGTAGGCCTTAGACAAGGATGTGTGATGTCACCGTGGTTGTTTAATATATTTATAGATGGGGTTGTAAGAGAAGTAAATGCGAGGGTCTTGGCAAGAGGCGTGGAGTTAAAAGATAAAGAATCACACATAAAGTGGGAGTTGTCACAGCTGCTCTTTGCTGATGACACTGTGCTCTTGGGAGATTCTGAAGAGAAGTTGCAGAGATTGGTGGATGAATTTGGTAGGGTGTGCAAAAGAAGAAAATAAAAAGCGAATACAGGAAAGAGTAAGGTTATGAGGACAACAAAAAGATTAGGTGATGAAAGATTGGATATCAGATTGGAGGGAGAGAGTATGGAGGAGGTGAATGTATTCAGATATTTGGGAGTGGACGTGTCAGCGGACGGGTCTATGAAGGATGAGGTGAATCATAGAATTGATGAGGGGAAAAGGGTGAGTGGTGCACTTAGGAGTCTGTGGAGACAAAGAACTTTGTCCTTGGAGGCAAAGAGGGGAATGTATGAGAGTATAGTTTTACCAACACTCTTATATGGGTGTGAAGCATGGGTGATGAATGTTGCAGCGAGAAGAAGGCTGGAGGCAGTGGAGATGTCATGTCTGAGGGCAATGTGTGGTGTGAATATAATGCAGAGAATTCGTAGTTTGGAAGTTAGGAGGAGGTGCGGGATTACCAAAACTGTTGTCCAGAGGGCTGAGGAAGGGTTGTTGAGGTGGTTCGGACATGTAGAGAGAATGGAGCGAAACAGAATGACTTCAAGAGTGTATCAGTCTGTAGTGGAAGGAAGGCGGGGTAGGGGTCGGCCTTGGAAAGGTTGGAGGGAAGGGGTAAAGGAGGTTTTGTGTGCGAGGGGCTTGGACTTCCAGCAGGCGTGCGTGAGCGTGTTTGATAGCAGTGAATGGAGACGAATGGTTTTTAATACTTGACGTGCTGTTGGAGTGTGAGCAAAGTAACATTTATGAAGGGGTTCAGGGAAACCGGCAGGCCGGACTTGAGTCCTGGAGATGGGAAGTACAGTGCCTGCACTCTGAAGGAGGGGTGTTAATGTTGCAGTTTAAAAACTGTAGTGTAAAGCACCCTTCTGGCAAGACAGTGATGGAGTGAATGATGGTGAAAGTTTTTCTTTTTCGGGCCACCCTGCCTTGGTGGGAATCGGCCAGTGTGATAATATAAAAAAAAATAAATTACAAGCAAGGAACACAGTACTGTGAACACACAATAATTTATGAGGTGTAAACACAAGTTTATACTGCTTATATAGTGCACACAACAGGGAAAAACTGAAAAGTACTTACTTCACATACATAAAAAATGAACACAACACAACAGACATAAAAATAAAGCACGAAAATTAACACTGAAGAAAGAAGAAAAAATATTGCAAACAGGATATAATAAACGCAGTCTAATCAAGAGTCACTGAATGTCACAAGAAATCACTGGAAAGAAATGTCACTAAGAAATCACTGAAAAAAAAGTCTCAACACTCACAAATGTCTCCATAAAAAAGTATTATTTATTATCACTGTAGCGACGTTGGTGGAGAATGATAGTGATGGTGGAGGAGGAAGGTAATGAAGGAGGAGTGTCGTGGCTGGTCCGGCACTCCACTACTCGGCGAATTCTCGAAGCTTTTGTGCTTAAATCGATGATAGACACACACAGGAGGCTTTTTCGTTGGCGCACAGGGACGAAGGAACAATTTTGCATCTTGACCCCCTATGTGGTCCATGAAATATGGTGCTAGAACCCGTTATAAGGATACAAAAACACAGTGGTGGTAGGTGTGAGTGAGTGAGGCAGCGCGGTGAGACATTTTGTGTTGACTGGGCCTATGGGATGAGCAGCGTAAGCCACTCTGGAGACACCCACACTAGGCACGAAAATATTCTAAGCCTGGCTGGCTTAAAAAGCAACAACAAAATACTGCGATACAACAGGGATGGTAAAGCACTCAGAGCAGCTTTAACCTGAAGCACAAAGCGACGGTGAAGGCTGGAACTCACATGGCTTGCTTGAGTATTGGTTTAGGTCACCTGGGTTAGTTGCTGGCTTGCTTGGCTTAACTCATCACATAGACTGGTTTGTGAACTTGTAACGATGAGCACAGCAGGGGTGGAAAGCTGGCTTAGTAGGCAAGGCTGGTACTTAAGACAGGCTGGATGGTGTAGGGCTGACTCCCCCCCAAAGACTGGCTTGGTGGCTTGGCTTAATTTGCAAAACCCGGGTCAACCCCTCGGAAGTAATGCAGATAAGCAAATAAAACACTAAGACACAAAGACTGACCAGGAAGTAGGGCAGAAAGGCTAGGGGATGCTAGCTCGGGTAGCTAGCTGTGAGGTTGGCCTGCTGGTGACACAAAATGTCCGTCGTGCTGGTCGAAAAAATCTCCATACATTGGCATAATTAACAATTTCACGCCCACACCGCTGGCACCATTTGTTAGGAAGGGTTAATGGAGATATGATGGTTGGAGTTAAACACACTTGTTGGATGGTAACACTATATTGCAGAGAGTGATAAGGTAGTGCCCAAACTGCCTGTCCTGTCACCTGCTAGGACTACAGGGAACTGAGGCCTAGGGCCGGGAGTATAGAGCTCACATCGGCATCACGTGGCGTCACACAAGCTAGTCACTGAGCCTAGCAAGGAGTCGAGTATGTAAAATGTATGGATGGTACTAACTACGATACTCAGATAACATATAAAGGGGATCAGCAACTATGCTGACACTCTGTGCAGCTACTGAAACTTCTCTGTGCGGCTACTGAAGCGTCTCTGTGTGGCTACTGAAGCTACTCTGTGTGGCTACTGAAGCTACTCTGTGTGACTGCTGAAGCCACTCTGTGTGGCTGCTGAAGCTAATATTTGCGGCTACTGAAGCTTCTATGCGGCTTCTGAAGCTTCTCTGTGTGGCTACTGAAGCTTCTCCGTGTGGCTTCTGAAGCTTCACTGTGGGGCTACTTAAGCTACTCCCTGTGGCTGCTGAAGCTTCTCTGTGTGGCTATTAAAGCTTCTGTGTGTGGCTACTGAACTTACTCTGTGTGTCTACTGAAGCTTCTCTGAGTGGCTGCTGAAGCTACTCTGTGCAGCTCTTGAAGCTTCTCTGTGTGGCTACTGAAGCGTCTCTGTGTGGCTTCTGAAGCTTATATGTGCGGCTACTAAAGCTACTCTTTGAGGCTGCTGAAGCTACTCTGCGTGGCAACTAAAGCTACTCTGTGTGGCTACTGAAGCTTACCTGTGCGGCTACTGAAGCTATTCTGTGTGGCTACTAAAGCTACTCTGTGTGGCTACTGAAGCATACCTGTGTGGCTACTGAAGCTATTCTGTGTGGCTACTAAAGCTACTCTGTGTGGCTACTGAAGCTTACCTATGCGGCTACTGAAGCTACTCTGTGTGGCTACTAAAGCTACTCTGTGTGGCTACTGAAGCTTACCTGTGCGGCTAATGAAGCTATTCTGTGTGGCTACTAAAGCTACTCTTTGAGGCTGCTGAAGCTACTCTGTGTGGCTACTGAAGGTTCCCTGTGTGGCTACTGAAGGTACTCTGTGTGGTTACTGAAGCTTCTCTGTGTGGCTACTGAAGCTTCACTGTGTGGCTACTGAAGCTATTCTGTGTGACTACTGAAGCTTCTCTGTGTGGGTACTGAAGCTACTGTGTGTGGTTACTGAAGCTTCTCTCTGTGGCTGCTGAAGCTTCTCTTTGCGGCTACTGAAGCTTCTCTGCGGCTATTGAAGCTCCTCTGTATTGCGAATGAAGCTACTCTGTGTGGCTACTGAAGCTACTCTGTGTGACGGCTGAAGCTACTCTGTGTGGCTGCTGAAGCTATTATTTGTGGCTACTGAAGCTTCTCAGCGGCTACTGAAGTTCTCTGTGTGGCTACTGAAGGTTCTCTGTGTGGCTACTGAAGTTTCTCTGTGTGGCTACAGAATCTTGTCTGTGTGGCTACTGAAGCTACTCTGTGTGGCTACTGAAGCTTCTCTGTGTGGCTACTGAAGCTTCTCTGTGTGGCTACAGAAGCTTCTCTGTGTGGCTACTGAAGCTACTCTGTGTGGCTACTGAAGCTTCTCTGTGTGGCTACTGAAGCTTCTCTGTGTGGCTACAGAATCTTGTCTGTGTGGCTACTGAAGCTACTCTGTGTGGATGCTGAAGCTACTCTGTGTGGCTACTGAAGCTTCTCTGTGTGGCTACTGAAGCTTCTCTGTGTGGCTACTGAAGCTACTCTGTGTGGCTACAGAAGCTACTCTGTGTGGCATCTGAAACTTCTCTGTGTGGCTACTGAAGCTTCTCTGTGTGGCTACAGAAGCTTCTCTGTGTGGCTACTGAAGCTACTCTGTGTGGCTACAGAAGCTTCTCTGTGTGGCTACAGAAGCTACTCTGTGTGGCCACTGAAGCTTCTCTGTGCGGCTACAGAAGCTTCTCTGTGTGGCTACTGAAGCTACTCTGTGTGGCTACTGAAGCTTCTCTGTGTGGCTACTAAAGCTACTCTGTGTGGCTACTGAAGCTTCTCTGTGTGGCTATTGAAGCTTCTCTGTGTGGCTACTGAAGCTTCTCTGTGTGGCAACTGAAGCTTCTCTGTGTGGCAACTGAAGCTTCTCTGTGCAGCTACTGAAGCTTCACTGTGTGTCTACTGAAGCTTCTCTGTGTGGGTACTGAAGCTTCTCTGTGTGGCTACTGAAGCTTCTCTGAGTGTCTACTGAAGCTTCTCTGTGTGGCTACTGAAGCTTCTCTGTGTGGCTACTGAAGCTTCTCTGTGTTGCAACTGAAGCTTCTCTGTGTGGCTACTGAAGCTTCTCTGTGTGGCTACTGAAGCTTCTCTGCGTGGCTACTGAAGCTTCTCTGTGTGGCTGCTGAAGCTACTCTGAGTGGCTGCTGAAGCTACTCTGTGTGGCTGCTGAAGCTACTCTGTGTGGCTGCTAAAGCTACTCTGTGTGGCTGATGAAGCTACTCTGTGTGGCTACTGAAGCCTCTCTGTGTGGCTGCTGAAGCTTCTCTGTGTGGCTGCTGAAGCTTCTCTGTGTGGCTGCTGAAGCTACTCTGTGTGGCTGCTGAAGCTACTCTGTGTGGCTGCTGAAGCTTCTCTGTGTAGCTGCTAAAGCTTCCCTGTGTGGCTGCTGAAGCTACTCTGTGTGGCTGCTGAAGCTACTCTGTGTGGCTGCTGAAGCTACTCTGTGTGGCTGCTGAATCTTCTCTGTGTGGCTGCTGAAGCTTCTCTGTGTGGCTGCTGAAGCTACTCTGTGTGGCTGCTGAAGCTTCTCTGTGTGGCTGCTGAAGCTACTCTGTGTGGCTGCTGAAGCTACTCTGTGTGGCTGCTGAAGCTTCTCTGTGTGGCTGCTGAAGCTACTCTGTGTGGCTACTGAAGCTACTCTGTGTGGCTGCTGAAGCTACTCTGTGTGGCTGCTGAAGCTACTCTGTGTGGCTGGTGAAGCTACTCTGTGTTGCTGCTGAAGCTACTCTGTGTGGCTGCTGAAGCTTCTCTGTGTGGCTGCTGAAGCTACTCTGTGTGGCTGCTGAAGCTACTCTGTGTGGCTGCTGAAGCTACTCTGTGTGGCTGCTGAAGCTACTCTGTGTGGCTGCTGAAGCTTCTCTGTGTGGCTGCTGAAGCTTCTCTGTGTGGCTGCTGAAGCTACTCTGTGTGGCTGCTGAAGCTACTTTGTGTGGCTGCTGAAGCTTCTCTGTGTAGCTGCTGAAGCTACTCTGTGTGGCTGCTGAAGCTACTCTGTGTGGCTGCTGAAGCTACTCTGTGTGGCTGCTGAAGCTACTCTGTGTGGCTGCTCAAGCTACTCTGTGTGGCTGCTGAAGCTTCGCTGTGTGGCTGCTGAAGCTTCGCTGTGTGGCTACTGAAGCTTCTCTGTGCGCCTACTGAAACTTCTCTGTGTGGCTACTGAAGCTTCTCTGTGTGGCTACTGAAGCTTCTCTGTGCGGCTACTGAAGCTTCTCTGTGTGGCTACTGAAGCTTCTCTGTGTGGCTACTGAAGCTTCTCTGTGTGGCTACTGAAGCTACTCTGTGCGGCTACTGAAGCTTCTCTGTGTGGCTGCTGAAGCTACTCTCTTTGGCTACTGAAGCTTCTCTGTGTGGCTACTGAAGCTTCTCTGTGTGGCTACTGAAGCTTCTCTGTGTGGCTACTGAAGCTACTCTGTGCGGCTACTGAAGCTTCTCTGTGTGGCTACTGAAGCTTCTCTGCGTGGCTACTGAAGCTTCTCTGTGTGGCTACTGAAGCTACTCTGTGTGGCTACTGAAGCTTTTCTGTGTGGCTACTGAAGCTTCTCTGTGTGGCTACTGAAGCTTCTCTGTGCGGCTATTGAAGCTACTCTATGTGGCTACTGAAGCTTTTCTGTGTGGCTACTGAAGCTTCTCTGTGTGGCTACTGAAGCTACTCTCTTTGGCTACTGAAGCTTCTCTGTGTGGCTACTGAAGCTTCTCTGTGTGGCTACTGAAGCTTCTCTGTGTGGCTACTGAAGCTACTCTGTGTGGCTACTGAAGCTTCTCTGTGTGGCTACTGAAGCTTCTCTGTGTGGCTACTGAAGCTTCACTGTGTGGCTACTGAAGCTTCTCTGGGTTTCTATTGAAGCTTCTCTGTGTGGCTTCTGAAGCTACTCTGTGTGGCTACTGAAGCTTCTCTGTGCGGCTACTGAAGCTTCACTGTGTGGCTACTGAAGCTACTCTGTGTGGCTACTGAAGCTTCTCTGTGTGGCTACTGAAGCTACTCTGTGTGGCTACTGAAACTTCTCTGTGTGGCTACTGAAGCTTCTCTGTGTGGCTACTGAAGCTTCACTGTGTGGCTACTGAAGCTTCTCTGTGTGGCTACTGAAGCTTCAATGTGTGGCTACTGAACCTACTCTGTGTGGCTACTGAAGCTTCTCTGTGTGGCTACTGAAGCTACTCTGTGTGGCTACTGAAGCTTCTCTGTGTGGCTACTGAAGCTTCTCTGTGTGGCTACTCAACCATTTCTGTGTGGCTACTCAAGCTTCTCTGTGTGGCTACTGAAGCTTCTCTGTGTGACTACTGAAGCTACTCTGTGTGGCTACTGAAGCTTCTCTGTGTGGCTACTGAAGCTTCTCTGTGTGGCTACTGAAGCTTCTCTGTGTGGCTACTGAAGCTACTCTCTTTGGCTACTCAAGCTTTTCTGAGTGGCTACTGAAGCTTCTCTGTGTGGCTACTTAAGCTTCTCTGTGTGGCTACTGATGCTTCTCTGTGTGGCTACTGAAGCTACTCTCTTTGGCTACTCAAGCTTTTCTGTGTGGCTACTGAAGCTTCTCTGTGTGGCTACTGAAGCTTCTCTGTGTGGCTACTGAAGCTTCTCTGTGTGGCTACTGAAGCTACTCTGTGTGGCTACTGAAGCTTCTCTGTGTGGCTACTGAAGCTACTCTGTGTGGCTACTGAAGCTTCTCTGAGTGGCTACTGAAGCTTCACTGTGTGGCTACTGAAGCTTCTCTGTGTGGCTAATGAAGCTTCTTTGTGTGGCTACTGAAGCTACTCTGTGTGGCTACTGAAGCTTCTCTGTGTGGCTACTGAAGCTTCTCTGTGTGGCTACTGAAGCTACTCTATGTGGCTACTGAAGCTTCTCTGTGTGGCTACTGAAGCTTCTCTGTGTGGCTACTGAAGCTTCTCTGTGTGGCTACTGAAGCTACTCTGTGTGGCTACTGAAGCTTCTCTGTGTGGCTATTGAAGCTTCTCTGTGTGGCTATTGAAGCTTCTCTGTGTGGCTACTGAAGCTACTCTGTGTGGCTACTGAAGCTTCTCTGTGTGGCTACTGAAGCTACTCTGTGTGGCTACTGAAGCTTCTCTGTGTGGCTACTGAAGCTTCTCTGTGTGGCTACTCAAGCTTTTCTGTGTGGCTACTAAAGCTTCTCTGTGTGGCTACTGAAGCTTCTCTGTGTGGCTACTGAAGCTACTCTGTGTGGCTACTGAAGCTTCTGTGTGTGGCTACTGAAGCTACTCTGTGTGGCTACTGAAGCTTCACTGTGTGGCTACTGAAGCTACTCTGTGTGGCTACTGAAGCTACTCTGTGTGGCTGCTGAAGCTACTCTGTGTGGCTGCTGAAGCTACTCTGTGTGGCTGCTAAAGCTACTCTGTGTGGCTGATGAAGCTACTCTGTGTGGCTACTGAAGCTTCTCTGTGTGGCTACTGAAGCTACTCTGTGTGGCTGCTGAAGCTACTCTGTGTGGCTGCTGAAGCTACTCTGTGTGGCTGCTGAAGCTTCTCTGTGTGGCTGCTGAAGCTACTCTGTGTGGCTGCTGAAGCTACTCTGTGTGGCTGCTGAAGCTTCTCTGTGTGGCTGCTGAAGCTTCTCTGTGTGGCTGCTGAAGCTTCTCTGTGTGGCTGCTGAAGCTACTCTGTGTGGCTGCTGAAGCTACTCTGTGTGGCTGCTGAAGCTTCTCTGTGTAGCTGCTAAAGCTTCTCTGTGTGGCTGCTGAAGCTACTCTGTGTGGCTGCTGAAGCTACTCTGTGTGGCTGCTGAAGCTACTCTGTGTGGCTGCTGAATCTTCTCTGTGTGGCTGCTGAAGCTTCTCTGTGTGGCTGCTGAAGCTACTCTGTGTGGCTGCTGAAGCTTCTCTGTGTGGCTGCTGAAGCTACTCTGTGTGGCTGCTGAAGCTACTCTGTGTGGCTGCTGAAGCTTCTCTGTGTGGCTGCTGAAGCTACTCTGTGTGGCTACTGAAGCTACTCTGTGTGGCTGCTGAAGCTACTCTGTGTGGCTGCTGAAGCTACTCTGTGTGGCTGGTGAAGCTACTCTGTGTTGCTGCTGAAGCTACTCTGTGTGGCTGCTGAAGCTTCTCTGTGTGGCTGCTGAAGCTACTCTGTGTGGCTGCTGAAGCTACTCTGTGTGGCTGCTGAAGCTACTCTGTGTGGCTGCTGAAGCTACTCTGTGTGGCTGCTGAAGCTTCTCTGTGTGGCTGCTGAAGCTTCTCTGTGTGGCTGCTGAAGCTACTCTGTGTGGCTGCTGAAGCTACTTTGTGTGGCTGCTGAAGCTTCTCTGTGTAGCTGCTGAAGCTACTCTGTGTGGCTGCTGAAGCTACTCTGTGTGGCTGCTGAAGCTACTCTGTGTGGCTGCTGAAGCTACTCTGTGTGGCTGCTGAAGCTACTCTGTGTGGCTGCTGAAGCTTCGCTGTGTGGCTCCTGAAGCTTCGCTGTGTGGCTGCTGAAGCTTCTCTGTGCGGCTACTGAAACTTCTCTGTGTGGCTACTGAAGCTTCTCTGTGTGGCTACTGAAGCTTCTCTGTGCGGCTACTGAAGCTTCTCTGTGTGGCTACTGAAGCTTCTCTGTGTGGCTACTGAAGCTTCTCTGTGTGGCTACTGAAGCTACTCTGTGTGGCTGCTGAAGCTACTTTGTGTGGCTGCTGAAGCTTCTCTGTGTAGCTGCTGAAGCTACTCTGTGTGGCTGCTGAAGCTACTCTGTGTGGCTGCTGAAGCTACTCTGTGTGGCTGCTGAAGCTACTCTGTGTGGCTGCTGAAGCTACTCTGTGTGGCTGCTGAAGCTTCGCTGTGTGGCTGCTGAAGCTTCGCTGTGTGGCTACTGAAGCTTCTCTGTGCGGCTACTGAAACTTCTCTGTGTGGCTACTGAAGCTTCTCTGTGTGGCTACTGAAGCTTCTCTGTGCGGCTACTGAAGCTTCTCTGTGTGGCTACTGAAGCTTCTCTGTGTGGCTACTGAAGCTACTCTGTGCGGCTACTGAAGCTTCTCTGTGTGGCTACTGAAGCTTCTCTGCGTGGCTACTGAAGCTTCTCTGTGTGGCTACTGAAGCTACTCTGTGTGGCTACTGAAGCTTTTCTGTGTGGCTACTGAAGCTTCTCTGTGTGGCTACTGAAGCTTCTCTGTGCGGCTATTGAAGCTACTCTGTGTGGCTACTGAAGCTTTTCTGTGTGGCTACTGAAGCTTCTCTGTGTGGCTGCTGAAGCTACTCTCTTTGGCTACTGAAGCTTCTCTGTGTGGCTACTGAAGCTTCTCTGTGTGGCTACTGAAGCTTCTCTGTGTGGCTACTGAAGCTACTCTGTGTGGCTACTGAAGCTTCTCTGTGTGGCTACTGAAGCTTCTCTGTGTGGCTACTGAAGCTTCACTGTGTGGCTACTGAAGCTTCTCTGTGTGGCTATTGAAGCTTCTCTGTGTGGCTTCTGAAGCTACTCTGTGTGGTTACTGAAGCTTCTCTGTGCGGCTACTGAAGCTTCACTGTGTGGCTACTGAAGCTACTCTGTGTGGCTACTGAAGCTTCTCTGTGTGGCTACTGAAGCTACTCTGTGTGGCTACTGAAGCTTCTCTGTGTGGCTACTGAAGCTTCTCTGTGTGGCTACTGAAGCTTCACTGTGTGGCTACTGAAGCTTCTCTGTGTGGCTACTGAAGCTTCTCTGTGTGGCTACTGAAGCTACTCTGTGTGGCTACTGAAGCTTCTCTGTGTGGCTACTGAAGCTACTCTGTGTGGCTACTGAAGCTTCTCTGTGTGGCTACTGAAGCTTCTCTGTGTGGCTACTCAACCATTTCTGTGTGGCTACTCAAGCTTCTCTGTGTGGCTACTGAAGCTTCTCTGTGTGACTACTGAAGCTACTCTGTGTGGCTACTGAAGCTTCTCTGTGTGGCTACTGAAGCTTCTCTGTGTGGCTACTGAAGCTTCTCTGTGTGGCTACTGAAGCTACTCTCTTTGGCTACTCAAGCTTTTCTGAGTGGCTACTGAAGCTTCTCTGTGTGGCTACTGAAGCTTCTCTGTGTGGCTACTGATGCTTCTCTGTGTGGCTACTGAAGCTACTCTCTTTGGCTACTCAAGCTTTTCTGTGTGGCTACTGAAGCTTCTCTGTGTGGCTACTGAAGCTTCTCTGTGTGGCTACTGAAGCTTCTCTGTGTGGCTACTGAAGCTACTCTGTGTGGCTACTGAAGCTTCTCTGTGTGGCTACTGAAGCTACTCTGTGTGGCTACTGAAGCTTCTCTGAGTGGCTACTGAAGCTTCACTGTGTGGCTACTGAAGCTTCTCTGTGTGGCTACTGAAGCTTCTTTGTGTGGCTACTGAAGCTACTCTGTGTGGCTACTGAAGCTTCTCTGTGTGGCTACTGAAGCTTCTCTGTGTGGCTACTGAAGCTACTCTATGTGGCTACTGAAGCTTCTCTGTGTGGCTACTGAAGCTTCTCTGTGTGGCTACTGAAGCTTCTCTGTGTGGCTACTGAAGCTACTCTGTGTGGCTACTGAAGCTTCTCTGTGTGGCTATTGAAGCTTCTCTGTGTGGCTATTGAAGCTTCTCTGTGTGGCTACTGAAGCTACTCTGTGTGGCTACTGAAGCTTCTCTGTGTGGCTACTGAAGCTACTCTGTGTGGCTACTGAAGCTTCTCTGTGTGGCTACTGAAGCTTCTCTGTGTGGCTACTCAAGCTTTTCTGTGTGGCTACTAAAGCTTCTCTGTGTGGCTACTGAAGCTTCTCTGTGTGGCTACTGAAGCTACTCTGTGTGGCTACTGAAGCTTCTGTGTGTGGCTACTGAAGCTACTCTGTGTGGCTACTGAAGCTTCACTGTGTGGCTACTGAAGCTACTCTGTGTGGCTACTGAAGCTTCTCTGTGTGGCTACTAAAGCTACTCTGTGTAGCTACTGAAGCTTCACTGTGTGGCTACTGAAGCTTCTCTATGTGGCTACTGAAGCTTCACTGTGTGGCTTCTGAAACTTATCTGTGCGACTACTGAAGCTATTCTGTGTTTCTACTGAAGCTATTCTGTGCGGCTACTGAAGCTTCTCTATGTGGCTACTGAAGCTACTCTGTGCGGCTATTGAAGCTTCACTGTGCGGCTACTGAAGCTTCACTGTGTGGCTACTGAAGCTTCTCTATGTGGCTACTGAAGCTTCACTGTGCGGTTACTGAAGCTTCTCTATGTGGCTACTGAAGCTTCTCTATGTGGTTACTGAAGCTTCACTGTGTGGCTGCTGAAGCTTCTCTATGTGGCTACTGAAGCTTCACTGTGCGGTTACTGAAGCTTCACTGTGTGGCTACTGAAGCTTCTCTATGTGGCTACTGAAGCTTTTCTGTGTGGCTACTGAACCTTCACTGTGCAGTTACTGAAGCTTCACTGTGTGGCTACTGAAGCTTCTCTATGTGGCTACTGAAGCTTCTCTATGTGGCTACTGAAGCTTCTCTATGTGGCTACTGAAGCTTCACTGTGTGGCTACTGAAGCTTCTCTATGTGGCTATTGAAGCTTCACTGTGTGGCTACTGAAGCTTCTCTATTTGGCTACTGAAGCTTCACTGTGTGGCTACTGAAGCTTCACTGTGTGGCTACTGATGCTTCACTGTGTGGCTACTGAAGCTTCACTGTGTGGCTACTGAAGCTTCTCTATGTGGCTACTGAAGCTTCACTGTGTGGCTGCTGAAGCTACTCTGTGTGGCTGCTGAAGCTACTCTGTGTGGCTGCTGAAGCTACTCTGTGTGGCTGCTGAAGCTTCTCTGGGTGGCTGCTGAAGCTTCTCTGTGTGGCTGCTGAAGCTTCTCTGTGTGGCTATTGAAGCTTCACTGTGTGGCTACTGAAGCTTCTCTATTTGGCTACTGAAGCTTCACTGTGTGGCTACTGAAGCTTCACTGTGTGGCTACTGATGCTTCACTGTGTGGCTACTGAAGCTTCACTGTGTGGCTACTGAAGCTTCTCTATGTGGCTACTGAAGCTACTCTGTGTGGCTACAGAAGCTACTCTGTGTGGCCACTGAAGCTTCTCTGTGCGGCTACAGAAGCTTCTCTGTGTGGCTACTAAAGCTACTCTGTGTGGCTACTGAAGCTTCTCTGTGTGGCTATTGAAGCTTCTCTGTGTGGCTACTGAAGCTTCTCTGTGTGGCAACTGAAGCTTCTCTGTGTGGCAACTGAAGCTTCTCTGTGCAGCTACTGAAGCTTCACTGTGTGTCTACTGAAGCTTCTCTGTGTGGGTACTGAAGCTTCTCTGTGTGGCTACTGAAGCTTCTCTGAGTGTCTACTGAAGCTTCTCTGTGTGGCTACTGAAGCTTCTCTGTGTGGCTACTGAAGCTTCTCTGTGTTGCAACTGAAGCTTCTCTGTGTGGCTACTGAAGCTTCTCTGTGTGGCTACTGAAGCTTCTCTGCGTGGCTACTGAAGCTTCTCTGTGTGGCTGCTGAAGCTACTCTGTGTGGCTGCTGAAGCTACTCTGTGTGGCTGCTGAAGCTACTCTGTGTGGCTGCTAAAGCTACTCTGTGTGGCTGCTGAAGCTACTCTGTGTCTCTACTGAAGCTTCTCTGTGTGGCTACTGAAGCTACTCTGTGTGGCTGCTGAAGCTACTCTGTGTGGCTGCTGAAGCTACTCTGTGTGGCTGCTGAAGCTTCTCTGTGTGGCTGCTGAAGCTACTCTGAGTGGCTGCTGAAGCTACTCTGTGTGGCTGCTGAAGCTTCTCTGTGTGGCTGCTGAAGCTTCTCTGTGTGGCTGCTGAAGCTTCTCTGTGTGGCTGCTGAAGCTACTCTGTGTGGCTGCTGAAGCTACTCTGTGTGGCTGCTGAAGCTTCTCTGTGTAGCTGCTAAAGCTTCTCTGTGTGGCTGCTGAAGCTACTCTGTGTGGCTGCTGAAGCTACTCTGTGTGGCTGCTGAAGCTACTCTGTGTGGCTGCTGAAGCTTCTCTGTGTGGCTGCTGAAGCTTCTCTGTGTGGCTGCTGAAGCTACTCTGTGTGGCTGCTGAAGCTTCTCTGTGTGGCTGCTGAAGCTACTCTGTGTGGCTGCTGAAGCTACTCTGTGTGGCTGCTGAAGCTTCTCTGTGTGGCTGCTGAAGCTACTCTGTGTGGCTACTGAAGCTACTCTGTGTGGCTGCTGAAGCTACTCTGTGTGGCTGCTGAAGCTACTCTGTGTGGCTGCTGAAGCTACTCTGTGTGGCTGCTGAAGCTACTCTGTGTGGCTGCTGAAGCTTCTCTGTGTGGCTGATGAAGCTACTCTGTGTGGCTGCTGAAGCTACTCTGTGTGGCTGCTGAAGCTACTCTCTGTGGCTGCTGAAGCTACTCTGTGTGGCTGCTGAAGCTTCTCTGTGTGGCTGCTGAAGCTTCTCTGTGTGGCTGCTGAAGCTACTCTGTGTGGCTGCTGAAGCTTCTCTGTGTGGCTGCTGAAGCTACTCTGTGTGGCTGCTGAAGCTTCTCTGTGTGGCTGCTGAAGCTACTCTGTGTGGCTGCTGAAGCTACTCTGTGTGGCTGCTGAAGCTTCTCTATGTGGCTGCTGAAGCTACTCTGTGTGGCTACTGAAGCTACTCTGTGTGGCTGCTGAAGCTACTCTGTGTGGCTGCTGAAGCTACTCTGTGTGGCTGCTGAAGCTACTCTGTGTGGCTGCTGAAGCTACTCTGTGTGGCTGCTGAAGCTTCTCTGTGTGGCTGCTGAAGCTACTCTGTGTGGCTGCTGAAGCTACTCTGTGTGGCTGCTGAAGCTACTCTCTGTGGCTGCTGAAGCTACTCTGTGTGGCTGCTGAAGCTTCTCTGTGTGGCTGCTGAAGCTTCTCTGTGTGGCTGCTGAAGCTACTCTGTGTGGCTGCTGAAGCTACTTTGTGTGGCTGCTGAAGCTTCTCTGTGTAGCTGCTGAAGCTACTCTGTGTGGCTGCTGAAGCTACTCTGTGTGGCTGCTGAAGCTACTCTGTGTGGCTGCTGAAGCTACTCTGTGTGGCTGCTGAAGCTACTCTGTGTGGCTGCTGAAGCTTCGCTGTGTGGCTGCTGAAGCTTCGCTGTGTGGCTACTGAAGCTTCTCTGTGCGGCTACTGAAGCTTCTCTGTGTGGCTACTGAAGCTTCTCTGTGTGGCTACTGAAGCTTCTCTGTGCGGCTACTGAAGCTTCTCTGTGTGGCTACTGAAGCTTCTCTGTGTGGCTTCTGAAGCTTCTCTGTGTGGCTACTGAAGCTACTCTGTGCGGCTACTGAAGCTTCTCTGTGTGGCTGCTGAAGCTACTCTCTTTGGCTACTGAAGCTTCTCTGTGTGGCTACTGAAGCTTCTCTGTGTGGCTACTGAAGCTTCTCTGTGTAGCTACTGAAGCTACTCTGTGCGGCTACTGAAGCTTCTCTGTGTGGCTACTGAAGCTTCTCTGTGTGGCTACTGAAGCTTCTCTGTGTGGCTACTGAAGCTACTCTGTGTGGCTACTGAAGCTTTTCTGTGTGGCTACTGAAGCTTCTCTGTGTGGCTACTGAAGCTTCTCTGTGCGGCTATTGAAGCTACTCTGTGTGGCTACTGAAGCTTTTCTGTGTGGCTACTGAAGCTTCTCTGTGTGGCTACTGAAGCTACTCTCTTTGGCTACTGAAGCTTCTCTGTGTGGCTACTGAAGCTTCTCTGTGTGGCTACTGAAGCTTCTTTGTGTGGCTACTGAAGCTACTCTGTGTGGCTACTGAAGCTTCTCTGTGTGGCTACTGAAGCTTCTCTGTGTGGCTACTGAAGCTTCACTGTGTGGCTACTGAAGCTTCTCTGTGTGGCTATTGAAGCTTCTCTGTGTGGCTTCTGAAGCTACTCTGTGTGGCTACTGAAGCTTCTCTGTGCGGCTACTGAAGCTTCACTGTGTGGCTACTGAAGCTACTCTGTGTGACTACTGAAGCTTCTCTGTGTGGCTACTGAAGCTACTCTGTGTGGCTACTGAAGCTTCTCTGTGTGGCTACTGAAGCTTCTCTGTGTGGCTACTGAAGCTTCACTGTGTGGCTACTGAAGCTTCTCTGTGTGGCTACTGAAGCTTCTCTGTGTGGCTACTGAAGCTACTCTTTGTGGCTACTGAAGCTTCTCTGTGTGGCTACTGAAGCTACTCTGTGTGGCTACTGAAGCTTCTCTGTGTGGCTACTGAAGCTTCTCTGTGTGGCTACTCAAGCTTTTCTGTGTGGCTACTGAAGCTTCTCTGTGTGGCTACTGAAGCTTCTCTGTGTGGCTACTGAAGCTACTCTGTGTGGCTACTGAAGCTTCTCTGTGTGGCTACTGAAGCTTCTCTGTGTGGCTACTGAAGCTTCTCTGTGTGGCTACTGAAGCTACTCTCTTTGGCTACTCAAGCTTTTCTGTGTGGCTACTGAAGCTTCTCTGTGTGGCTACTGAAGCTTCTCTGTGTGGCTACTGAAGCTACTCTGTGTGGCTACTGAAGCTTCTCTGTGTGGCTACTGAAGCTTCTCTGTGTGGCTACTGAAGCTTCTCTGTGTGGCTACTGAAGCTACTCTCTTTGGCTACTCAAGCTTCTCTGTGTGGCTACTGATGCTTCTCTGTGTGGCTACTGAAGCTACTCTGTGCGGCTACTGAAGCTTCTCTGTGTGGCTACTGAAGCTTCTCTGTGTGGCTTCTGAAGCTTCTCTGTGTGGCTACTGAAGCTACTCTGTGCGGCTACTGAAGCTTCTCTGTGTGGCTACTGAAGCTTCTCTGTGTGGCTACTGAAGCTTCTCTGTGTAGCTACTGAAGCTACTCTGTGCGGCTACTGAAGCTTCTCTGTGTGGCTACTGAAGCTTCTCTGTGTGGCTACTGAAGCTTCTCTGTGTGGCTACTGAAGCTACTCTGTGTGGCTACTGAAGCTTTTCTGTGTGGCTACTGAAGCTTCTCTGTGTGGCTACTGAAGCTTCTCTGTGCGGCTATTGAAGCTACTCTGTGTGGCTACTGAAGCTTTTCTGTGTGGCTACTGAAGCTTCTCTGTGTGGCTACTGAAGCTACTCTCTTTGGCTACTGAAGCTTCTCTGTGTGGCTACTGAAGCTACTCTGTGTGGCTGCTGAAGCTACTCTGTGTGGCTGCTGAAGCTACTCTGTGTGGCTGCTGAAGCTACTCTGTGTGGCTGCTGAAGCTTCGCTGTGTGGCTGCTGAAGCTTCGCTGTGTGGCTACTGAAGCTTCTCTGTGCGGCTACTGAAGCTTCTCTGTGTGGCTACTGAAGCTTCTCTGTGTGGCTACTGAAGCTTCTCTGTGCGGCTACTGAAGCTTCTCTGTGTGGCTACTGAAGCTTCTCTGTGTGGCTTCTGAAGCTTCTCTGTGTGGCTACTGAAGCTACTCTGTGCGGCTACTGAAGCTTCTCTGTGTGGCTGCTGAAGCTACTCTCTTTGGCTACTGAAGCTTCTCTGTGTGGCTACTGAAGCTTCTCTGTGTGGCTACTGAAGCTTCTCTGTGTAGCTACTGAAGCTACTCTGTGCGGCTACTGAAGCTTCTCTGTGTGGCTACTGAAGCTTCTCTGTGTGGCTACTGAAGCTTCTCTGTGTGGCTACTGAAGCTACTCTGTGTGGCTACTGAAGCTTTTCTGTGTGGCTACTGAAGCTTCTCTGTGTGGCTACTGAAGCTTCTCTGTGCGGCTATTGAAGCTACTCTGTGTGGCTACTGAAGCTTTTCTGTGTGGCTACTGAAGCTTCTCTGTGTGGCTACTGAAGCTACTCTCTTTGGCTACTGAAGCTTCTCTGTGTGGCTACTGAAGCTTCTCTGTGTGGCTACTGAAGCTTCTTTGTGTGGCTACTGAAGCTACTCTGTGTGGCTACTGAAGCTTCTCTGTGTGGCTACTGAAGCTTCTCTGTGTGGCTACTGAAGCTTCACTGTGTGGCTACTGAAGCTTCTCTGTGTGGCTATTGAAGCTTCTCTGTGTGGCTTCTGAAGCTACTCTGTGTGGCTACTGAAGCTTCTCTGTGCGGCTACTGAAGCTTCACTGTGTGGCTACTGAAGCTACTCTGTGTGGCTACTGAAGCTTCTCTGTGTGGCTACTGAAGCTACTCTGTGTGGCTACTGAAGCTTCTCTGTGTGGCTACTGAAGCTTCTCTGTGTGGCTACTGAAGCTTCACTGTGTGGCTACTGAAGCTTCTCTGTGTGGCTACTGAAGCTTCTCTGTGTGGCTACTGAAGCTACTCTGTGTGGCTACTGAAGCTTCTCTGTGTGGCTACTGAAGCTACTCTGTGTGGCTACTGAAGCTTCTCTGTGTGGCTACTGAAGCTTCTCTGTGTGGCTACTCAAGCTTTTCTGTGTGGCTACTGAAGCTTCTCTGTGTGGCTACTGAAGCTTCTCTGTGTGGCTACTGAAGCTACTCTGTGTGGCTACTGAAGCTTCTCTGTGTGGCTACTGAAGCTTCTCTGTGTGGCTACTGAAGCTTCTCTGTGTGGCTACTGAAGCTACTCTCTTTGGCTACTCAAGCTTTTCTGTGTGGCTACTGAAGCTTCTCTGTGTGGCTACTGAAGCTTCTCTGTGTGGCTACTGAAGCTACTCTGTGTGGCTACTGAAGCTTCTCTGTGTGGCTACTGAAGCTTCTCTGTGTGGCTACTGAAGCTTCTCTGTGTGGCTACTGAAGCTACTCTCTTTGGCTACTCAAGCTTCTCTGTGTGGCTACTGATGCTTCTCTGTGTGGCTACTGAAGCTACTCTCTTTGGCTACTCAAGCTTTTCTGTGTGGCTACTGAAGCTTCTCTGTGTGGCTACTGAAACTTCTCTGTGTGGCTACTGAAGCTTCTCTGTGTGGCTACTGAAGCTACTCTGTGTGGCTACTGAAGCTTCTCTGTGTGGCTACTGAAGCTACTCTGTGTGGCTACTGAAGCTTCACTGTGTGGCTACTGAAGCTTCTCTGTGTGGCTACTGAAGCTTCTTTGTGTGGCTTCTGAAGCTACTCTGTGTGGCTACTGAAGCTTCTCTGTGTGGCTACTGAAGCTTCTCTGTGTGGCTACTGAAGCTACTCTGTGTGGCTACTGAAGCTTCTCTGTGTGGCTACTGAAGCTTCTCTGTGTGGCTACTGAAGCTTCTCTGTGTGGCTACTGAAGCTACTCTGTGTGGCTACTGAAGCTTCTCTGTGTGGCTATTGAAGCTTCTCTGTGTGGCTATTGAAGCTTCTCTGTGTGGCTACTGAAGCTACTCTGTGTGGCTACTGAAGCTACTCTGTGTGGCTACTGAAGCTTCTCTGTGTGGCTACTGAAGCTTCTCTGTGTGGCTACTCAAGCTTTTCTGTGTGGCTACTAAAGCTTCTCTGTGTGGCTACTGAAGCTTCTCTGTGTGGCTACTGAAGCTTCTCTGTGTGGCTATTGAAGCTTCTCTGTGTGGCTTCTGAAGCTACTCTGTGTGGCTACTGAAGCTACTCTGTGTGGCTACTGAAGCTTCTCTGTGTGGCTACTGAAGCTTCTCTGTGTGGCTACTCAAGCTTTTCTGTGTGGCTACTAAAGCTTCTCTGTGTGGCTACTGAAGCTTCTCTGTGTGGCTACTGAAGCTACTCTGTGTGGCTACTGAAGCTTCTCTGTGTGGCTACTGAAGCTACTCTGTGTGGCTACTGAAGCTTCACTGTGTGGCTACTGAAGCTACTCTGTGGCTACTGAAGCTTCTCTGTGTGGCTACTGAAGCTTCTCTGTGTGGCTACTGAAGCTTCTCTGTGTGGCTACTGAAGCTTCACTGTGTGGCTACTGAAGCTTCTCTGTGTGGCTATTGAAGCTTCTCTGTGTGGCTTCTGAAGCTACTCTGTGTGGCTACTGAAGCTTCTCTGTGCGGCTACTGAAGCTTCACTGTGTGGCTACTGAAGCTACTCTGTGTGGCTACTGAAGCTTCTCTGTGTGGCTACTGAAGCTACTCTGTGTGGCTACTGAAGCTTCTCTGTGTGGCTACTGAAGCTTCTCTGTGTGGCTACTGAAGCTTCACTGTGTGGCTACTGAAGCTTCTCTGTGTGGCTACTGAAGCTTCTCTGTGTGGCTACTGAAGCTACTCTGTGTAGCTACTGAAGCTTCTCTGTGTGGCTACTGAAGCTTCTCTGTGTGGCTACTCAAGCTTTTCTGTGTGGCTACTCAAGCTTCTCTGTGTGGCTACTGAAGCTTCTCTGTGTGGCTACTGAAGCTACTCTGTGTGGCTACTGAAGCTTCTCTGTGTGGCTACTGAAGCTTCTCTGTGTGGCTACTGAAGCTTCTCTGTGTGGCTACTGAAGCTACTCTCTTTGGCTACTCAAGCTTTTCTGTGTGGCTACTGAAGCTTCTCTGTGTGGCTACTGAAGCTTCTCTGTGTGGCTACTGAAGCTACTCTGTGTGGCTACTGAAGCTTCTCTGTGTGGCTACTGAAGCTTCTCTGTGTGGCTACTGAAGCTTCTCTGTGTGGCTACTGAAGCTACTCTCTTTGGCTACTCAAGCTTCTCTGTGTGGCTACTGATGCTTCTCTGTGTGGCTACTGAAGCTACTCTCTTTGGCTACTCAAGCTTTTCTGTGTGGCTACTGAAGCTTCTCTGTGTGGCTACTGAAGCTTCTCTGTGTGGCTACTGAAGCTACTCTGTGTGGCTACTGAAGCTACTCTGTGTGGCTACTGAAGCTTCTCTGTGTGGCTACTGAAGCTACTCTGTGTGGCTACTGAAGCTTCACTGTGTGGCTACTGAAGCTTCTCTGTGTGGCTACTGAAGCTTCTTTGTGTGGCTTCTGAAGCTACTCTGTGTGGCTACTGAAGCTTCTCTGTGTGGCTACTGAAGCTTCTCTGTGTGGCTACTGAAGCTACTCTGTGTGGCTACTGAAGCTTCTCTGTGTGGCTACTGAAGCTTCTCTATGTGGCTACTGAAGCTTCTCTGTGTGGCTACTGAAGCTACTCTGTGTGGCTACTGAAGCTTCTCTGTGTGGCTATTGAAGCTTCTCTGTGTGGCTATTGAAGCTTCTCTGTGTGGCTACTGAAGCTACTCTGTGTGGCTACTGAAGCTTCTCTGTGTGGCTACTGAAGCTACTCTGTGTGGCTACTGAAGCTTCTCTGTGTGGCTACTGAAGCTTCTCTGTGTGGCTACTCAAGCTTTTCTGTGTGGCTACTAAAGCTTCTCTGTGTGGCTACTGAAGCTTCTCTGTGTGGCTACTGAAGCTACTCTGTGTGGCTACTGAAGCTTCTCTGTGTGGCTACTGAAGCTACTCTGTGTGGCTACTGAAGCTTCACTGTGTGGCTACTGAAGCTACTCTGTGGCTACTGAAGCTTCTCTGTGTGGCTACTGAAGCTTCACTGTGTGGCTTCTGAAACTTATCTGTGCGACTACTGAAGCTATTCTGTGTTTCTACTGAAGCTGTTCTGTGCGGCTACTGAAGCTTCTCTATGTGGCTACTGAAGCTACTCTGTGCGGCTATTGAAGCTTCACTGTGCGGCTACTGAAGCTTCACTGTGTGGCTACTGAAGCTTCTCTATGTGGCTACTGAAGCTTCACTTTGCGGTTACTGAAGCTTCTCTATGTGGCTACTGAAGCTTCTCTATGTGGTTACTGAAGCTTCACTGTGTGGCTGCTGAAGCTTCTCTATGTGGCTACTGAAGCTTCACTGTGCGGTTACTGAAGCTTCACTGTGTGGCTACTGAAGCTTCTCTATGTGGCTACTGAAGCTTCTCTGTGTGGCTACTGAAGCTTCACTGTGCAGTTACTGAAGCTTCACTGTGTGGCTACTGAAGCTTCTCTATGTGGCTACTGAAGCTTCTCTATGTGGCTACTGAAGCTTCTCTATGTGGCTACTGAAGCTTCACTGTGTGGCTACTGAAGCTTCTCTATGTGGCTATTGAAGCTTCACTGTGTGGCTACTGAAGCTTCTCTATTTGGCTACTGAAGCTTCACTGTGTGGCTACTGAAGCTTCACTGTGTGGCTACTGATGCTTCACTGTGTGGCTACTGAAGCTTCACTGTGTGGCTACTGAAGCTTCTCTATGTGGCTACTGAAGCTTCACTGTGTGGCTGCTGAAGCTACTCTGTGTGGCTGCTGAAGCTACTCTGTGTGGCTGCTGAAGCTACTCTGTGTGGCTGCTGAAGCTTCTCTGTGTGGGTGCTGAAGCTTCTCTGTGTGGCTGCTGAAGCTTCTCTGTGTGGCTATTGAAGCTTCACTGTGTGGCTACTGAAGCTTCTCTATTTGGCTACTGAAGCTTCACTGTGTGGCTACTGAAGCTTCACTGTGTGGCTACTGATGCTTCACTGTGTGGCTACTGAAGCTTCACTGTGTGGCTACTGAAGCTTCTCTATGTGGCTACTGAAGCTTCACTGTGTGGCTACTGAAGCTTCTCTATGTGGCTACTGAAGCTTCACTGTGTGGCTACTGAAGCTTCACTGTGTGGCTACTGAAGCTTCACTGTGTGGCTACTGAAGCTTCTCTATGTGGCTACTGAAGCTTCACTGTGTGGCTACTGAATCTTCTCTGTGTGGCTACTGAATCTTCACTGTGTGGCTACTGAAGCTTCACTGTGTGGCTACTGAAGCTTCACTGTGTGGCTACTGAAGCTTCACTGTGTGGCTACTGAAGCTTCACTGTGTGGCTACTGAAGCTTCACTGTGTGGCTACTGAAGCTTCTCTATGTGGCTACTGAAGCTTCACTGTGCGGTTACTGAAGCTTCTCTATGTGGCTACTGAAGCTTCTCTATGTGGTTACTGAAGCTTCACTGTGTGGCTACTGAAGCTTCTCTATGTGGCTACTGAAGCTTCACTGTGCGGTTACTGAAGCTTCACTGTGTGGCTACTGAAGCTTCTCTATGTGGCTACTGAAGCTTCTCTGTGTGGCTACTGAAGCTTCACTGTGCAGTTACTGAAGCTTCACTGTGTGGCTACTGAAGCTTCTCTATGTGGCTACTGAAGCTTCTCTATGTGGCTACTGAAGCTTCTCTATGTGGCTACTGAAGCTTCACTGTGTGGCTACTGAAGCTTCTCTATATGGCTATTGAAGCTTCACTGTGTGGCTACTGAAGCTTCTCTATGTGGCTACTGAAGCTTCTCTATTTGGCTACTGAAGCTTCTCTATGAGGCTACTGAAGTTTCACTGTGTGGCTACTGAAGCTTCTCTATGTGGCTACTGAAGCTTCTCTATGTGGCTACTGAAGCTTCTCTATGTGGTTACTGAAGCTTCACTGTGTGGCTACTGAAGCTTCACTGTGCGGTTACTGAAGCTTCACTGTGTGGCTACTGAAGCTTCTCTATGTGGCTACTGAAGCTTCTCTGTGTGGCTACTGAAGCTTCACTGTGCAGTTACTGAAGCTTCACTGTGTGGCTTCTGAAGCTTCTCTATGTGGCTACTGAAGCTTCTCTATGTGGCTACTGAAGCTTCTCTATGAGGCTACTGAAGTTTCACTGTGTGGCTACTGAAGCTTCTCTATGTGGCTATTGAAGCTTCACTGTGTGGCTACTGAAGCTTCTCTATGTGGCTACTGAAGCTTCTCTATTTGGCTACTGAAGCTTCACTGTGTGGCTACTGAAGCTTCACTGTGTGGCTACTGATGCTTCACTGTGTGGCTACTGAAGCTTCACTGTGTGGCTACTGAAGCTTCTCTATGTGGCTACTGAAGCTTCACTGTGTGGCTACTGAAGCTTCACTGTGTGGCTACTAAAGCTTCTCTATGTGGCTACTGAAGCTTCACTGTGTGGCTACTGAATCTTCACTGTGTGGCTACTGAAGCTTCACTGTGTGGCTACTGAAGCTTCACTGTGTGGCTACTGAAGCTTCACTGTGTGGCTACTGAAGCTTCACTGTGTGGCTACTGAAGCTTCACTGTATGGCTACTGAAGCTACACTGTGTGGCTACTGAAGCTTCACTGTGTGGCTACTGAAGCTTCACTGTGTGGCTACTGAAGCTTCACTGTGTGGCTACTGAAGCTTCACTGTGTGGCTACTGAAGCTTCACTGTGTGGCTACTGAAGCTTCACTGTGTGGCTACTGAAGCTTCACTGTGTGGCTACTGAAGCTTCACTGTGTGGCTACTGAAGCTTCTCTATGTGGCTACTGAAGCTTCTCTATGTGGCTACTGAAGCTTCACTGTGTGGCTACTGAAGCTTCACTGTGTGGCTACTGAAGCTTCACTGTGTGGCTACTGAAGCTTCACTGTGTGGCTACTGAAGCTTCTCTATGTGGCTACTGAAGCTTCTCTATGTGGCTACTGAAGCTTCACTGTGTGGCTACTGAAGCTTCACTGTGTGGCTACTGAAGCTTCACTGTGTGGCTACTGAAGCTTCACTGTGTGGCTACCAAAGCTACTCTTTCCTAGATAGAACAAGCGACTTGAAGAGTTGTAAATGAATGGTTCGGAGAACCGACATGTTGTTGAATTAGACACATGTGCAACTCTTGGGTATCTTTATTGAGGAAACGTTTCGCCACACAGTGGCTTCATCAGTTCATAGAAAGGAGAAACTTGAAGAACAGGAGGAGAATGAGGTAATCAGTCCCTCAGCCTTGAGTCGATGTCTTGCAGCGTCTTCAGTGGAGGACACTCATGCAAATTCGGGTGTTATCTGCAAAGGAAGACTCGGCGCTGTGGCTTACATCACTGTCAATGTCAGATATGAGGATGAGGAACAGGATGGGAGAGAGTACTGTGCCTTGTGGAACAGCTTTTCACAGTAGCCGCCTCAAACTTTACTCTGTTTACTACTATTCTTTGTGTTCTGTTTGTTAGGAAGTTATAGATCCATTTACCAACTTTTCCTGTTATTCCTTTATCGTGCATTTAGTGTACTATTACACCAAAGTCTGTGTGCAAAACATCTTCCTTTTGTTTGTTTTCTAGAGCATCCAGGACCTTGTCATAGTGGTAGAGTAGTTAGGACAGACAGGAGCGACCTGCTCTAAATCATTTTCCCCTGGGTTGTGTAACTGATGGGTACCTAAACAGTGGCGATCTTGCTTCTTAGAACCCTTTCAAAGATTTTTATGATATGGGACGTTAGCGCTATCGGACTGCAGTTCTTTTTTATCGCTTTACTGCCCTCTTTGTGGAGGGGGGCTATGTCTCTTGTTTTTAGCAGCTGTGGGACGGAGTTCCATGAGTCTGTGGCTGGGGCAGGGTGAATGGACTTGTCACTTATCTCCTTTTGTAAGTCATTTGGCGTCAGGATAATATCAGATAGATTTGAGTCTACCAGATTCTGTGTCTTGCTCATAAAAAATTCATTTAGGTCTTCTACTCAAAGTCTGGTTAGTGGCTCGCTAAAAGCCGAGTCATACTGGGACTTGAGCAGCTCACTCATTTCCTTGCTGCCATCTCTGTAGGACCCATCTCATCTAAGTAAGGGCCCAGTACTGGATGGTGTTCTCTACCTAGATTTCGCATAAGAAAAGAAATATTTTGGGTTTCTTTCAATTTCATTTATTGCTTTTAGTTCCACCCACGTTTCTTCACTTCTGCAAGATTCATTTAGCTTAAATTCGATGTTAGCTACTTCTTTATTCAGTGCCTCCCTTCACATTACAAATATATTGGCCTCTTTTAGCCGCTCTGTTATTCTTTGCCTTCGCCTGTATAGGGAGCGCCTTTCTCTTTCTAGTTTACATCTTCTCCTCCTTTTCCTTAAAGGAATATGCCTTAAGCATACCTCAAGTGCCACAGAGTTAATTTGTTCTAGACATAGACGTGGATCTGTGTTGCTTAGAATATCTTCCCAATTTATTTCATTTAGAACCTGGTTGGCTTGGTCCCACCTTATGTTTTTGTTATTGAAGTTGAATTTGGTGAAGGTTTCCTCGTGACTGACCACATTTTGTTGATCTGGGGCCCTGCACATACTTGCCTAAACTTCTGTTATGTTGTGATCTGAGTATGTTGTTTTTGATAGGGCAATATTTCTTATCAGATCATCATTGTTAGTGAAAATGAGTTCCAGTGTATTCTTCAGTCTTGTTGGCTCTGTTATTTGCTGGTTTAAAGATAATTTGGCACACACACACACGAGCTTTTAAACTCGTGTGTGTGTGTGAGTTTTCATCTGAGCTGCCTCCTGGGGTTATTTCTGCTACAGCATTATTTGCTAGATTCCTCCATTTTAGGTGCCTTAAGTTGAAATCCCCCAGGAGCAAGATGTTTGGGGCAGGAGCTGGAAGATTTTCCAGACAGTGGTCTATTTTCAGAAGCTGTTCCTGGAATTGTTGGGAAGTTGCATCCGGAAGTTTTGGTTCTCGATCTTTTCTTCCATAAACTTCAAGTACATCATCTGAGGCGTTTAGTAGTTCTGAGCATATCAGTGACTCTGTGATGTACAGGCAAACCCCTCATTCCCCTTTTACCTGTTATTACAAAAAACGCGATTCTAAAAGCTTAGAGATCTCCAGTGAATACTAGAAAGGACTGCCCTTCTAGCATCCAGCCTGTTACTGGGTTTTCGTAACAAGTAGTCAGTATCCTTGTCCAATTATCCCTTAGAATTGAGTATGGTTCAATAGTGCTTTAGGATTACAACTGGTAGGCTACTAACTAGAGAAATTAAAATTTAATAAATTTATTAAGTCTATAAGTTGTCTAGAGGTATATTATCAAAGTAAATTAAATCACAGCAATCAAAATAAAATCAATCTCTCGAGTTCAATATTATTGTGCTGAAAGCACATATCACATTTATAATTCTTAAGTACCGTCAGCTACATTAACATTTAATAAGATATTACAAATATGTACAAGTAAGTGTGTGTATGCGTGTAAGTGCTCTTAAGTAGTTAGCTATGTCTCAAGACTCGAATAAGACTTAAACAAGTGACTGACAAAGTCCTCAAATAAACTAACTTCTTGACCGACTGGCAACCTGAACAGTCTGCTTGAACAACAAAGAATGCTAAGCCCAAAAGCAATGCAATATCAAGCGACTGCGACACAGAATTAGGAACTGGGAAATAATATAACGACACTAAGTAGGGACCATCAGCAGATCCTCCACAAAAGTTACAAAACTCCCATAATACTGAATCTATGTTCAGCATAGGAAACACTGTGACTGTGACAATACACAGGAACCAGTACAAAATTAGGTCAGAAGCTATAGCTCGGGACCTGAGATGTTCAGAGTGTCAATGTGACACACAACCTCAGTACAACGTCGAAAATCACTAAGTCTATACAATGTTCTGTGAACAAAGTTCTACAGAACTAACAAGAATAATGAGACAGACAATCTGTCCAACCAGCAAGCGAGTCTACAGCAGACTGACTACTTCACGAGAGGTGAGGACACCCCCCCTCGATCACGTGATAGCTCCGTGGGCAGCACAGCTCAGAAGCCGGCAGTATAACGAGCGACAAGCGATAATTACAGTAGTTTGACAATCAAGACTAACTGAGCACATTTTATGTACATCCTAACAATATAAGTCAAATAAGAATATAAAGCAATATAACAGTCAAATAATAATATAAAGTCATACATTTACGATTTAGCTATTATCGCAAATATAAGCAATATAAAATTAAATGAAAAGGTAATATACATTATATATACATAATAATCATTGTAACCCATTCAGGGGTTGCAACACCCCCCCCAACACGACAGAGGGTCGCACTAGGAGTTGCATTAATGTCTTTCACATTATTTCTGGTTACTCATATCAATATTATTATCAAAATAAATATTAATTAGTCTCTCTTGAGCCAAGCACCTCTACAATTTCACAGCGTCCGTCACTAGGATATGTCCCTAGTACTAGGGCAGTACACCGTATCGTATCTCTTCATACTCGTGGTTATGTACATCAGTGTAGAGACTGGATAGCGCTGACAAGGAGGGCACGTTGAGGCTCGATCATATTAGAGGAGACTGCATTCCACTCTTTAGTAGTGGTTGTGGAATGCGAGGCAGTACGAACATCTGAGTATGAAACAGCTTAAGGTGTGTAGTGAGGGGGGGGGTCTGCGACAGAACAGTGTTGCGTCACGCAGTACATCACCCGCACCACACTACTCACTCAACACTCAGCTTGTCTCCTCCTCACACAACATTACTGTGAATATATAAATATAATAATTAGACATGACATGAGTATATATAGTTAATATGGGCTGGAGGGATTAAGTTACTTTACTGAATTTGACATAGCAAGTAACAAAAGGTATTTGGGCATAAAATTACGTTAATTTAATGTAACTGATAATTATTAAGGACGAGACAGAGCGTCAGCAATTACATTACAATGACCACTTATGTGTTTTATACTAATAGAATAAGGTTGGATTCTGAGGGCCCACCTCATGATCCTAGCATTTTTACTTTTCATCGTATTTATATAAGTGAGTGGATTGTGGTCAGAAAAAACGTTAATTTTAAATGGGGAAGTGCCCAAATACACGTCAAAATGTTCCAAGGACACCACAAGAGCTAGAGCCTCTTTCTCAATAGTGGCATAATTTTTCTGGTGTCGTTTAAGCTTAGATGAATAGTAACATATAGGATGGAGAATATCAGTGGATGTTGACTGTTGGAGCAGCACAGCACCCACTGCATAACCACTCGCATCTATATGTAAAAAGAAGGGAAGATTGAAATTAGGACTCTTCAACACAGGAGCAGAGGATAGAAAGCGCTTCAACCTTTTGAACGAGTCTGAACAATCTCTAGTCCAGGTGAACTGAACTTTGGTACCAGAGCTCATAGTGAGAGGTGTAGGTGGAGGTGAGTGCGCTGGCTTGCCTGTCACTTGACACACGTGGCAACGTCGCACATGATCAGCTACTGTTTCCTTCATCTTTGGCCAAGTAAAATGTTTTGCCAGTTTACCGAGTGTCTTCTTGACACCCAAATGTCCTCCTATGGGACTATTGTGAGCAAAATCAATGGCTTGTTCACGAAATGTAACTGGTAACACTACTAGATGCTTGACTGTGTTGGAAACACTATCAGCTGACAACTTACATGTAGTTTTCTCCATCAGTACACCGTTACTATAATAGTAACAATTATCGAGATCCTTTGCTTCACTCTCAGTAACTGCTATATCTCTCAGTTTTTCCAGTGACTGATCAACAAACTGATCCTTGATTAAATCATCATGAGTTAGAAATTTAACGTCAGTTGTATCCTGACTAGGTTGATGACCAGGGGAAGTCAGTGTTAATGACCCTGGGCGCAGAGCGTCACTAAACAACATATTCAACCCCAAATCATTGTCATCCACTAACTCAACAGGAGACAAGGATGGTTGTTGAATCTTTGACATAGCTCTAGTAATTGCGCTGAGAGGAAATAAAATAGGTTTCTCTCTACAAGCTTCAATGGCATAATTATCATCAGTGTTATTATCAATCACAAGTGGTTCTTTACATATACCAGCATGAAGGATATCGTTCCCTATCAACATGTCCACTGACCTGATGGGAAATACACCACTGGATATACCCACTGAAATATAACCAGTATAATAGCTTGTTTGAATGTATACTTTGTGCAGAGGCACTTTTATAACAGCCCCTCCATAGGCTTCTAATAATACATCTATCTTGCAATAGGTATCGTCAGTTATGGGCAGTACATCTTCTCTTAATAAGGTGAGATAACTGCCAGTGTCTCTGAAAGTAATTATTTCAGTTAGATGTGATTCGTTAAATCCTACTTTACCTCTCGAAAAGTAAGGACTCATGGCTGAACGAATCTTTTCGTCAGATACACTTTCTGACGCTAGTCATCTATCCTGAGTAACATTATCTAAAACAGTAGGATCAGAGGAATTGCTAGGATTTTGGTGCCTTTGTTGCTCGGAAGAGGATACGACTTGAGTGGGGGCGCCAGCCGCACGACTGTTTCTCGTATCTCTTTCTAACTTATAGCAATACTCTCTAGTATGTCCTTTTCTGTTACAATAGGTACATTTAACTTTCTTCTTCTCGATACCAGATTTCTGTCTAGCCACAGAGACAGATTCAGGATTGTGAGTTTTCCTGGTAAAGGTACGAGAAGTTACAGTAGCAGGTACATCAGGCCGGCAATGAGCAGCTGATTTAGGTTGCCAACTTCTAGGACAATTTTTAGTTACCTTGTTTCTCTGTGTTTTAGTACGTACAAGTTTGTGAGAAATTTCGTAATTGTCTGCTAATGCTGCAGTTTCCAGAATATCCGAGGTAGTATGATCGATCAGATATTCTTGTATGTCAGCAGACATACAGTTGTTAAACTCTTCATGTAGTAACAACTGAACAAGGCTGTCGTAGTTGTTACATTTAGCAGCTCTACACCACCTCTGAAAGGCAACTTTTTTCTCACGAGCAAACTCTACACAAGTTTGATCTTGTCGTCGTTGTAACGTACGAAATGCTCTTTGATAACTTACAGGTAACAAGTTATATGTCTCTAGAATAGTTTGTTTGACAGCGTCATAACTAATGTACTTAGCAAATGGCAAAGCTGCAGTACAAGTTTGAGCTCTTCCTGTCAATGCTGTATGCAGCAATGTTGCCCAGTGCTTACGTGGCCAGTTCATAGCACGTGCCTGGTTCTCAAACACATCAAAATATGTGTCTAAGTCACTTTCAAAAAACTTAGGAACCATGGATGCAGCTTTCTGCACATTAAATGTGTCCTGTGATCTATCAGTCTGTTGTCTTAACAGACGAACATTTTCTCTCTGGAAATCTTCTTCGTTCAATCTTCTCTGTGCCTCAATTTGTGCAGTCTGCAACATAATGAGGCGTTCCAACCTCTCAAACTGTTCCTGAGAGATAGGACCAGTGGGTAATGGAGGAGTAGGGAAATTAACATGGTCTGGATGGTCCTTAGGTCGGACACTTCGTCCAGCCGTCTCTAGAGAGTCTAGATCTGGTCTAGGATAAGTAGATACAGGTGTATCATACACTGTACTAGTATTAGGCTGTGTCATACTAACAGCTATACTCTGTACTACAGTGTCAGTGAAGGAAGGAGCGAGCGAGAACTGATCTACACTAGGCTCAGACACTAGGCTCACTTCTGCTCTAGATGCTCTTTCTTCAACTTCAAATAGAGCCATACTTCCTAATTGTGACACTAGGCTTTCAGAATCTGAATCATAATCAGACATCTCTGTATGAGCAGGAAACAATATATCTTTAATTAATGCTCTGACAGTTTCTGCCGTGTAATTCCTGTTATACGTCACACCGAGATACTTGGCTACTTGCCAACGTCTGAAGTTTTAATGTACTTAACTCAGACAAAGTCAGAGTATCAATTAACTGTTTCACTTTGGCATACATCACGAAAATAATTGTACTACGAGAGAGTGATTATGGGAAACTATAATCTTGATAGGAATTTTAGTGTTAGTTGTCTTAGAGTTATGGCTCATAAACAGTATTTCCATCTCCTTGGATCAAGAGACTCAGTCAGGTACATACAGCCACCTGGTATGTTGTACAAGACTAAACTCAAAGTCTTCAGATTAGGAAAGTACTCAAAGTGTTTGATCATAGAGTTAGTAGTATGTCAAACTAGACAATTTCTCCAACACCTTGGATCAAGAGACTCCCGGACAGGCCCCCATTTGTTACAAAAAACGCAATTCTAAAAGCTTACAGATCTCCAGTGAATACTAGAAAGGACTGCCCTTCTAGCATCCAGCCTGTTACTGGGTTTTCGTAACAAGTAGTCAGTATCCTTGTCCAATTATCCCTTAGAATTGAGTATGGTTCAATAGTGCTTTAGGATTACAACTGGTAGGCTACTAACTAGAGAAATTAAAATTTAATAAATTTATTAAGTCTATAAGTTGTCTAGAGGTATATTATCAAAGTAAATTAAATCACAGCAATCAAAATAAAATCAATCTCTCGAGTTCAATATTATTGTGCTGAAAGCACATATCACATTTATAATTCTTAAGTACCGTCAGCTACATTAACATTTAATAAGATATTACAAATATGTACAAGTAAGTGTGTGTATGCGTGTAAGTGCTCTTAAGTAGTTAGCTATGTCTCAAGACTCGAATAAGACTTAAACAAGTGACTGACAAAGTCCTCAAATAAACTAACTTCTTGACCAACTGGCAACCTGAACAGTCTGCTTGAACAACAAAGAATGCTAAGCCCAAAAGCAATGCAATATCAAGCGACTGCGACACAGAATTAGGAACTGGGAAATAATATAACGACACTAAGTAGGGACCATCAGCAGATCCTCCACAAAAGTTACAAAACTCCCATAATACTGAATCTATGTTCAGCATAGGAAACACTGTGACTGTGACAATACACAGGAACCAGTACAAAATTAGGTCAGAAGCTATAGCTCGGGACCTGAGATGTTCAGAGTGTCAATGTGACACACAACCTCAGTACAACGTCGAAAATCACTAAGTCTATACAATGTTCTGTGAACAAAGTTCTACAGAACTAACAAGAATAATGAGACAGACAATCTGTCCAACCAGCAAGCGAGTCTACAGCAGACTGACTACTTCACGAGAGGTGAGGACACCCCCCCTCGATCACGTGATAGCTCCGTGGGCAGCACAGCTCAGAAGCCGGCAGTATAATGAGCGACAAGCGATAATTACAGTAGTTTGACAATCAAGACTAACTGAGCACATTTTATGTACATCCTAACAATATAAGTCAAATAAGAATATAAAGCAATATAACAGTCAAATAATAATATAAAGTCATACATTTACGATTTAGCTATTATCGCAAATATAAGCAATATAAAATTAAATGAAAAGGTAATATACATTATATATACATAATAATCATTGTAACCCATTCAGGGGTTGCAACACCTGTTCACTCTGTCACATCTGTATAGGTTATAACCCGTGATCCATATTTCATTGTCAAAATGATCCTTTATTTGAGTCTGTGAAAACCGTGAACATTTCGTTTGACTTTGTAAGCAGTAGGAGGATGAAAGGTATTTTGTTGTTCGTTGCTGCTTTTAGACCCTGTATATTTGCAAAGGTGGATGTCGTCGTATAGTTGGTTTGGAGGGTGATTAGGGTAATTAATTCTCTTCTCAACCACTCCAGTATAGCCCTTGTGGGCTGTCCAGTTTGAAGGTGTCTTCTACACTCTACTTGATAATTTTTCATGCAGTCTCTAATTTCTCTGGTTGGTTTTTATTGCTGATAGCTCTTTGATGTATTTAATTGGCAACCTGCATATGATTCTTTCGTGGAAGCAGCTGATTGCCTCGTCACTTGCAGTCGATGACTGGTTCCCAAGCAAAACAATCCCTGAAGGGGTCAAATCCTAAAGATTTTAGTTTGGGTTTCGGAAGCGTGGGTATTCTAAATAGCGATGCCTGTAGTGTTACTATAACAGGGGAGACTCTGCAGTGATATATTTCACAATCTCTGTTAGTTAAGACTATATCAAGTGTCCCCGAGTGAAGGCCAACATATATCTTAAAGAATAGGCCTTGGAATGATAGATTTCTTGCTGTCATTATATTAAGTAGTTGTTTTCCCTTTAGGTTTTATCTTATCTTATGTTATCTGTCATCCAGCGGACGTCCGGCGCCACAGCTGAAGACTGCTGGGTGATGAGCATTAAAATCTCCTGCCAAGATTGTTGAAGCATTTCTACTCAATATCTGGTGTAGGGGAATGGACTCTATACATAGATGTCTTGGAAGAAAATATTTAGTTCCAATTATTAACTGACCATATGAGGTCGTCAGTTCTATTGCTATAATGCTGTCTTTGTCTTCGTCAATGTGGATGTTACGAAATGCATATCACAGTTTCACTAGGACGGCCACTCCACTAAAGGGCCCTCTCGATTTCTGGACAATAGAGCAACCACGTATCTTTATATGTTGGTCAACTCTGGCAGCTGTCTCATTCAGAAAGATGATTTCAGGGTTGTGATTGTGTAGTTCAACTTCAAGGAGATAGCGGTTGCTTAAGAAATGTTTAATTTTAATTTGAAAAATTGCAATACCCATTATTTCGTGAAGTTTGCGTTTTTGCTGCGTACAGAGTTGATGTCCAAGATTATAGCTGCAAGGTGTGTTCAAGCTCTCCCTACTCGACTCATCAAGGGAAGGACTCTAGTCCTGAGTGGTTTTCTATCCACTGGATATTTCATCTTCCTCATTGTTGCTGGTGATATTAACTGATGCGTCAGATTCATCATCTGACAACTGAGGTATGTCATTCATTCTCAGGCAGCATATTCACAACATTTACTATAGGAGACAGTGGGAGCTCCATGTGAAAATGTGTTAGTGCACTTTGAGTATCACTGGTAACTAATTTTACTTTTGGGTTAGCTTCTACAGCGGCAGATTGTGTATTTGTGACAGATGGAAGTTCAGGGGCGGTTATTAACTCACTGCTCTGAGCCGTTGTTTCAACTGGGTCTTCCAATATGGCTGGGCCTTGGCTGTGTGATGAGGTCTGATTATGTGTGGTTATGGAGGAGGACACATACTGTCTTGAGGGGGCTGGTTCATTATTTAGGGCCTGGCTCCATCTGCTACCAACAAATCATACAAAATAGAGGAGCAGAGCTTGACATTGGTACCTGCTGTCTCCTTGGCCAACATGAACATCTACTTCTGAGGACTAGGGGAGACGTAGAGATTGATGACGGTCCTAGTGCTTGGTGCAAATTGGGGTTAGGGTTAGGGTGGGGTGTTGCAGGAGGGGCAAAAACCCAGACACTATATTTGGTAGAAGTGGTAGTAGGAGTCCCGCCAGATCCAGGTAGATTAGGGAAGGAATCCTGGGACATGTTTGGAGGTGCCTCGGCACATTAGTGGCTTTCTTTGCATTTGCAAATAAATATTGCAAACATTGTAAACTATGCATGGAAATAAATTCCTTATAACATGTCCGTCACACATTGTAAACTTTGCAAAGAAATTAAAAATGGAATTGAATGTTTGCCTGTTTCTTAGCATCCAGAATTTGCCGGAATGCAGATTTCCTTACAGGGCAGCTGGGAGAGACAGCACGATGTTTCCCTCTACAAAGGGCACACTTGGGGTTGTATCTGTTAGGGCAGTAACATGCTCACCAGAGCAGATACTGCAGAGCGCTTTTTGTCTGCTACATTTATTTGTGCGATTACCAGACTCATAATACTTAAAACATTGAGTGACACTGACAAACCTTTTCATCGATAGTTGTTCTGGTGTACACCTCGTTCCAAAGTATTTCACACCCTTTTGACATGTGATTTTGGCTCCATCTGGTGTCTCTACGATTAATTTTAATGTTTCCTGAATGCTTGGACTTTTGACAAACTTAGAACTCGGAGTTTTCTTGATTAATTTCTTCAACAAGTTCCTCAGCAGTGCAGTCTCACATGAAACTGTTGATTATTGCCATAAATACAGTACGTTGTGCCTGGTAGCTGTCAGGTGGAATGGGGTTAATACCCACATTATTTAATTTTTCAAAAACATTATTCTTGAGTAACTGCAGCAGCTCCTTTTCAGAGGAGAGTAGAAATACTGCACCAGAGTCTGGAATACTGCACCAGAGTCTGGAATACTGCACCAGAGTCTGGAATACTGCACCAGAGTCTGGAATACTGCACCAGAGTCTGGAATACTGCACCAGAGTCTGGAATACTGCACCAGAGTCTGGAATACTGCACCAGAGTCTGGAATACTGCACCAGAGTCTGGAATACTGCACCAGAGTCTGGAATACTGCACCAGAGTCTGGAATATTGCACCAGAGTCTGGAATACTGCACCAGAGTCTGGAATACTGCACCAGAGTCTGGAATACTGCACCAGAGTCTGGAATACTGCACCAGAGTCTGGAATACTGCACCAGTCTGGAATACTGCACCAGAGTCTGGAATACTGCACCAGAGTCTGGAATACTGCACCAGAGTCTGGAATACTGCACCAGAGTCTGGAATACTGCACCAGTCTGGAATACTGCACCAGAGTCTGGAATACTGCACCAGAGTCTGGAATATTGCACCAGAGTCTGGAATACTGCACCAGAGTCTGGAATACTGCACCAGAGTCTGGAATACTGCACCAGAGTCTGGAATATTGCACCAGAGTCTGGAATACTGCACCAGAGTCTGGAATACTGCACCAGAGTCTGGAATACTGCACCAGAGTCTGGAATACTGCACCAGAGTCTGGAATACTGCACCAGAGTCTGGAATACTGCACCAGAGTCTGGAATACTGCACCAGAGTCTGGAATACTGCACCAGAGTTTGGAATACTGCACCAGAGTCTGGAATACTGCACCAGAGTCTAGAATACTGCACCAGAGTCTGGAATACTGCACCAGAGTCTGGAATACTGCACCAGAGTCTGGAATACTGCACCAGAGTCTGGAATACTGCACCAGAGTCTGGAATACTGCACCAGAGTCTGGAATACTGCACCAGAGTCTGGAATACATCCACTGATGCAACAGTGGAATTGGTACAAATACAATCAAGTATTTCAAGTAGGATGAGGTGGTGGTGTGGACAGTGGAGACTACTATGGGTATAGGATCTGATGTTCTTTACAGATGTAATGCAGCATCTCCAGTATTTAAATTTAGCACTTCAAGGAAGGAACAAAGTTATTACAGAACTTGCCCAATCAGTTTTCAAAATAAAATAAAGCTTTATCAAAGAAATCTGGCAACAAAGAAATTTGATCACTTTCCCAACCTTAAATTAAGAATAACTGCTTTTTCTGATGTTGAAATTAAAGACAGTAAATTGAAATATGAAGGAAACTCAGAAACACTGTAATGATTTTGAGAACAGGTGTATGAGACTTCAAAAGTTAAAGCCATGTTTTCAGTTTCTTCTGAATCCTGTAGTGATTGATGTCCTGTTGTTGCACCTTCTGCCTCGGATGTTGCCTCGGATGTTGCCTCGGATGTTGCCTCGGATGTTGCCTCGGATGTTGCCTCGGATGTTGCCTCGGATGTTGCCTCGGATGTTGCCTCGGATGTTGCCTCGGATGTTGCCTCGGATGTTGCCTCGGATGTTGCTTCAATACAAACAGAGCTTATTAAGCCGCACGAAGATATGAGTTTTAAGCTAATACATAAAAGCTCATCTGTAACTGACTTTCGGTAACAAATTCCAAACGAAAAGTATCCATATCTTTGAAAAACTGACTTCCGACTACTCTCTGTTTTGGGAACAACTTACTGCTGTGAATCTCTGACTTGAGGAATGCTCAAGGCATATTCCCTTAAGGAAAATGAGAAGGTGAAACTAGAAAGAGAAAGGTGCTCCCTATACAGGCGAAGGCAAAGAATAACAGACCGGCTACAAGAGGCCAATATGTCTGCAATATGTAGGGAGACAGCCACAGCACCGTGTCTTCCTTTGCAGATGACACCCGAATCTGCATGACAGTGTCTTCCATTGCAGACACTGCAAGGCTCCAGGCGGACATCAACCAAATCTTTCAGTGGGCTGCAGAAAACAATATGAAGTTCAACGATGAGAAATTTCAATTACTCCTATTACAAAAAAGTAATTTTTAAATATAAATGGTAAGATTTACTCCTTTTGTAATAAAGAGTTCGGGATACATAAATACACACATTAAAATAAATTAATCTTTAATCAACTATCTTTGGTCTAGAGGTATTTGAACTATGATATATAATAATATGTACATGTTACAATAATAAATTACAATTAGCATTTTATTAAAATAATAAATAATAATTCGTGACCCTACACAGGGTACAACTTTCTTGACACTACTGTGTCACTATAAATATATATATATATATATATATCTATATATATATATATATATATATATATATATATATATATATATATATATATATATATATATATATATATATATATATATATATATATATATATATATATATATATATATATATATATATATATATATATATGCTAAAATAATAAATTAAGTAACATTTAAAATATATTACAGTCAACTGTTTCTCACGACACTTATCCGGTCGAGGCCAGTCACATGACACTATTCAGTGTACACTACAACCAGGCCATCTTCAGTGTCCCACGACACCCTTTTCATCTCAGTGTTCCACTACGGTCCTGTGCATATCTCAGTGTTCCACTCCATCATACGTTCCTAAGTGTCACACTACGGTCCTGGCCCAGTTCAGTGTAACACTCCAACCTTTTCTTCATGTAATGTCCCACTAAACAGCATCTGATGATTCCAGCCCACAGTTGACCAGCGTAGACGGTGAGTCCACAGACATCACCAGTAGTCCAGTAAATCCTCTCCAAAGCCGGTTGACACACCGCTAGCCGAACACCATGCTGCAAGCTCACTGAATGCGGCCGTCAAGTAACTGTGGCCAACAGACTCAGTGAGCTGCGGTGAGCGGTTCTTCTAACGCCAGTAGATAGGTACGATTAGGTGGTCAGGTACCTACTGCGTAGATGTGTACCCTGAGGAGTTCACGTACTTAATGTTGCTGAAGCCAGTAGACGTGTACGATTAGGTGGTCAGGTACCTACTGCTTAGGTGCGTACAGTGAGGCGCTCAGGTACATACTGTTGCTAAAGCCAGTAGACTGTACCCTTAGGTGGTCAGGTACCTACTGCTTAGATGCGCACCGTGAGGCACTCAGGAACTTACTGTTCTAAGGCCGGCTCTGCTAGCAGTCCCCACATTGGGTTTGATGACGTACCCAGTGGTACTGCCGGCCGGCAGGTTAACTATTTAACCGCTAGTTTGGCAGGGGGCCGCAACAACTCCGATATGATAAACACGAGGAAATTAAATCTTCATCAGAGTACAAAACAAATTCTGGCCACAAAATAGAGCAAAACACCAACGTCAAAGACCTGGGAGTGATCATGTCGGAGGATCTCACCTTCAAGGACCATAACATTGTATCAATCGCATCTGCTAGAAAAATGACAGGATGGATAATGAGAACCTTCAAAACTAGGGAGGCCAAGCCCATGATGACACTCTTCAGGCCACTTGTTCTATCTAGGCTGGAATATTGCTGCACACTAACACCACCTTTCAAGGCAGGTGAAATTGCTGACCTAGAAAATGTACAGAGAACCTTCACGGCGCGCATAACGGAGATAAAACACCTCAATTACTGGGAGCGCTTGAGGTTCCTAAACCTGTATTCCCTGGAACGCAGGCGGAAGAGATACATGATTATATACACCTGGAAAATCCTAGAGGGACTAGTACCGAACTTGCACACGAAAATCACTCACTACGAAAGCAAAAGACTTGGCAGACGATGCAACATCACCCCAATGAAAAGCAGGGGTGTCAATAGCACGTTAAGAGACAATACAATAAGTGTCAGGGGCCCGAGACTGTTCAACTGCCTCCCAGCATACATAAGGGGGATTACCAATAGACCCCTGGCAGTCTTCAAGCTGGCACTGGACAAGCACCTAAAGCTGGTACCTGACCAGCAGGGCTGTGGCTCGTACGTTGGATTGCGTGCAGCCAGCAGTAACAGCCTGGTTGATCAGGCTCTGATCCACCATGAGGCCTGGTCACAGACCGGGCCACGGGGGCGTTGACCCCCGGAACTCTCTCCAGGTTGTCTTGTCTCCAGACACTGGCAAGAAATTAAAGCCATCAATGAAATTGAAAGAAACCCAAAGTATTTTTTTTTATTATGCCAAATCAAAGTCTAGAACAACAACCAGTATTGAGCTCCTACTTAAACAAGATGGGTCCTACTTGAACAAGATGGGTCCTACTTGAACAAGATGGGTCCTACTTGAACAAGATGGGTCCTACTTAAACAAGATGGGTCCTACTTGAACAAGATGGGTCCTACTTAAACAAGATGGGTCCTACTTGAACAAGATGGGTCCTACTTAAACAAGATGGGTCCTACTTGAACAAGATGGGTCCTACTTGAACAAGATGGGTCCTACTTGAACAAGATGGGTCCTACTTGAACAAGATGGGTCCTACTTGAACAAGATGGGTCCTACTTGAACAAGATGGGTCCTACTTAAACAAGATGGGTCCTACTTGAACAAGATGGGTCCTACTTGAACAAGATGGGTCCTACTTGAACAAGATGGGTCCTACTTAAACAAGATGGGTCCTACTTGAACAAGATGGGTCCTACTTAAACAAGATGGGTCCTACTTGAACAAGATGGGTCCTACTTGAACAAGATGGGTCCTACTTGAACAAGATGGGTCCTACTTGAACAAGATGGGTCCTACTTGAACAAGATGGGTCCTACTTGAACAAGATGGGTCCTACTTAAACAAGATGGGTCCTACTTGAACAAGATGGGTCCTACTTGAACAAGATGGGTCCTACTTGAACAAGATGGGTCCTACTTAAACAAGATGGGTCCTACTTGAACAAGATGGGTCCTACTTAAACAAGATGGGTCCTACTTAAACAAGATGGGTCCTACTTAAACAAGATGGGTCCTACTTAAACAAGATGGGTCCTACTTAAACAAGATGGCTCCTACTTGAACAAGATGGCTCCTACTTGAACAAGATGGCTCCTACTTAAACAAGATGGGTCCTACTTGAACAAGATGGGTCCTACTTAAACAAGATGGCTCCTACTTAAACAAGATGGCTCCTACTTGAACAAGATGGGTCCTACTTGAACAAGATGGGTCCTACTTGAACAAGATGGGTCCTACTTGAACAAGATGGGTCCTACTTGAACAAGATGGGTCCTACTTGAACAAGATGGGTCCTACTTGAACAAGATGGGTCCTACTTGAACAAGATGGGTCCTACTTAAACAAGATGGGTCCTACTTAAACAAGATGGGTCCTACTTGAACAAGATGGGTCCTACTTAAACAAGATGGGTCCTACTTGAACAAGATGGGTCCTACTTGAACAAGATGGGTCCTACTTGAACAAGATGGGTCCTACTTAAACAAGATGGGTCCTACTTAAACAAGATGGGTCCTACTTGAACAAGATGGGTCCTACTTGAACAAGATGGGTCCTACTTGAACAAGATGGGTCCTACTTAAACAAGATGGGTCCTACTTAAACAAGATGGGTCCTACTTAAACAAGATGGGCCCTACTTAAACAAGAGGGGTCCTACTTAAACAAGATGGGTCCTTCTTAAACAAGATTGGTCCTACACAGATGACAGCAAGGACATGAGTGAGCTACTCAAGTCCCAGTATTACTCGGTTTTTAGCGAGCCACTAACCAGACTGAGAGTCGAAGACCTAAATTAATTTTTTATGAGAAAGACAGAATTTGGTAGACACACACACTTATTTTATATTATCCTGACGCCAAATGACTTCGAAAAAGTGATAAATGACTTGCCCATGCACTCTGCCCCAGACCCAGACTCATGGAAATCTGTGTTCATCAAAAACTGCAAAAAGCCCCTATCACTCGCTTTTAACATCCTGTGGAGAGGAAACTTGGGTACTGGGGTCGTCCCACAGTTACTAAAAACAACAGACATAGCCCCACTCCACAAAAGGATCAGTAAAGCAATATTAAAGAACTACAGACCGATAGCACTAACATCCCATATCATAAAAATCTTTGAAAAGGTTCTAAGAAGCAAGATCACCACCCATCTAGATACCCATCAGTTACACAACCCAGGGCAACATGGGTTTAGAACAGGTCGCTCCTGTCTCTCCCAGCTACTGCACCACTACGACATGGTCTTGGATGCTGTAGAAGTCAAACAGAATGCAGAAGTAAAATACAAAGACTTTGAAAAAGCCTTTGACAAGTGTGACCATTGTGTAATAGGGCACAAAATGCGTGATAAAGGAATAACAGGAAAAGTCGGTAGATGGATTTATAATTTCCTAACAAATAGAACACAAGGAGAAGTAAACACAGTAAAATCTGAGGCGGCTACAGAGCATAGCACAATACTCGCCCCCATCTTCTTCCTAATATCAGACATAGAGAGGGATATAAGCCACAGAGCTGTGTTTTCCTTTGCAGATGACACCCGAATTTGCATGACAGTGTCCTACTTTGAAGACACTGCAAGACTGCAGGCAGACATAAACCAAATCTTTAAATGGACTGCAGAAAACAATATGAAGTTCAATAATGAAAAAATTAAATTATTCCGATATGGAAAATGTGAGGAAATTAAAACTTCATCTGACTATAAAACAAATTCCAACAACTCAATAGACCAAAAAAGCTAATGTTAAAGACCTGGGGGTGATCATATCAGAGGATCTCACTCGTATCTGCTAGAAAAATGACAGGATGGATAATGAGATGCCCATGCACTCTGCACCAGGCCCAGACTCGTGGAACTCCGTGTTCATCAAGAATTGCAAGAAGACCCTGTTGCGTGCCTTTAGTATTTCATGGAGAGGGAACATGGATACAGGGGTCATCCCACACACAAAAAATAACAGATATAGCCCCACTCCACAAAGATGGCAGTAAAGCAATTGCAAAGAACTACAGACCGATTGCTCTGACATGCCATATCATAAAAATCTTTGAGAGGACTCTAAGAAGCAAGATAGCCAACCACCTAGATACCCATCAATTACACAATTCAGCGCAACACGAGTTTAGAACAGGTCGCTCCTGCCTGTCCCAGCTACTGGACCATTATGACAAGGTCATCGATGCTGTAGAGGATAAACAAAATACAGACCTAGTATACACAGATTTTGCAAAAGCTTTCGACAAGTGTGACCATGGTGTAATAGCACATATAATGTGTGATAAAGGAAAAACAGGATAAGTTGGTAGATGGATCTATAACTTCCTGACAAATAGAACACAAAGAGTAATAGTAAACAGAGTAAAGTCTGGGGCAGCCACGGTAAAAAGCTCTGTTCCACAAGGTAAGTACTCTCTCCCATTCTATTCCTCATCCTCATTTCTGACAGAGACAGAGATGTATTCCTCTGCGGATGACACCCGGATCACCATGGCAGTGACCTCCATCGAAGACACCACAAGACTCCAAGTGGACATCAACCAAATCTTCGAATGGGCCACTCAAAACGATATGAAGTTCAACGAGGAGAAATTTCAACTACTCAGATATGGGAAACTTGAAAAATTAAAAATGTATCAGGGCATACCACAAATTCTAGCCATACAATAGAGAGGAAAAGTAATGTGAAAGACCTGGGAGTGATAATGTCAGAGGATTTCGTCTTCATAGACCACAACAATGTATCTACCTCATCTGCTAGGAAAATGATAAGATTGATAATGAGAACCTTCAAAACTAGGGACGCCAAGCCCATGATGATTCTCTTTAAATCGCTTGTGCTCTCTAGGCTGGAATACTGTTGTACACTAACTGCCCCCTTCAAGGCTTGCGACATTGCAGACCTGGAGAGAGTACAAAGAACTTTCACAGCACACATAAGTGCAATAAGGCACCTAAACTACTGGGAACGGTTGAAGGTCCTTCATCTGTATTCCCTGGAACGCAGGCGAGAGAGATACACGATAATATACACTTGGAGGGTCCTGGAGGGATTGGTACCCAACCTGCACACGAAAATCACTCCATGTGGAAGCAAAAGACTCGGCAGGAGATGCAACATTCCCCCGATGAAAACCAGGGGTGCCACGAGTACACTGAGAAACAACACAATAAGTGTCCGGGGCCCAAGACTGTTCAATTGCCTCCCAGCATACATAAGGGGGATTACCAATAGACCCCTGGCTGTCTTCAAGAAGGCACCGGACACGCACCTAAAGTCAGTACCTGACCAACCGGGCTGTGGTTTGTACGTCAGCTTGCGTGCGGCCAGCAGTAACAGCCTGGTTGATCAGACCCTGATCCACCATAAGGCCTGGTCTCAGGCCGGGCCGCGGGGGCGTTGACCCCCGAAACGCTCTCCAGGTAAACTCCAGGTAAACCAGTGTTTTGTGTGTGTCAACGTCATCAGAGAAAACTTTGATCTGTAGGAAACCGATTTATTTAGTAAAATTTGTATAATAAAACTTACTTAGGTCAAAATAAATATTGAGTTATGTTTTAATAATCATCTATAAAACTGAAATGTTGAAGCCATTGGTAAGCACATTCTTTTGCAATTTTTAAGCCAATAAGATGTATGTGTCTAATGGATTTAATTATTACAATAACTATTAAAGTAAGGAACCATTAAGCCAGCAGAAGGCTTCAGTCAGATGACCAAAAGCTGCAGTAGAGGGTCATCATACCTGGAGTAAACCTGGAGAGAGTTCCAGGGGTTAATGCCTCCACGGCTATGGCTTACATTTCTGTCTATGTCAGAAATGAGGATGAAGAATAGAATGGGAGCGAGTACTATGCTTTGTGGAGCAGAGATTTTTACTATGGCTGCCTGGGACTTTACTCTGTTTACTATTACTCTTTGTGTTCTATTTGTTAAGAAGTTGTAGATCCATCTACCAACTTTTCCTGTTATTCCTTTGTCCCGCATTTTGTGTACTATTACACCATGGTCACACTTGTTGAAAGCTTTTGCAAAATCTGTGTATACAACATCTGTATTTTGTTTATCCTCTACAGCATCCAGGACCTTGTCATAGTAGTCCAGTAGCTGGGACAGGCAGGAGCGACCTAACCCGTGTTGCCCTGGATTGTGTAACTGATGGGTATCTAGGTGGTTGGCTATCTTGTTTCTTAGAATCCTCTCAAAGATTTTTATGATATTTAATGTTAGTGCTATCGGTCTGTAGTTCTTTGCAATTGCTTTACTGCCACCTTTGTGGAGTGGAGCTATGTCTGTTGTTTTTAGTGTGTGTGGGATGACCCCTGTGTCCATGCTTCCTCTCCATAAAATGCTGAAGGCACGCGATAGGGACTTCTTGCAGTTCTTGTTGAATACGGAGTTCCACGAATCTGGGCCTGGGGCAGAGTGCATGGGCATGTCATTAATTGCCTCTTCAAAATCTTGTGGAGTTATAATAATATCCGAGAGTTTTGGGTTGACCAAATTTTGGGTTTCGTTCATAATGAATTCATTTGGATTGTCGACCCTTAGAGTGGGCAGTGGAAAGCTGAATACTGAGTCATATTGGGACTTTAGTATCTCACTCATTTCTTGGCTGTTATTTGAGTATGTCCCATCCCACCTAAGCTGGGGCCCAATACTGGATGTTGTTTTTTTCCCTTAGATTTGGCATAAAAGAAGAAGTATTTTGGGTTTTTTTCCAATAGCCTTTATGGATTTTAGTTCTTCTTGTGATTCTTGTCTCCTATAAGATTCCTTCAGCTTAAGTTCGATATTCGCAATTTCATTGACTAATGCTTCCCTTCGTATTTCAGATATATTGACCCCACTCAGCAGCTCTGTAACTCTTCGCCTTTGTCTGTATAGGGAACGTCTCTCTCTTTCTAGTTTACATCCTCTTTCTTTTTCTTAATGGAATGTGTCTTGAGCAGATCTCAAGAAACACAGAATTCATTTTTTCAAGACAGATGTTCAGATCCATGTTGTTTAGGATATCTTCCCAGCTTGTTTCATTTAGGACTTAGTTTATTTGGTCCCATTGTATGTTTTTGTTATTGGAATTGAATTTCGTGAAGAGACCTTAATGACTGCTTACATTTTGCTGGTCTGGAGTCCTGTGCATACATGTCTGTACCTCTATTATGTTGTGATCTTAGTGAATTTTCGTTGATACAGTTATATTATGTATCAGATCATCATTGTTAGTGAAGATGAGGTCCAGCGTATTTTCTAGACTTGTAGGCTCTACAAGAATAGGTGAATTTGTTGCAGAGATTCAGTAGTTCGCGTGTGTGTGAATTTTCATCTGAGCTGCGTCCCGGGGTGATCTCTGCTAAAACATTTTAGGTGTCTCAGGTTGAAATCTCCTAGTAGTAAGATGATTGGGGCAGGAGTTCGGAGATTTTCCAGACAGTGGTCAATTTTCTCAAGCTGCTCCTGGAATTGCTGGGAAGTTGCATCTGAAGGCGATTGTAGGATCGCTGGCTCAAGTGGTAAGGCGATGCATATACTGTGCTGTCTCTGGAGGCGGTAAAAGGTTCGTAGGGTCGAGTCCTGGCCTGCCGCAGTTTGGTAAGTGATTTAAAATCACTTGTTTCGTGATTTAAATGATATACAATGATATACACTAGCAGCCAACAATACCCACAACCCAGCAAACCACCCCGACGGGATCACCATCTATCCTCGGAAGAATGGCAAGCTCTTAGCATGGGACTATACCTGTGAGTCCACACTGGCTGACACCTATATCCATCACAGTGTTGGGCGAGAGGGAGGAGCTGCTGACAGCAGGGAGGAGTACAAGATCAGCAAGTACAGGGACATAAGCCAACAGTATCAATTTGTCCCAGTCGGATCAGAGACCTTGGGATCATGGGGAAAAAAATGCCACACGTTTCCTTAAATAACTGGGTTCCAGACTCATCGACACCACCAGCGACCCAAGGGCAGCCACTTTCATGTTCCAGCGCCTCAGCGTCGCCATCCAGAGGGGAAATGCTTGCTGCATACTTGGCTCGCGTTCGGCTTCGGAGGAGCTGGAGGGAATTCATGATCTTTAATGCATTGTACCATTGTATTCATGTTTGTGTTTTCTGTAAATGTATTCTGTTTATTAATAAATGTTCACATAGAATATCAAATATAGGGGGTGGTAGGAGAAGAAAATATTCAAACAGCTCCGGGGAGAACCTTGAGTTTTCCCTGAGGTACGTTTATTCTCTTTCCAGTTTAGCTATAGAGGTGGTACTTCCATATATTTCTTTTCTATATATATATATATATATATATATATATATATATATATATATATATATATATATATATATATATATATATATATATATATATATATATATATATATATATATATATATATATATACATATATATATATATATATATATATATATATATATATATATATATATATATATATATATATATATATATATATATATATATATATATACATATATATATATATATATATATATATATATATATATATATATATATATATATATATATATATATATATATATATATATATATATATATATACATATATATATATATATATATATATATATATATATATATATATATATATATATATATATATATATATATATATATATATATATATATATATATATATATATATATATATATATATATATATATATATGTCGTGCCGAATAGGCAGAACTTGCGATCTTGGCTTAAATAGCAACGTTCATCTTGCCATATAGGACACGTGAAAATTTATGTATGCAATAATTTCGCCAAAATCATTCTGAACCTAACGAAAAAAATATATTTGACTGTGTTTATTTAGTATTAAATTACTGTAAGCTTATCTAAAATATATTTAGTTGGGTCAAGCTAAAATAAATTGCTCTTGTTATAATAAGGTTAGGTAAGTTTTCTAAGAGTCTTTTGGATAAAATTTAAAAAAATTTACATTAACATTAATGAAAAAAATATATCTTTAAACGTATAAGAGAACATTTTAGAAAGGACTTAATTTTAAATCAGTTCTTACTAATTGACCAGTTTTGCATATTCAGCACGATATATATATATATATATATATATATATATATATATATATATATATATATATATATATATATATATATATATATATATATATATATATATATGTATATATATATATATATATATTCTATGTGAACATTTATTAATAAACAAAATACATTTACAGAAAAAAACATAAACATGAATACAATGGAACAATGTATCAAAGATGATGAATTTCCTCCAGCTCCTCCGAGGCTGGACGTGAGCCAAGTATGCAGCAAGCATTTCCCCTCTGGATGGCGACGCTGAGGCGCTGGAACATGAAAGTGGCTGCCCTTGGGTCCCTGGTGGTGTCGATGAGTCTGGAACCCAATTCTTTAAGGAAACGTGTGGCATTTTTTCCCCATGATCCCAAGGTCTCTGATCCCACTGGGACAAATTGATACTGTTGGTTAATGTCCCTGTACTTGCTGATCTTGTACTCCTCCCTGTGGTCAGCAGCTCCTCCCTGTCGCCCCACACTGTGATGGATATAGGTGTCAGCCAGTGTGGACACACAGGTATAGTCCCATGCTAAGAGCTTGCCATTCTTCCAAGGATAGATGGTGATCCCGTCGGGGTGGTTTGCTGGGTTGTGGGTATTGTTTGCTGCAAGTGATCGTGGTTCCCTCTCGGCAGGGCATCCAGCTGTAGCAAGGGTTCTCTTAATGATGTCGTTGACCTCATTGTGTCTTGCATGCCAGCCCTTGGTTTTGGAACAGTTAAGACCATGTAGACCGTATTGGTCTGCTTGCACTTCGCCGCAAATACACATATATTCTGTGTGAATTGGGGCAGCAAGGCGCAGAGCCACTGCAATACGGAGGGTCTTAGGGTCGAGTCGCGTTCCCATTGCCGATATGGGAACTGTTTGGAGGAAGTCCCCGGAGTGAGGTGCACTCACAGCCTGGAGACGGGCAATCTCCCTATCTGATGTTGCAGCCCTGAGCATGTTGGCAAGCACCTTTTCAGCAATTGGGCTATCCCAGCTTGACTGTTTGTGAGCCAGTGCTGCACTAGGGTTTGGTGCTGGAGCAGCAAGAGTCTCCCATTCGGTGATGGCACTGACATAGCTAGGGTCTTCTATTCCTGCTGAGTCACTGAGGGTGTCAGGAAGAATTTGTCTTATCAACTCGTTTGATGCAATGGAAGAGGATAGGAAAGCTGGTAGAGCAATCTGGGAGGATCTGCGTACTCCTAGCCCTCCAAGCCTGACCGGAAGTGAGGCTTGCAACCACTGTCCATCGTCAAGGGAAAGATTCAATACACTCTCTAGCATGGCCTTCAGGAGAGAGTCATATTCCTTGAGTTTTGGACTGCTGAAGGCTGGGGAGCATCTCAGAAAATAGGTAAGTTTTGGGGTTGACAGGCACCTGGTGAGTAGGTAGAAGGCATCGTGTGTGTCAATGTCTTTCATCCTGCTTTCCATCGTCCGGAGGTCTGAGACTTTTATTCCTAGGACCAGATCGATGGCATTGGACCCAAGAGGAGCACCGAGGAGAGTGCTATTGGCTGGATCAATGGCTCGTGCTCCTGGTAAAACGGTACTAATATTCTGGATCAACTGTTGATTGGTAGAAACTATTTCACATTTGGTGGGGTTTAAAGAAAGGCCCAGGCTTTCTCCCATGTCTTTAATTTTACTGATGTCCTCCAGGAGAGATTCTGTTGTGCCAGCCAGGGTACCGTCGTCCAGGAACCAGATATTGAGCTCGCTGGAGAGTGCCTCCGTGACTTCCTTGATGACCAAACAAAATAGAAAGGGGGCGAGAGGGTCCCCCTGTTGCACGCCCTCACACGAGTCAATTTCATGGTCCCCAAACAATAGTTTGGAAGTCACACTATAACACGATTCTATGAAGGGATAAAGGGAAGGGAAGTTTCTATAAACTGCTTGGAGAGCAGCATCCCTTCTGACTGAGTTGAAAGCATTGGCAAAGTCCAATTTGACCAAGGCTTTTTCATAGGACATGTTTTTGATATATACTCGTGCTGCGTGGGCAGCTGCTTCACAGCCCTGTTGAACGCCGAAACCGAGCTGAGTTGGTTTCAGCATTGCAGCAGCCTCTTGACTCACCCTTCTTACTGCAGCCTTGGCGACTAGTCGCCGAAGGGGCCTGAGTCCGCCATCCTTTTTCTGGAGGGCACATAATGAGGCACCAAAGAAAAAGGGTCTGATGGCCTCTGGGACACCGCCAGCCAGGCACAGGTTGGAAAATTTGGTGAGTTCAGACAGCAGCCTCTCTGAAACCTCACCAAGTGCTGGATTGAGTATTTGTTTTAAGTGTTGAGGCCTTAAACCGGTGAAACCTCCTGCTGAACCCTGTGGAAATGACATAGCAGCTTTATACACATCAGCATCCTGTAAGGTTAGATGTTCTTCGCCTGCTGCAATGTCAGGGAGGTCAATGTTGGTACTGGGAGCCCTGGGTGGATGTTTGTCCTTCAGAGCTTGCGCCGTGCTGACGTCCTTGGGAGCGATGGTATCCTCACTGGTTATAAGTCTCAAAGCTCCAATAGTATTACCCTCTTCTATTTTTTTGCTAATTTGGGCTCTGATTTTTGAGGTGTCGGGTGTCCTGTTGTTGGCATTTGCCCGGCGGGTGTTTGTCGCCCTAGGGGGGAGACGGACGAGGTTGTCATCCCTTGGGAATGCATTTATTGCCCTAATAACATGTGTTGCTAGTGACTTGTCCCTCCTTGGTGGGACAGCCAAACAGGCATTGCCAAAAAGCAGCAAGTTGTGCCAGGATCTGTTGTTTGAAGGAGCATCGTTGACTTTCTTCAGAAGGTCAGTGAATTTGCTAGCAGCTTGAGGGCGAGCTGCTTTGGGGATGTGTGTCAGAGTCCTGGTGGATGTTAATTTGATTGCAGATTTGAGGTCCTCTGTAGAGGTGAAGTCACGGTAGCTGTCAGCCCTGTCTGCTGGGGGAGGCTGTTGGTTGTTCTCATTTGGAGCTCTCCTGGAGCCTAGACATCTATTGTGTGCACGGATGTTGCCAGATGTGGGATTGAGTGCACATTCCCTGTGGCACACCCGGCAGATGCCTCGTGAACGACAGCTTTGGCTCTGTCGTGAAGATTCCTGGGAACCCGCGACTACTTGTGACATTGCTGATATCGTGGGGGTGGGAGGGCGCCAGCTGTGGGGTGACGGGTGAAGGGCAGCATGGATGCATGGGGGATGAGGGCGGGGGAGTAGCGAGCGGCGGAACTTTTATATATATATATATATATATATATATATATATATATATATATATATATATATATATACATATATATATATATATATATATATATATATATATATATATATATATATATATATATATATATATATATATATATGTATATATATATATATACATATATATATATATATACTAGAAAGAGTACTTACATGTATGTTTATATTAACCAGAAACTTGAGTTTATCACTATTTTAGGTATTAAAATATTTTTGACAGATGGTGTACAAGTGAAACTTAACTTTCATTTCTAACAAACTTAAATATATTATCAGCCATAGTGCAGGTGGGGGTTAGAACTCATAGCAAGTGACACGTAACACTATAAGCGAGTGCTTAAGCACTGTTATTATGATTTGGTGAATCATGATGACAGCTTTGAGGGCATTTGAGCTGGAGTTTGTTACAGTCATGCTGGTGAGTGATTCAACTGTAAAAGATTGTATTTGTAGTCACAGTGGTACCTATGCTAACCTCACTGTGTATAAATATACCTAGTTGCACGAATCTTATTGTAGCCAGCTGGTCCAGTGACTTATGAACTGGCCTGGAGTTATACCACTCACTCGCCATGGATACTAATCCCACCCATACCCTGGTTTGTTTAGATTAAATTTAGATTTTGCCACCCAAGTGGCTAGTTTATTGTGCACCCCATATCCATCCTGTGGACGGTAGCGCGAGAGCATATGGATACACAAAAGGCCTAGGAACTAGGCCCAAAAAGGGCTAACAGGTGTACATATTGGTTTTTATTTATCTACATATCTATAGTTCACTTATCTGTTACAAGCAAATTTAGGAAACTTCCTTAGTATATCTGGTATCTTATTTTCATTAATAAGATATCTTGACATGTCACAAAGGTTATTATACTGTCTGTCTCTGTATTCCTCAATAAGTGGACAATTAAGCACATAGTGTTCAAGAGAGTGACCATATGCCTGATCACTTAATTTACATTTAGTTTGATCATCATCTGTGTATCTCCCAAACTGCCAGAAGTACTTGTAACCAAGCCTAAGCCTGGCACTACAACATCAGTCAGTACTTGTAACCAAGCCTAAGCCTGGCCACTACAACATCAGTCAGTACTTGTAACCAAGCCTAAGCCTGGCACTACAACATCAGTCAGTACTTGTAACCAAGCCTAAGCCTGGCACTACAACATCAGTCAGTACTTGTAACCAAGCCTAAGCCTGGCACTACAACATCAGTCAGTACTTGTAACCAAGCCTAAGCCTGGCCACTACAACATCAGTCAGTACTTGTAACCAAGCCTAAGCCTGGCCACTACAACATCAGTCAGTACTTGTAACCAAGCCTAAGCTTGGCCACTACAACATCAGTCAGTACTTGTAACCAAGCCTAAGCCTGGCACTACAACATCAGTCAGTACTTGTAACCAAGCCTAAGCCTGGCACTACAACATCAGTCAGTACTTGTAACCAAGCCTAAGCCTGGCCACTACAACATCGGTCAGTCTGTTCACATTGCAAGTTGCTCCATAAACATACTTATCTACGTTCATGTTATCATAGTGGGTTATAGATCTACTCAGGCTTCTAACTGCATTCCTATAACAATCATTTTCATTATTTGCTTCTCTCCTAATATTATTCCTAATGCTAGACACAGATATACCAAAGTTATATTCTACATTCTCCTTCTGGGTACTCTTCTTGGCTAACATATCAACTTTATCATGAAGGAGTAATCCAATGTGTGATGGGATCCATAGCAATTGTACATTAATCCCTTTGTCCCTAATTTTTGAGTATCTATACCTGGCTTCTCCAATGAGCATGTTGTTGGAGTCATTATATGAGACTTTACAATCATAATATTACAATTTCGTGAGTCTTGACTACATTATTTTCCAATGTAAATTTGTGATCATATTCCAGGAGGAGTGACGAGCTGCCCTTGTTCCTACAACAGTGTGATTATATTGTTAGTATTCTGCCATCAACGTCTGAAACCAGAGGAATGTTGGGCAGTGACATACTCAAAAATGCCAAGTATGTCAGTGAGATACTTGTGTCTTCCCACTTTCTGTCTGTTTGTATGTCTGTCTGTCTGTCTGTCTGTATGTATGTCTGTCTGTCTGTCTGTCTGTCTCTCTCTCTCTCTCTCTCTCTCTCTCTCTCTCTCTCTCTCTCTCTCTCTCTCTCTCTCTCTCTCTCTCTCTCTCTCTCTCTCTCTCTCTCTCTCTCTCTCTCTCTCTCTCTCTCTGCTTCTCTCTCTCTGTTCTGTCGTCTTCTCTGTTGCTCTGTCTGTCTCTGTCTCTCTCTCTGGTCTCTCTCTCTGTCTCTCTCTCTCTCTCTCTCTCTCTCTCTCTCTCTCTCTCTCTCTCTCTCTCTCTCTCTCTCTCTCTCTCTCTCTCTCTCTCTCTCTCTCTCTCTCTCTCTCTCTCTCTCTCTCTCTCTCTCTCTCTCTCTCTCTCTCTCTCTCTCTCTCTCTCTCTCTCTCTCTCTCTCTCTCTCTCTCTCTCTCTCTCTCTCTCTCTCTCTCTCTCTCTCTCTCTCTCTCTCTCTCTCTCTCTCTCTCTCTCTCTCTCTCTCTCTCTCTCTCTCTCTCTCTCTCTCTCTCTCTCTCTCTCTCTCTCTCTCTCTCTCTCTCTCTCTCTCTCTCTCTCTCTCTCTCTCTCTCTCTCTCTCTCTCTCTCTCTCTCTCTCTCTCTCTCTCTCTCTCTCTCTCTCTCTCTCTCTCTCTCTCTCTCTCTCTCTCTCTCTCTCTCTCTCTCTCTCTCTCTCTCTCTCTCTCTCTATCTCTCTCTCTCTCTCTCTCTCTCTCTCTCTCTCTCTCTCTCTCTCTCTCTCTCTCTCTCTCTCTCTCTCTCTCTCTCTCTCTCTCTCTCTCTCTCTCTCTCTCTCTCTCTCTCTCTCTCTCGCTCTCTCTCTCTCTCTCTCTCTCTCTCTCTCTCTCTCTCTCTCTCTCTCTCTCTCTCTCTCTCTCTCTCTCTCTCTCTCTCTCTCTCTCTCTCTCTCTCTCTCTCTCTCTCTCTCTCTCTCTCACTCTCTCTCTCAAATCAAATCGCATCAAACCAAATTTTATTTCTTTGCAAGATTACATTGACATTACAACACTGAGTTGCAGTATAAAGAGTCACTATCATGCCTAAGCATTATAGGCAGACTTAATAAGAGTCACTATCATGCCTAAGCATTATAGGCAGACTTAATAAGAGTCACTATCATACCTAAGCATTATAGGCAGACTTAATATTATATCTTACACACTACTTAATACTAAGGAAACTGATCATAGTTTGTTTAAATTTTCATCTTTTTTTAATTATAGTAGACAGTAATTTTACTCTAATTACAATAGTTTCAATAATGAATATTGTAATTATATTATGGGGATATAACATTGTGAGTTGTTGAACGTAGTTTACAGTATGTGATTGCTACAACTGGATGTAAGACAGTATTGTTTTGGGTAGGTATTTATAATATAGTGTAGTATTAATAATGTATAAACTTTGGGTGTCTAGATTTGAAGTTTTAAGATTTAGGTAATTGGGAGATTATTTGTAAAATCAAATATTGAGTAATGAGTACGTATTTAGTTTAGGGTGAGTAGGGGGTTTTTGAGAAGAGCCTTAAATTGGTGTTCAGACCTTGTTACTTTAGTATTTACTGATAATGAATTCCAAATTTTGGGGCTTTTTATGTGCATAGAGTTTTTCAGAGTGAGATATGGACACGGGGTACATCAAAAAGAGATCCGTATCTTGTGTTGCGGTCGCGTGTCCTGTTAAGGTTGGTGAGGAGAAGCTTGAGTGGAGGGTTTGTGTTTGAGTGTAGTGTTCTATGTATGTAGTAGGTACATGGATTAGTATGGATGTTCTTAACGGTGAGCAGTTTTAGACTTCTGAATATTGGTGGAGTCTGCTGTCAGGAGTGGGAATTTGTTATCACTCTGACTGCAGCCTTTTGCTGGGTTATTAGTGGTCTTAGGTGATTTAATGTTGTTGATCCCCATGCACAAATTCCGTATGTGAGATAAGGGTAGATGAGTGAATGATGCAGTGCAAGGAGTGCTGATTGTGGAGCATAGTACCGTATTTTTGATAGTATGCCTACTGTATTAGAGATTTCCCTGGAAATTTGTTGTATGTGTGTATGGAATTTGAGGCTACTGTCAAGGTGGATTCCTAGGAATTTTCCCTCTGTGAGTTTCGTGATGCGTGATCAGTTTAGCATTATGTTAAGTGGAACATTTCCGGCTCTGTTTCCAAACTGAATGAAATAGGTTTTGTTATATGTCATCATCCAGGTAGATATTTTCTGTAATTCGGCATTAACAGTGTTAGCCAGTATGACTGGGTTTGGGTGAGAGGAGACGTATGTTGTGTCATTTGTAAATAATATGGGTTTGAGTAGCTGTGATGCGTTCGGTAGGTCATTGATGTAAATGAGAAAGAGGAGTGGCCCATGGACACTTTCTTGTGGGACACTGACTGTGATTGGTTGAGTGGAAGAGTTTGTTCCACTTGTGTACACATATTGGCTTCTGTTACTAAGGTATGACTTGGTAGTTGAGAGAGTGCCCTCTTATACCATAGTGTGTTAATTTAATGTGCAGCAAATCATGTTCGACAGTATCAAAAGCTTTACGTAAATCAATAAAGATTCTCAGCGGGACTTTCTTCTCGAGAGCGGTGTATGTTAGTTCAAGCATGTGTATAATAGCATCATTTGTGCTTTTATTAGCCCTAAACCCAAACTGACAAGGGTTTAGAATGTTGTGTAAGACTAGGTAAGAGTAGATCTGCCTATGAATTATTTTTTCAAAGATTTTAGAGCTGAGAGGTAGGTTCGATACTGGTCTATAGTTATTCAAGTCGGTTTGATCACCTCCTTTTGTGGATTGGGGTGACCCTCGCTATTTTGAGAATTGCTGGGAAGGTGAAGGATTCGATGGATTTGCTAAAGAGTGTTGCAATAATTGGTGACAGTGCTTGTGATGCTTTTTTGTACATAAAAGGTGGTATGTTATTTATGTCCTCTGCCTTGGTTTTGAGGGTGTTGATGATGAGCAAGACTTCTGTTTGGTTGATTGGGGCTAGGAATAGTGTTTTTGGGTAGGTGCCCGTGAGGTACTCTGATGGACGGGTGTTTGAGCTTGGGATTTTGCTCGCTAGATTCTTTCTTATGGTGGAGAAGAAACATTGAGTCTGTTTACTGTTTAAGTTGGTGTGAGTAGGGGTTCGTCTGATTTATTTAATTTGTTTTGTTTTTGGATATATTTTTAGTGCCTAGAATTTCAGATAGGGTTTTCCAGGTCTTATTAATTTCACCTTTTATGTCATGTAATCTGTTTTCATAATACAATTTTTTTGACCTTCTTATCAGGCTGGTAAGGATTGACGAGTAACATTTAGACTGGCCTCTAGTTTTTTGACCCATTCTGTATTGTTTTTCATATTGGTGCTTTGTGTCAATGGATTTAAAGATGCTGGGTGTTAGCCAGGGACTCTTCAGTCTCTTAGCTGTGACCTGATTAGTTTTTTTTAGGGCAATGCTTGTTATAGAGGTAGTGTTTTTTTTTTTTATAAATTTATTAATACATTCATTCGCATCTGTATATGTTTCAAGCTCATTATGCCAGTCAATATTATTCATAGCTGTTATAAAGTTATTTACAGCTGTTTCGTTATGTAGTCTGAAGGTAACTTTAGTAGTGTCTTGGGACAATTTACCTAGGTTGGTTATGAGAAAGGTAGGGTAGTGGTCTGTGGTGTTGTCTGTGATTATGCCTGATTTTAAAGAGGATATGGTGTTAGTCCAGATGTGGTCTAATAAGGTGATACTAGTCTCGGAGATTCTTGTAGGTTTTGTTATTGTTGGTAGCAACAAGCAGTTGCTCATAGTATTTGTGAATTCGGTTACTAGTGCGTCTTGGTCATGTAGTAGATTTATATTGAAATCTCCTGTTAGTAGTAGGTGGTCTTTGTTCATATGTGCATCAGTTATCATGTTTCCTAACTTTTCCCTGAAATGGTAAATGTTTGACTTTGGTAATTTGTAGATGTTTATAACTGTGAGGGTTTTTTGCAGATCTTTTGATTTAAATTTAGATATAATATATTCACCATGTTCATTCCTTGTGCAAGAACTGTTTATATATTCAAGTTTATCTGAGTAGTATATATCTGTTCCACCCCTTGCTGATCTGTCCTACAGTTGTGTATGGCTGAGTAACCTGGAATGGCATAGACATCTGTAGTACCAGGTTTTAGCCAGGTTTCTGTGAGTGTGATGATTGACATACTGGTATGAAGGGAATTGAGTAATGCTGTGAGGTCATCATAATGTTTGCTCAAAGATCTGACATTGTAATTAAAGATTGTAATTAAAGAAAAAGTATTCACGAGCTATAACATAACACTAATATCTCAATTATCTCTGAGTTATATCCTTAAATACACTGTTATATTAATTTATAAGTCACTCGGAACTTGCAGTATCAAGATATCAACAAATCAATGTGGCACTCAGATTAAATTTAGAATAGATTTTGCCCCCCAAGTGGCTAGTTTATTGTGCACCCCATATCCATCCTGTGGGGGTAGCGCAAGAGCATATGGATACACAAAAGGTCTAGGAACTAGGCCCCAAAGGGTTAACAGGTGTACATAGGGGTTTTTATTTATCTACATATCTACAGTTCACTTATCTGTTACATGCAAATTTAGGAAATTTCCTTAGTATATCTGGTATCTTATTTTCATTAATAAGATATCTTGACATGTCACAAAGGTTATTATACTGTCTGTCTCTGTATTCCGCAATAAGTGGACAATTAAGCACATAGTGTTCAAGACATGACCATGTGCCTGATCACATAATTTGAATTTAGTTTGATCATTATCTGTGTGTCTCCCAAATTGCCAGAAGTACTTGTAACCAAGCCTAAGCCTGGCCGCTACAACATCAGTCAGTCTGTTCACATTGCAAGTTGCTCCATGAACATACTTATCTACGTTCATGTTATCATAGTGGGTTATAGATCTACTCAGGCTTCTAACTGCATTCCTATAACAATCATTTTCATTATTTACTTCTCTCCTAATATTATTCCTAATGCTAGACACAGATATACCAAAGTTATATTCTACATTCTCCTTCTGGGTACTCTTCTTGGCTAACATATCAACTTTATCATGAAGGAGTAATCCAATGTGTGATGGGATCCATAGCAATTGTACATTAATTCCTTTGTCCCTGATTTTTGAGTATCTATACCTGGCTTCTCCAATGAGCATGTTGTTGGAGTCATTATATGAGTCAAGAGCCTTCAATGATGACATAGAATCAGTAATGATGATAGAGTCAAGCTCAGTGTCATAGGTTAGATTTAGCGCCATTAGGATTGCAAACAATTCAGTTTGCAGTGTAGACGCCCAGTTGTTAATTCTTATGCTTAGTTCAACAAATTTATTATCGTTCTTAACAAGGGAGGTGGCAACAAGAGCAGATGCAGCCCTGCCAGAAGACTCCTGTTTAGATCCTTCAGTGTGTATAACTTGTGATAACTTATTGCTACCAGCTCGGTGAGAAATTTCTTCTTGAGCAGTTGCTTTAACAAGTGATTTAAGGAAGGGATTACTAGCAATGAGCTTCTTGGGAGGGACTTGCAGGTATGTGGCATTAAATGAACACATCTTCCACGGCGGGGTAAAATGCTCTTGTTGTCTACAGTGATACAGTTCATGTAGGTTATAAAACTTAATGCAATTGCGCGTGTTCACAATCCATTTAGATCTGTGTGTATTTACCTCTAGACACTTGGTAAGATTCATTGTGATAGAGTCTGGTTCATTCCTTAACATTCTAATACCGAGTACAGTGTTAATCTCAACAATCCTATCACTGATACTAGAAATACCAAGCTCCTTCCTCATATTAAGAACTTTTGTAGATTTCGGACACCAAAGAATAATTCTGAGAGCTTCATTTTGCATAAACTCCAAGGGTCGGAGAGAACTTTCTCTAGCTAATATCAACATGGGAGCAGCATAATCAATTAAGGACCTAGCATAGGTTATGTATATCATTCTCACGATTCTCACATTAGCACCATTGTTGGGGTTGTAGCCAGTAACATTAGCACCATAGTTGGGGTTGTAGCCAGCAACATTAGCACCATAGCTGGGGTTGTAGCCAGCAACATTAGCACCATAGCTGGGGTTGTAGCCAGCAACATTAGCACCAAAGCTGGGGTTGTAGCCAGCAACATTAGCATCATAGTTGGGGTTGTAACCAGCAACATTAGCACCATAGTTAGGGTTGTAGCCAGCAACATTAGCACCGTAGTTGGGGTTGTAGCCAGCAACAGCTTTGAGAGCATTTACCCTACCTTTGCATTTCTTATTTAGTTGTGGTATAGTGGATTTGTTAAAGGGTACATCTTCACCAAGATATCTGTAAGTTTTAACGTAGCTAATGTTTTCACCCTGCAAATAGATGGGTGGGGGATGTCGTTTGCTTGTTAATATCTTTGTTTTAGAGGAAGATATTATGAGGCCTAGTCGATTACAAATTGATTAAACTTCATTAAGAATGGTATTCATCTTCTTATGCCCTGTTGTATGGATCATGATGTCATCAGCATAGCTTATAGCTATATGTTTAGGTGAGGCAGGTAGAGCATTTAGGAGAGCATTAATCAGAATATTAAATAGCATGGGACTGAGAACTCCTCCCTGCGGTGTACCTAAAGATATTTCTTTAGACTCACTTCTAAAGCCTTGGTAAAGGACAGAGGATACTTTATTTGACAGGTATCCTATTATCCAGCAGAGTAAGCTACCACCAATATTCATTTTGGCTAATTCATGTAGTATAACGGCTCTGTTCGCAATATCAAATGCAGATTTTAGATCAAGAAAAGTGGTAAAACTAGTAGAGGTGTGTGCAGTGAGAAAGGTGGAAATACAGTTCTGCACACTTTTACCTTTCATGAACCCATAGAGGTAGGGGGAAAGTTGATGTCTGATTCTGTAGTACAGTCTGTTAAGCATCATTCTTTCAAAAGTTTTACAAAGACAACTAGTTAAGGAGATCGGTCTAAATGTATCAGGCTGTTGGGGCATAGGGCTAGGCACAATGAGACTATTGGTCCAGGAAGTAGGAAGAACGACCTCAGTGTAACTGAGATTATACAGTGCCAACAAAGGATTATCAGGCACGTGCCTTAGAGTTCTGAGAATATCATAGGTTATACCATCCTCTCCAGGAGCAGTTGATCGACATTTAGTTAATGCATTATCTAATTCATACTCGGTAAAGAGGCAATCGCTTTCATCAATATTTTGGCTCATAAAATTAATCAGTTTCAACATTTCTTCTGAAGTACTCTAACTTTTTTCTATTATGAGATGGAAGGTTTTCATGTCTGGATGTTTTGGATCAGTCATTTATGAGGTCATTTGCTTTTTCAAGAGGAAAGGGATGAACAACATTGCCAGTCTTTTTCCCGGTTATTTTATTTATATCTTTCCAAGCCAAACTTAAAGGGGTGGACCTATTTAATCCACTAACAAATTGTTCCCATTCCTGTTGCCTAAGTTCTTGCTTTCTATTCCTTGCATTTGTTAGTGCAGCTTGGAAGGTTCTGAGCAGGTCTGAGGTTCTACATTCACGGTATGCTTTATCAATCCTTCTAGCTGCATGTGTTAGATTGCGTAGCTCTGGATAATTATAGTATTTACACTGGTTTTATTGTTATTTATAGTGGAGGGTCTATGTTTCCTATTCCTGCCCACTTGATCTGTGAGGACAGTCTCAATAGTGGCAACTAAATCATCATTAAATTTTTGTGTGCCAGTGGGCTGGTAATTCTTATACCATTGATCAAAGTGTTTAATAAAGTTATCTCTGTGTTCTTGGTTGAGAATAAGTTTCCTCCTTCTGAATTTAGCTTCTTGATTGCTGGAGATGTGATCAAGATTGACAGTTGTTAGTCTTGGGAAGTGATCAGATAGAAGATCATCAACTATGACAGAGTCATGCATCGTATATGATGTATTAAATCCAAGACAGATCCAGTATGCCACCATATATGTGAGTAGGCTCAGTAGTGCCCACAATTCGAGCATTATCATGCTCATTTAGCAATTTCACTAGTTTAGTTCCATTGGTGTTTGTTATAGACCCATCAATATTCTTATGTCTGGCATTAAAATCTCCAAGAATAAGCGTAGGTTCACTATTGATGCGATCTGGTAAAGCATCAGGTCGAAGCTGGTTCGCTGGGGCATAGAGATTAAAAATGTTTTTTGGAAAAATCGCCTGCATATACTTTGACACCATGATACTGCATGTTAACTCGACTCTGCAAGGAAAGGAGTGAATGTGGCAAGTTTTTTCTGACATACATCACACAACAGTTGGTTGACCTTAGGTTATAAGCTGCATATCCAGGCAAGTTTGGTGGAGGTGCTCCATCTTTCAGTCTACATTCCTGCAAACAGATGACATCAGTATTCTTGGTTGCACTAATATGATGTAAACCAGGCAACCGCTTCCTGATGGAAGTAATGTTCCATGAAAAGATTTGTAATGTATCCATTGTAGTGAGTTATTACAATCTCTTGCTTAAGATGGTAAGACTATTATGCTTTGGCTACAGTGTGCAGGCACTTAAGAGCAAATATCATAATTTGTACGTCTTTATCTTCAGGACCTTTACTTTTAAGCATTTTTCGGCATCTTGGCAGCCAGTTCCAAAGCAAGTCTTGAAGCCAAGAGTCAAGGGCTTCTTTCTTACAAATTGCTTGAAACTGAACGGAGATTGCTGCACTTTTGACATCATCACCATGCTCAAGAGCATCATCCTGACAACATATATTTATTAAACTTGTCAGGATCTGTTCAAGATGCTCAATTTTTTTCTGCAAAACTGCTGTAATGTGAGGAAGGTCATGCGATTCCAATGCTTTCTTTAACACCTATCACCTTAACAGGTACCATGGTTACATTAGTGTTCTCTGATGGTGCCTGTGGCAAGTCTTATTCATCATTTATTGCAGGTAGGTCCTGTGCATCTGACTTATCTCCAGTTTCGAGGGGGGTTACCTGTGTGGTGTCCGCCTGACTGTTGTAGTTGTGTGGATTGGGAAAAATGACAAGCTCATCCCCATATTCAGGTGTAGGCGTAGGTATCAGTAGTGGCAGATCAGTAGTTCCACATGTGCTAGCAGGGATGGCTAGCTCCTCCACAACTAGTGTGTGTGATGGCATTCTGGTATCACCAGAATCCTTTGCAGTGAGGTTGGGTTCTTCCACACTTTGCAGAGGTTCAGTCTCAGATCTGGTTATGGTAGACTGGATGGCCTCATCCTCAGTTGCCATTAAAGGACTGTTATCAGGTTTACGTAGAAGGTTGTTTGGGTTCTGACTGCAGTCCTTATGGGAAACTGTAACCCCAACTTCTTTACAGTTAATACGCTTAAATGGCTGTCAAGGCCTACTGTACATTCTCTAGTGGAATGTTTCCCAGCACACTTACCACACCAAGAATGTAGCATTTCATAGTCTACTGCAACATGGCCATAGTGCTGGCATTTGTAACACCTACGTCGAAGGTGTAGGTACACTTCGTTGTTTAGGAAACGTAAACCATGCACCCAAATATTTCGAGGGAGGGGCACAGGGCCTACCCAACTGGCAATAATTTGGGATTTTCCTATAAGTCTTTTAGGCTTGATAATATGCTCATTGAGAATCAGATGGGATGGGTCCATGTAGAGAGGGTATCCAAAGATTATGATACTGACCCATTTTTTATAGTGGTAAGTGTCTGATGGAGGTCGGAGCAGCTTAATACCCCAATAAGGTGTACTAAGTAGATCATTGATCAGTTCTTCATACTGTTTCACAAACACAAAGTGGTGTGTGTTTTTCTTAAATTGGATCCTTGAGTTACGATGTTTCTTTACAGCTTCCATTAACCATGCACACTTAGCAGGCTTCAGGGTGTTGTCATGCACACTTAGCAGGCATCAGGGTGTTGTCATGCACACTTAGCAGGCATCAGGGTGTTGTCATGCACACTTAGCAGGCATCAGGGTGTTGTCATGCACACTTAACAGGAATCAGGGTGTTGTCATGCAAACTTAGCAGGTATCAGGGTGTTGTCATGCACACTTAGCAGGCATCAGGGTGTTGTCATGCACACTTAGCAGGTATCATGGTGTTGTCATGCACACTTAGCAGGCATCAGGGTGTTGTCATGCAAACTTAGCAGGTATCAGGGTGTTGTCATGCACACTTAGCAGGCATCAGGGTGTTGTCATGCACACTTAACAGGAATCAGGGTGTTGTCATGCAAACTTAGCAGGTATCAGGGTGTTGTCATGCACACTTAGCAGGCATCAGGGTGTTGTCATGCACACTTAGCAGGCATCAGGGTGTTGTCATACACACTTAGCAGGTATCAGGGTGTTGTCATGCACACTTAGCAGGCATCAGGGTGTTGTCATGCACACTTAGCAGGCATCAGGGTGTTGTCATGCACACTTAGCAGGCAGCAGGGTGTTGTCATGCAAACTTAGCAGGTATCAGGGTGTTGTCATGCACACTTAGCAGGCACCAGGGTGTTGTCATGCAAACTTAGCAGGTATCAGGGTGTTGTCATGCACACTTAGCAGGCATCAGGTTGTTGTCATGCACACTTAGCAGGCATCAGGGTGTTGTCATGCACACTTAGCAGGCATCAGGGTGTTGTCATGCACACTTAGCAGGCAGCAGGGTGTTGTCGTGCACACTTAGCAGGCATCAGGGTGTTGTCATGCACACTTAGCAGGCATCAGGGTGCTGTCATGCACACTTAGGAGGCATCAGGGTGTTGTCATGCACACTTAGCAGGCATCAGGGTGCTGTCATGCACACTTAGGAGGCATCAGGGTGTTGTCATGCACACTTAGCAGGCATCAGGGTGCTGTCATGCACACTTAGCAGGCATCAGGGTGTTGTCATGCAAACATAGCAGGCATCAGGGTGTTGTCATGCGCATTTAGCAGGCATCAGGGAGTTGTCATGCACACTTAGCAGGCATCAGGGTGTTGTCATGCACACATAGCATGCATCAGGGTGTTGTCATACACTTAGCAGGCATCAGGGTGTTGTCATGCACACTTAGTAGGCATCAGGGTTTTGTCATGCACACTTAGCAGGCATCAGGGTGTTGTCATGCACACTTAGCAGGCATCAGGGTGTTGTCATGCACACTTAGCAGGCATCAGGGTGTTGTCATGCACACTTAGCAGGCATCAGGTTATTGTCATGCACACTTAGCACACATCAGGGTGTTGTCATGCAAACTTAGCAGGCATCAGGGTGTTGTCATGCACACTTAGCAGGCATCAGGGTGTTGTCATGCACACTTAGCAGGCATCAGGGTGTTGTCATGCACACTTAGCAGGCAGCAGGGTGTTATCATGCACACTTACGAGGCATCAGGGTGTTGTCATGCACACTTAGCAGGCATCAGGGTGCTGTCATGCACACTTAGGAGGCATCAGGGTGTTGTCATGCAAACTTAGCAGGCATCAGGGTGTTGTCATGCGCATTTAGCAGGCATCAGGGTGTTGTCATGCACATTTAGCAGGCATCAGGGTGTTGTCATGCACACATAGCATGCATCAGGGTGTTGTCATACACTTAGCAGGCATCTCAGTGTTGTCATGCACACTTAGCAGGCATCAGGGTGTTGTCATGCACACTTAGCAGGCATCAGGGTGTTGTCATGCACACTTAGCAGGCATCAGAGTGTTGTCATGCACACTTAGCAGGCAGCAGGGTGTTATCATGCACACTTACGAGGCATCAGGGTGTTGTCATGCACACTTAGCAGGCATCAGGGTGCTGTCATGCACACTTAGGAGGCATCAGGGTGTTGTCATGCAAACTTAGCAGGCATCAGGGTGTTGTCATGCGCATTTAGCAGGCATCAGGGTGTTGTCATGCACATTTAGCAGGCATCAGGGTGTTGTCATGCACACATAGCATGCATCAGGGTGTTGTCATACACTTAGCAGGCATCACAGTGTTGTCATGCACACTTAGCAGGCATCAGGGTGTTGTCATGCACACTTAGCAGGAATCAGGGTGTTGTCATGCACACTTAGCAGGCATCAGGGTGTTGTCATGCACACTTAGCAGGCATCAGGGTGTTGTCATGCACACTTAGCAGACATCAGGGTGTTGTCATGCAAACTTAGCAGGTATCAGGGTGTTGTCATGCACACTTAGCAGGCATCAGGGTGTTGTCATGCACACTTAGCAGGCATCAGGGTGTTGTCATGCACACTAAGCAGGCAGCACGGTGTTGTCATGCACACTTAGCAGGCATCAGGGTGTTGTCATGCACACTTAGGAGGCATCAGGGTGTTGTCATGCACACTTAGCAGGCATCAGGGTGCTGTCATGCACACTTAGGAGGCATCAGGGTGTTTTCATGCACACTTAGCAGGCATCAGGGAGTTGTCATGCGCACTTAGCAGGCATCAGGGTGTTGTCATGCGCATTTAGCAGGCATCAGGGTGTTGTCATGCACACTAAGCAGGCATCAGGGTGTTGCCATGCACACATAGCATGCATCAGGGTGTTGTCATACACTTAGCAGGCATCAGGGTGTTGTCATGCACACTTAGCAGGCATCAGGGTGTTGTCATGCACACTTAGCAGGAATCAGGGTGTTGTCATGCACGCTTAGCAGGCATCAGGTTGTTATTCACATTCAGCAGCATCAGGGTGTTGTCATACACACTTAGCAGGCATCAGGGTGTTGTCATGCACACTTAGCAGGCATCAGGGTGTTGTCATGCACACTTAGGAGGCATCAGGGTGTTGGCATGCACATTTAGCAGGCAGCTGGGTGTTGTCATGCACGCTTAGTAGGCATAAGGGTGTTGTCATTCACACTTAGTAGGCATCAGGGTGTTGTCATGCACGCTTAGCAGGCATCAGGGTGTTGTCATGCACACTTACCAGGCATCAGGGTGTTGTCATGCACACTTAGCAGGCATCAGGGTGTTGTCATGCAAACTTAGCAGGCATCAGGGTGTTGGCATGCACATTTTGCAGGCAGCTGGGTGTTGTCATGCACATTTAGCAGGCATCAGGGTGTTGTCATGCACACTTAGCAGGCATCAGGGTGTTGCCATGCACACTTAGCAGGCATCAGGGTGTTGTCATGCACACTTAGCATGCATCAGGGTGTTGTCATGCACACTTAGCAGGCATCAGTGTGTTGCCAGGCACACTTAGGAGGCATCAGGGTGTTGTCATGCACACTTAGCAGGCATCAGGGTGTTGACATGCACACTTAGCAGGCAGCAGGGTGTTGTCATGCACACTTAGCAGGCACAAGGGTGTTGTCAAGCGTCCTTAGCAGGCAGCAGGGTGTTGTCCTGCACGCTTAGCAGGCATCAGGGTGTTGTCGCGCACACTTAACAGGCAGCAGGGTGTTGTCATGAACACTTAGCAGGCATCAGGGTGTTGTCATGCACACTTAGCAGGCATCAGGGTGTTGTCATACACACTTAGCAGGCATCAGGGTGTTGCCATTCACACTTAGCAGGCATCAGGATGCTGTCATGCACACTTAGCAGGCAGCAGGGTGTTGTCATGCACACTTAGCAGGCATCAGGGTGTTGTCATGCACATTTACCAGGCAGCAGGGTGTTGTCATGCACACTTAGCAGGCATCAGGGTGTTGTCATTCACACTTAGCAGGCACCAGGGTGTTGTCATTCACACGTAGCAGGCACCAGGGTTATGTAATGCACACTTAGCAGGCAGAAGGGTGTCGTCATGCACACTTAGCAGGCATCAGTGTGTTGTCATGCACACTTAGCAGGCATCAGGGTGTTGGCATGCACATTTAGCAGGCATCAGGGTGTTGTCATGCACATTAAGCAGGCAGCAGGGTGTTGTCATGCACACTTAGCAGGCATCATGGTGTTGTCATGCACACATAGCGTGCATCATGGTGTTGTCATGCACACTTAGCAGGCATCAGGGTGTTGTCATGCACACTTAGCAGGCATCAGGGTGTTGTAATGCACACTTACCAGGCAGCAAGGTGTTGTCATGCACACTTAGCAGACAGAAGGGTGTCATCATGCACACTTAGCAGGCATCAGGGTGTTGTCATGCACACTTAGCAGGCATCACGGTGTTGTCATGAACACTTAGCAGGCATCAGGGTGTTGTCATGCACGCTTAGCAGGCATCAGGGTGTTGTCAAACACACTTAGCAGGCATCAGTGTGTTGTCATGCACGCTTAGCAGGCATCAGGGTGTTGTCAAGCACACTTAGCAGGCAGCAGGGTGTTGTCATGCACACTTAGCAGGCAGTAGGGTGTTGTCATGCACACTTAGCAGGCATCAGGGTGTTGTCATGCACATTTAACAGGCATCGGTGTGTTGTCATGCACACTTAGCACGCACCAGGGTGTTGTCATGCACACTTAGCAGGCAACAGGGTGTTGTCATGCACACTTAGCAGGCAGCAGGGTGTTGTCATGCATACTTAGTAGGCATCAGAGCGTTGTCATGTAAACTTAGCAGGCATCAGGGCGTTGTCATGCACACTTGGCAGGCATCAGGGTGTTGTCATGCACACTTAGCAGGCATCAGGGTGTTGTCATGCACACTTAGCAGGCATTAGGGTGTTGTCATGCACACTTAACAGGCATCAGAGTGTTGTCATGGATACCTAGCAGGCAGCAGGGTGTTGTCATGCACACTTAACAGGCGTCAGTGTTGTCATGCACACTTAGCAGGCATCAGGGTGTTGTCATGCACACTTAGCTTTCAGCAGGGTGTTGTCATGCGCACTTAGCAGGCAGCAGGGTGTTGTCATGCACACTTAGCAGGCAACATGGTGTTGTCATGCACACTTAGCTGGCATTAGGGTGTTGTCATGCACACTTAGCAGGCATCACGGTGTTGTCATACACTTAGCAGGCATCAGGGTGTTGTCATGCACACTTAGCAGGCATCGGAGTGTTGCCATGCACACTTAGCAGGCATCAGGGTGTTGTCATGCACACTTAGCAGGCATCAGGGTGTTGTCATGCACACTTAGCAGGCATCAGGGTGTTGTCATGCACACTTAGCAGGCATCAGGGTGTTGTCATGCACACTTAGCAGGCATCAGGTTGTTGTCAGGGAAGTTCAGCTTAACGCATTCTTCCTTTGAAGAAAGACTTCTTGCAGCCTCTGTGCACCAGAGACGTTTAGTTTCACATTGTCTATGAGTCAGGTGAGTCTGACTACGTCGGTGCTCTAGTCCTTTCTCACTTTTTCTCCTTTGTTTACTTTTAAAGATCTGGAAGCTATCATCATTTCCATAGCCTGCTGATGGAAATGATGATAGCTGATGGAAATGAGAGTTGCCATGTTTGCAGGTGATGCTGTCTCATATAATACTCACAACGCAAGAATTCCTCGCTTACGTTCCACTTATAGCTTATGCAAGAGTAAATCAGAAATCTAAAGTAGATCAAATGACACAAGTGCTCAAGTTCAATGTACACTTCCAATTATACTTAACTCAGGTCACTACTACTTAATACGATACACACCTCACTAAAAATACATTCAGAGACTTCTTCTATGTGTGTGAATAATATGGTACATATAATGCATGATACAGACACGATCTTACACCTAATCACAAATTACAAAGATGAAAGAGAGGAAGAGAGAGAGAGAGAGAGAGAGAGTAGGTGTGGAAAATATTTTAATTTTCCGAAGCTACAGTGTCTAATAGGTGTTTAATGTGTCGATATGGGTCAAAAATGTATTTGAAAATGGAATAGAACCAAGAGTTCCCTCTGCGCCTGCGCGGATGTATGGGGGAAGAGGTCGACACAGGGCATGGAGGAGCGGGAGTGCTTTGAATGTAGTAAGGAGGCTGTGAAAACATAGGACCAGGAAATTGGCGTTCACGGCAGCCTAAGGATTAATATAGGCCTCACTTCATAATAGGAGGTGTCGTAACTGTTCCTGGTGAAGAGTGAGGGAACCTGATTTATGGGACCACCGTAATAAAGTGGTAAAATTAGTGAATAATGGTAGGACTGGTGGTGACTGGCGCATCGCCATGGAGTGTCCCAGGGAAAATACCCGTGATTTAATCATCACTCATCGGTCTCAGATCTTAATTGAGTGACCTCTAATGTGTATAATAATTATGAGACATTAAATCGTCTTGTGAATGGTAATGTAATCAGTGATAATAACATTAAGTTAAGAGAATGCAGGAAGTGAAATAAGTCGCCCTGCTCCGAGTGTACACATTAGTCCTCGTGGTTCCCGTCCCGAGGATAGTGAAGTTTTTATGGAGTCACGACTTCTAAACCGGGACAAACCAACGGATACCTCGTCCTGCTGGAATAAGAACCGTGTCGGTGTAGCAGGACATCGAAATGAGATGGTGAATGGAGGAAATAAGGAGCATCAATTACCCACAGTTAAGTAACCCTTCTAGTTACAGCAGACTGATACTGGCCAGTTAGGTATGTTGTAATTGGATAGGTTATGGGTGATCCAGCTACGTCAAGTGACCACCAGAGAATATCTGGTAAGTGGTAGGATTATATACAAGTGTTTTTTCCTTGATGGATATATACATGTGCAACCTACCCCCCCCCCTTCATTCAGTTAAACTATTATAATCTATACAGTCCACAATTAATTAGTAGCGCCGTACTTGTGGGTGCTATTCAATTTATACTGGTCTCGGGTAGATATGGATAAGATTGTGAGGGTCGAGGGGGCCACCTGCAGTGACCAGAGGTGGTTAAGTTTTCTCACATGTCTACATGGGGTGACTACGGTAAACATTATAGTTGTTGTCTCCAAATGAGATTACTCGTATGCATGTAATGTTGAGGTACATACTGGTAACACCCCTAGAAAACTTTCCATAGTAGGTAATATTGATCATAAAATTAGAATTCTGACATATATCATATTAAACAAGAGGTTCAAATTCAATGATAACTTCCACTTGAGTCAGTTCAGGCTACTGCTGTTGAGAAATGGTATTACCAGCTAAGTTTAAACAGTTTGTATAGTGAAAACTTAACTTAGAAAGACAGCTCATCGCCTGCACAGCCGCCCCTGCAGACGAGGTCTTGAGAAGCTGTCGAAGTCATCTCTCAACGGGCTGGAAATGAGTTATAATTTGTAAGATTATAAATTAACCCTAGGGGGTGTTATGTCAGCATATTTCATTCACTGATTGCTGACAAACTTACTTGTGTGGACTCAAAGGTCCGTCTATCACCGGGGTTTATGGTAAGTGACTAACTCACGACTTTATACTCAACTGAGTAGTCAATAGTAGTACATCACGAGTTAAAACACTTACCTGGGTATATGTATCTGACCCGTAATTACGCCCAAATATCCGTTGAGTTGATTGAAGAATAGTGTTCTTTGAAGAATGTCGCACTACACTCTGTTGGATCGTAACACTCGTTGTTACACTGTTCATCAATAATTGTTCACACAATATCACTAAGAAGTTGATCACACTTCTCTTAAGTGTTTATTGTGTTTTATGAGACACTTTGTTCACACTAACGCACAGATCAGTGTTCTTTGTCGGTTATCCTGGCGTCAGTGTCACTCTCAGTAGAGTCAAAAGTAATCTAAAGATGCCACAGCACCCCATGCCATTACTGCCCCCAGCACAAAGGAAAAGCTGACATAGTACCTTTGCTTCCTTGCCACTTCCTCCATGAGGCAAAGCAGAATGTTTAAATCTTGCTGTCTTAAGCATAGACAACAATGTCCACTATCTTTACTATGGTAATAAAGTGGAAGCAGGATTTTCCTTAATTGTCCTGCTAAGGTAAGAGATGCACTGTCTCTTATTAAAATACACTCTGCAACACTGGACTGCAAGGAGCTGCGGTCGCTTGACCACAGGTCGTATACTGGTACTGCATCTGGGATCAATTACTCGCTCTAGCAGTAAACAAGATATTTGCCCCTTCTGAGAGGGTTGGGCCCCTCAGGGCTGAAAGGGGCTGAAGGGGCTGAAGGGGGCTGATGGGGGCTGATGGGGGCTGATACCCCCCTCCTGGAGAAAATTTCTCCACAACTGCCACCTAATATACCTCACTGAAATAATAATATAGCAGACATCACAGTGAATGCTGAGGACAGCCTCTTACCCCAGCCATGGATTGTAAACAGTATTACTTTAGGAAAAAAAACGGTAAGTAGGTAATGTTGCAATGACAATGAGATAAATCACTCTGGCTGACTTCCTTGATCCATCCTGGGTAACTCACACGTTACTATATATGCTGTGTATGTATGCAAGCATGAGTGTGCAGCTGTAGGTAGATGAACCGGTACCCAAACAATCTCACTTACGCTCACGTTACTATGTATGGCAAATGTTACCAAGTACACCAAGTGCACACATTTTCCCTTAGAATACACTTGTGTTGATGTAAATATGGGTGAGAGTGGTACAACGATGGTCATAATAAACACACAGTTAACTTCTCAATGTCACTCACTAGGCCCAGCTTCTGGAGAGTTACCAGTGTTTTAGTTTAATAGGTTTATTATGCGTCAGTGCGAGTCTGCAGTCATTCACTTGGTGTGTCAGAAGTTGAACACTAAAATCCAGTTGACCAAATAATCTAAAACAATTTACATAATGTATAACTAGAAATATAATGATTGCAAATTGTTACTATTACAATCTTAACTAGGCTCTCAACCCACTAGATGAGATGGCAAGGAACACAGATGTTAACAGGCTGACTCCTGCTTAACACAGTTTAATGGTAACCAAATTACTCAAAAGAGAAAGTATTCATGAAACTGAACATTATGCCGGAGTAAGCTTGTTCACAGTAAAAATGCAATAATCTCAGTAAAAATGACAGTGGAAGTAATCATCTGCAGTCATCTGGTCTGACTCACCCGGGCTATCCCAGACAATCCACACACACGCTATCATGCATGACTCACCCAGGCTATCCCAGACAATCCACACACACACTGACATGCATGACTCACCCGGGCTATCCCAGACAATCCACACACACACTGACATGCATGACTCACCCGGGCTATCCCAGACAATCCACACACACGCTATCATGCATGACTCACCCGGGCTATCCCAGACAATCCACACACACACTGACATGCATGACTCACCCGGGCTATCCCAGACAATCCACACACACACTGACATGCATGACTCACCCGGGCTATCCCAGACAATCCACACACACGCTATCATGCATGACTCACCCGGGCTATCCCAGACAATCCACACACACGCTATCATGCATGACTCACCCGGGCTATCCCAGACAATCCACACACACACTGACATGCATGACTCACCCGGGCTATCCCAGACAATCCACACACACGCTATCATGCATGACTCACCCGGGCTATCCCAGACAATCCACACACACGCTATCATGCATGACTCACCCGGGCTATCCCAGACAATCCACACACACGCTATCATGCAAGACTCACCCGGGCTATCCCAGACAATCCACACACACGTTATCATGCATGACTCACCTGGGCTATCCCAGACAATCCACACACACGCTATCATGCAAGACTCACTCGGGCTATCCCGGACAACCCACACACACGCTATCATGCATGACTCACCCGGGCTATCGCAGACAATCCACACATACGCTATCATGCATGACTCACCCGTGCTATCCCAGACAATCCACACACACGCTATCATGCATGACTCACCCGGGCTATCCCAGACAATCCACACACACGCTATCATGCATGACTCACCCGGGCTATCCCAGACAATCCACACACACGCTATCATGCATGAATCACCCGGGCTATCCCAGACAATCCACACACACGCTATTATGCATGACTCACCCGGGCTATCCCAGACAATCCACACACACGCTATCATGCATGACTCACCCAGCTTATCCCAGACAATCCACACACACGCTATCATGCATGACTCACCCGAGCTATCCCAGACAATCCACACACACGCCATCATGCATGACTCACCCAGGCTATCCCAGACAATCCACACATACGCTATCATGCATGACTCACCCGGGCTATCCCAGACAAACCACACACACGCTATCATGCATGACTCACCCAGGCTATCCCAGACATTCCACACACACGCTATCATGCATGACTCACTCGGGCTATCCCGGACAACCAACACACACGCTATCATGCATGACACACCCGGGCTATCCCAGACAATCTACACATACGCTATCATGCATGACTCACCCGGGCTATCCCAGACAATCCACACACACGCTATCATGCATGACTCACTCGGGCTATCCCAGACAATCCACACACACGCTATCATGCATGACTCACCCGGGCTATCCCAGACAATCCACACACACGCTATCATGCATGAATCACCCGGGCTATCCCAGACAATCCACACATACGCTATCATGGATGACTCACCCGGGTTATCCCAGGCAATCGACACACACGCTATCATGCATGACTCACCCGAGCTATCCCAGACAATCCACACACACGCTATCATGCATGACTCACCCGGGCTATCCCAGACAATCCACACATACGCTATCATGCATGACTCACCCGGGCTATCCCAGACAATCCACACACACGCTATCATGCATGACTCACCCGGGCTATCCCAGACAATCCACACATACGCTATCATGCATGACTCACCCGGGCTATCCCAGACAATCCACACACACGCTATCATGCATGACTCATCCGGGCTATCCCAGACAATCCACACACACGCTATCATGCATGATTCACCCAGGCTATCCCTGAAAATCCACACACACGCTATCATGCATGAATCACCCGGGCTATCCCGGACAATCCACACACACGCTATTATGCGTGACTCACCCGGGCTATCCCAGACAATCCACACACACGCTATCATGCATGACTCACCAGGGTTATCCCAGACAATCCACACACACGCTATCATGCTTGACTCACCCGAGCTATCCCAGACAATTAACACACACGCTATCATGCATGACTCACCCGGGCTATCCCAGACAATCCACACATACGCTATCATGCATGACTCACCCGGGCTATCCCAGACAATCCACACACACGCTATCATGCATGACTCACCCGGGCTATCCCAGACAATCCACACACACGCTATCATGCATGACTCACCCGGGCTATCCCAGACAATCCACACACACGCTACCATGCATGAATCACCCGGGCTATCCCAGACAATCCACACACACGCTATTATGCATGACTCACCCGGGCTATCCCAGACAATCCACACACACGCTATCATGCATGACTCACCCGGGTTATCCCAGACAATCCACACACACGCTATCATGCATGACTCACCCGAGCTATCCCAGACACTCCACACACACGCTATCATGCATGACTCACCCGGGCTATCCCAGACAATCCACACACACGCTATCATGCATGACTCACTCGGGCTATCCCAGACAACCCACACACACGCTATCATGAATGACTCACCCGGGCTATCCCAGACAATACACACGTACGCTATCATGCATGACTCACTCGGGCTATCCCAGACAACCCACACACACACTGACATGCATGACTCACTCGGCTATCCGAGACAATCCACACACACACTGACATGCATGACTCACACGGGCTATCCCAGACAACCCACACACACACTGACATGCATGACTCACCCGGGCTATCCGAGACAATCCACACACACACTGACATGCATGACTCACCCGGGCTATCCCAGACAATCCACACATACGCTATCATGCATGACTCACCCGGGCTATCCCAGACAATCCACACATACGCTATCATGCATGACTCACCCAGGCTATCCCAGACAATCCACACATACGCTATCATCCATGACTCTCCCGGGTTATCCGAGACAATCCACACACACACTGACATGCATGACTCACCCGGGCTATCCCAGACAATCCACACATACGCTATCATGCATGACTCACCCGGGCTATCACAGACAATCCACACATACGCTATCATGCATGACTCACCCGGGCTATCCCAGACAATCCACACATACGCTATCATGCATGACTCACTCGGGCTATCCCAGACAACCCACACACACGCTATCATGAATGACTCACCCGGGCTATCCGAGACAATCCACACACACGCTATCATGCATGACTCACCCGGGCTATCCCAGACAACCCACACACACACTGACATGCATGACTCACCCGGGCAATCCGAGACAATCCACACACACACTGACATGCATGACTCACCCGGGCTATCCGAGACAATCCACACACGCACTGACATGCATGACTCACCCGGGCTATCCCAGACAATACACACATACGCTATCATGCATGACTCACCTGGGCTATCCCAGACAATCCACTCATACGCTATCATGCATGACTCACCCGGGCTATCCCAGACAATCCACACACACACTGACATGCATGACTCACCCGGGCTATCCCAGACAATCCACACATACGCTATCATGCATGACTCACCCGGGCTATCCCAGACAATCCACACATACGCTATCATGCATGACTCACCCGGGCTATCCCAGACAATCCACACATACGCTATCATGCATGACTCACCCGGGCTATCCCAGACAATCCACACATACGCTATCATGCATGACTCACCCGGGCTATCCCAGACAATCCACACATACGCTATTATGCATGACTCACCCGGGCTATCCCAGACAATCCACACATACGCTATCATGCATGACTCACTCGGGCTATCCCTGACAACCCACACACACACTATCATGAATGACTCACCCGGGATATCCGAGACAATCCACACACACGCTATCATGCATGACTCACCCGAGCTATCCCAGACAACCCACACACACACTGACATGCATGACTCTCCCGGGCTATCCGAGACAATCCACACACACACTGACATGCATGACTCACCCAGGCTATCCAAGACAACCCACACACACACTGACATGCATGACTCACCAGGGCTATCCGAGACAATTCACACACACACTGACATGCATGACTCACCCGGGCTATCCCAGACAATCCACACACACGCTATCATGCATGACTCACCCGGGCTATCCTAGACAATCCACACATAAGCTATCATGCATGACTCACCCGGGCTATCCCAGTCAATCCACACACACGCTATCATGCATGACTCACCCGGGCTATCCCAGACAATCCACACGCACGCTATCATGCATGACTCACCCGGGCTATCCCAGACAATCCACATATATGCTATCATGCATGACTCACCCGGGCTATCCCAGACAATCCACACACACACTGACATGCATGACTCACCCGGGCTATCCCAGGCAATAAACACACACACTGACATGCATGACTCACCCGGGTTATCCCAGACAATCCACACACACGCTATCATGCATGACTCACCAGGGCTATCCCAGACAATCCACACATACGCTATCATGCATGACTCACCCGGGCTTTCCCAGACAATCCACACACACACTGACATGCATGACTCACCCGGGCTATCCCAGACAATCCACACACACGCTATCATGCATGACTCACCCGGGCTATCCCAGACAATCCACACACACACTGACATGCATGACTCACCCGGGCTATCCCAGACAATCCACACACACGCTATCATGCATGACTCACCCGGGCTATCCCAGACAATCCACACACACACTGACATGCATGACTCACCCGGGCTATCCCAGACAATCCACACACACGCTATCATGCATGACTCACCCGGGCTATCCCTGACAATCCACACAAACGCAATCATGCATGTCTCACCCGGGCTATCCCAGACAATCCACACACACGCTATCATGCAAGACTCACCCTGGCTATCCCAGACAATCCACACACACGCTATCATGCATGACTCACTCGGGCTATCCCGGACAACCAACACACACGCTATCATGCATGACACACCCGGGCTATCCCAGACAATCTACACATACGCTATCATGCATGACTCACCCGGGCTATCCCAGACAATCCACACACACGCTATCATGCATGACTCACTCGGGCTATCCCAGACAATCCACACACACGCTATCATGCATGACTCACCCGGGCTATCCCAGACAATCCACACACACGCTATCATGCATGAATCACCCGGGCTATCCCAGACAATCCACACATACGCTATCATGGATGACTCACCCGGGTTATCCCAGGCAATCGACACACACGCTATCATGCATGACTCACCCGGTCTATCCCAGACAATCCACACATACGCTATCATGCATGACTCACCCGGGCTATCCCAGACAATCCACACACACGCTATCATGCATGACTCACCCGGGCTATCCCAGACAATCCACACACACGCTATCATGCATGATTCACCCAGGCTATCCCAGAAAATCCACACACAAGCTATCATGCGTGAATCACCCGGGCTATCCCGGACAATCCACACACACGCTATTATGCGTGACTCACCCGGGCTATCCCAGACAATCCACACACACGCTATCATGCATGACTCACCAGGGTTATCCCAGACAATCCACACACACGCTATCATGCTTGACTCACCCGAGCTATCCCAGACAATCCACACACACGCTATCATGCATGACTCACCCGGGCTATCCCAGACAATCCACACATACGCTATCATGCATGACTCACCCGGGCTATCCCAGACAATCCACACACACGCTATCATGCATGACTCACCCGGGTTATCCCAGACAATCCACACACACGCTATCATGCATGACTCACCCGGGCTATCCCAGACAATCCACACACACGCTACCATGCATGAATCACCCGGGCTATCCCAGACAATCCACACACACGCTATTATGCATGACTCACCCGGGCTATCCCAGACAATCCACACACACGCTATCATGCATGACTCACCCGGGTTATCCCAGACAATCCACACACACGCTATCATGCATGATTCACCCGAGCTATCCCAGACAATCCACACACACGTTATCATGCATGACTCACCCGGGCTATCCCAGACAATCCACACACACGCTATCATGCATGACTCACTCGGGCTATCCCAGACAACCCACACACACGCTATCATGAATGACTCACCCGGGCTATCCCAGACAATCCACACATACGCTATCATGCATGACTCACCCGGGCTATCCCAGACAACCCACACACACACTGACATGCATTACTCACCCGGGCTATCCGAGACAATCCACACACACACTGACATGCATGACTCACCCGGGCTATCCCAGACAATCCACACACACACTGACATGCATGACTCACCCGGGCTATCCGAGACAATCCACACACACACTGACATGCATGACTCACCCGGGCTATCCCAGACAATCCACACATACGCTATCATGCATGACTCACCCGGGCTATCCCAGACAATCCACACATACGCTATCATGCATGACTCACCCGGGCTATCCCAGACAATCCACACATAAGCTATCATGCATGACTCATCCGAGCTATCCCAGACAATCCACACACACACTGACATGCATGACTCACCCGGGCTATCCCAGACAATCCACACATACGCTATCATGCATGACTCACCCGGGCTATCCCAGACAATCCACACATACGCTATCATGCATGACTCACCCGGGCTATCCCAGACAATCCACACACACACTGACATGCATGACTCACCCGGGCTATCCCAGACAATCCACACATACGCTATCATGCATAACTCACCCGGGCTATCCCAGACAATCCACACATACGCTATCATGCATGACTCACCCGGGCTATCCCAGACAATCCACACATACGCTATCATGCATGACTCACCCGGGCTATCCCAGACAATCCACACATACGCTATCATGCATGATTCACCCGGGCTATCCCAGACAATCCACACATGCGCTATCATGCATGACTCACTCGGGCTATCCCAGACAACCCACACACACGCTATCATGAATGACTCACCCGGGCTATCCGACACAATCCACACACACGCTATCATGCATGACTCACCCGGGCTATCCCAGACAACCCACACACACTGACATGCATGACTCACCCGGGCTATCCGAGACAATCCACACACACACTGACATGCATGACTCACCCGGGCTATCCGAGACAATCCACACACGCACTGACATGCATGACTCACCCGGGCTATCCCAGACAATCCACACATAAGCTATCATGCATGACTCACCTGGGCTATCCCAGAGAATCCACTCATACGCTATCATGCATGACTCACCCGGGCTATCCCAGACAATCCACACATACGCTATCATGCATGACTCACATGGGCTATCCCAGACAATCAACATATACGCTATCATGCATGACTCACCCGGGCTATCCGAGACAATCCACACACACACTGACATGCATGACTCACCCGGGCTATCCCAGACAATCCACACATACGCTATCATGCATGACTCACCCGGGCTATCCCAGACAATCCACACATACGCTATCATGCATGACTCACCCGGGCTATCCCAGACAATCCACACATACGCTATCATGCATGACTCACCCGGGCTATCCTAGACAATCCACACATACGCTATTATGCATGACTCACCCGGGCTATCCCAGACAATCCACACATACGCTATCATGCATGACTCACTCGGGCTATCCCAGACAACCCACACACACGCTATCATGAATGACTCACCCGGGATATCCGAGACAATCCATACACACGCTATCATGCATGACTCACCCGGGCTATCCCAGACAACCCACACACACACTGACATCCATGACTCACCCGGGCTATCAGAGACAATCCACACACACACTGACATGCATGACTTACCCGGGCTATCCCAGACAATCCACACACACGCTATCATGCATGACTCACCTGGGCTATCCGAGACAATTCACACACACACTGACATGCATGACTTACCCGGGCTATCCCAGGCAATCCACACACACGCTATCATGCATGACTCACCCGGGCTATCCTAGACAATCCACACATACGCTATCATGCATGATTCACCCGGGCTATCCCAGTCAATCCACACACACGTTATCATGCATGACTCACTCGGGCTATCCCAGACAATCCACACACACGCTATCATGCATGACTCACCCGGGCTATCCCAGACAATCCACATATATGCTATCATGCATGACTCACCCGGGCTATCCCAGTCAATCCACACACACGCTATCATGCATGACTCACTCGGGCTATCCCAGACAATCCACACACACACTGACATGCATGGCTCACCCGGGCTATCCCAGACAATCCACACATACGCTATCATGCATGACTCACCCGGGCTATCCAAGGAAATCAACACACACACTGACATGTATGACTCACCCGGGCTATCCTAGACAATCCACACATACGCTATCATGCATGACTCACCCGGGCTATCCCAGTCAATCCACACACACGCTATCATGCATGACTTACCCGGGCTATCCCAGTCAATCCACACACACGCTATCATGCATGACTCACCCGGGCTATCCCAGACAATCCACACATACGCTATCATGCATGACTCACCCGGGCTTTCCCAGACAATCCACACACACACTGACATGCATGACTCACCCGGGCTATCCCAGACAATCCACACACACGCTATCATGCATGACTCACCCGGGCTATCCCAGACAATCCACACACACACTGACATGCATGACTCACCCGGGCTATCCCAGACAATCCACACACACGCTATCATGCATGACTCACCCGGGCTATCCCTGACAATCCACACTAACGCTATCATGCAAGACTCACCCGGGCTATCCCAGACAATCCACACACACGCTATCATGCATGACTCACTCGTGCTATCCCGGACAACCCACACACACGCTATCATGCATGACTCACCCGGGCTATCCCAGACAATCCACACATACGCTATCATGCATGACTCACCCGGGCTATCCCAGACAATCCACACACACGCTATCATGCATGACTCACTCGGGCTATCCCAGACAATCCACACACACGCTATCATGCATGACTCACCCGGGCTATCCCAGACAATCCACACACACGCTATCATGCATGAATCACCCGGGCTATCCCAGACAATCCACACACACGCTATTATGCATGACTCACCCGGGCTATCCCAGAAAATCCACACACACGCTATCATGGATGACTCACCCGGGTTATCCCAGGCAATCGACACACACGCTATCATCCATGACTCACCCGAGCTATTCCAGACAATCCACACACACGCTATCATGCATGACTCACCCGGGCTATCCCAGACAATCCACACATACGCTATCATGCATGACTCACCCGGGCTATCCCACACAATCCACACACACGCTATCATGCATGACTCACCCGGGCTATCCCAGACAATCCACACACACGCTATCATGCATGATTCACCCAGGCTGTCCCTGAAAATCCACACACACGCTATCATGCATGAATCACCCGGGCTATCCCAGACAATCCACACACACGCTATTATGCGTGACTCACCCGGGCTATCCCAGACAATCCACACACACGCTATCATGCATGACTCACCAGGGTTATCCCAGACAATCCACACACACGCTATCATGCTTGACTCACCCGAGCTATCCCAGACAATCCACACACACGCTATCATGCATGACTCACCCGGGCTATCCCAGACAATTCACACATACGCTATCATGCATGAGTCACCCGGGATATCCCATACAATCCACACACACGCTATCATGCATGACTCACCCGGGCTATCCCAGACAATCCACACACACGCTATCATGCATGACTCACCCGGGCTATCCCAGACAATCCACACACACGCTATCATGCATGACTCACCCGGGCTATCCCAGACAATCCACACACACGCTATTATGCGTGACTCACCCGGGATATCCGAGACAATCCATACACACGCTATCATGCATGACTCACCCGGGCTATCCCAGACAACCCACACACACACTGACATCCATGACTCACCCGGGCTATCCGAGACAATCCACACACACACTGACATGCATGACTTACCCGGGCTATCCCTGACAATCCACACATACGCTATCATGGATGACTCACCCGGGTTATCCCAGGCAATCGACACACACGCTATCATGCATGACTCACCCGGTCTATCCCAGACAATCCACACATACGCTATCATGCATGACTCACCCGGGCTATCCCAGACAATCCACACACACGCTATCATGCATGACTCACCCGGGCTATCCCAGACAATCCACACACACGCTATCATGCATGATTCACCCAGGCTATCCCAGAAAATCCACACACAAGCTATCATGCGTGAATCACCCGGGCTATCCCGGACAATCCACACACACGCTATTATGCGTGACTCACCCGGGCTATCCCAGACAATCCACACACACGCTATCATGCATGATTCACCAGGGTTATCCCAGACAATCCACACACACGCTATCATGCTTGACTCACCCGAGCTATCCCAGACAATCCACACACACGCTATCATGCATGACTCACCCGGGCTATCCCAGACAATCCACACATACGCTATCATGCATGACTCACCCGGGCTATCCCAGACAATCCACACACACGCTATCATGCATGACTCACCCGGGTTATCCCAGACAATCCACACACACGCTATCATGCATGACTCACCCGGGCTATCCCAAACAATCCACACACACGCTACCATGCATGAATCACCCGGGCTATCCCAGACAATCCACACACACGCTATTATGCATGACTCACCCGGGCTATCCCAGACAATCCACACACACGCTATCATGCATGACTCACCCGGGTTATCCCAGACAATCCACACACACGCTATCATGCATGATTCACCCGAGCTATCCCAGACAATCCACACACACGTTATCATGCATGACTCACCCGGGCTATCCCAGACAATCCACACACACGCTATCATGCATGACTCACTCGGGCTATCCCAGACAACCCACACACACGCTATCATGAATGACTCACCCGGGCTATCCCAGACAATCCACACATACGCTATCATGCATGACTCACCAGGGCTATCCCAGACAACCCACACACACACTGACATGCATTACTCACCCGGGCTATCCGAGACAATCCACACACACACTGACATGCATGACTCACCCGGGCTATCCCAGACAATCCACACACACACTGACATGCATGACTCACCCGGGCTATCCGAGACAATCCACACACACACTGACATGCATGACTCACCCGGGCTATCCCAGACAATCCACACATACGCTATCATGCATGACTCACCCGGGCTATCCCAGACAATCCACACATACGCTATCATGCATGACTCACCCGGGCTATCCCAGACAATCCACACATAAGCTATCATGCATGACTCATCCGAGCTATCCCAGACAATCCACACTCACACTGACATGCATGACTCACCCGGGCTATCCCAGACAATCCACACATACGCTATCATGCATGACTCACCCGGGCTATCCCAGACAATCCACACATACGCTATCATGCATGACTCACCCGGGCTATCCCAGACAATCCACACACACACTGACATGCATGACTCACCCGGGCTATCCCAGACAATCCACACATACGCTATCATGCATAACTCACCCGGGCTATCCCAGACAATCCACACATACGCTATCATGCATGACTCACCCGGGCTATCCCAGACAATCCACACATACGCTATCATGCATGACTCACCCGGGCTATCCCAGACAATCCACACATACGCTATCATGCATGACTCACCCGGGCTATCCCAGACAATCCACACATGCGCTATCATGCATGACTCACTCGGGCTATCCCAGACAACCCACACACACGCTATCATGAATGACTCACCCGGGCTATCCGACACAATCCACACACACGCTATCATGCATGACTCACCCGGGCTATCCCAGACAACCCACACACACTGACATGCATGACTCACCCGGGCTATCCGAGACAATCCACACACACACTGACATGCATGACTCACCCGGGCTATCCGAGACAATCCACACACGCACTGACATGCATGACTCACCCGGGCTATCCCAGACAATCCACACATAAGCTATCATGCATGACTCACCTGGGCTATCCCAGAGAATCCACTCATACGCTATCATGCATGACTCACCCGGGCTATCCCAGACAATCCACACATACGCTATCATGCATGACTCACATGGGCTATCCCAGACAATCAACACATACGCTATCATGCATGACTCACCCGGGCTATCCGAGACAATCCACACACACACTGACATGCATGACTCACCCGGGCTATCCCAGACAATCCACACATACGCTATCATGCATGACTCACCCGGGCTATCCCAGACAATCCACACATACGCTATCATGCATGACTCACCCGGGCTATCCCAGACAATCCACACATACGCTATCATGCATGACTCACCCGGGCTATCCTAGACAATCCACACATACGCTATTATGCATGACTCACCCGGGCTATCCCAGACAATCCACACATACGCTATCATGCATGACTCACTCGGGCTATCCCAGACAACCCACACACACGCTATCATGAATGACTCACCCGGGATATCCGAGACAATCCATACACACGCTATCATGCATGACTCACCCGGGCTATCCCAGACAACCCACACACACACTGACATCCATGACTCACCCGGGCTATCCGAGACAATCCACACACACACTGACATGCATGACTTACCCGGGCTATCCCAGACAATCCACACACACGCTATCATGCATGACTCACCTGGGCTATCCGAGACAATTCACACACACACTGACATGCATGACTTACCCGGGCTATCCCAGGCAATCCACACACACGCTATCATGCATGACTCACCCGGGCTATCCTAGACAATCCACACATACGCTATCATGCATGATTCACCCGGGCTATCCCAGTCAATCCACACACACGTTATCATGCATGACTCACTCGGGCTATCCCAGACAATCCACACACACGCTATCATGCATGACTCACCCGGGCTATCCCAGACAATCCACATATATGCTATCATGCATGACTCACCCGGGCTATCCCAGTCAATCCACACACACGCTATCATGCATGACTCACTCGGGCTATCCCAGACAATCCACACACACACTGACATGCATGGCTCACCCGGGCTATCCCAGACAATCCACACATACGCTATCATGCATGACTCACCCGGGCTATCCAAGGAAATCAACACACACACTGACATGTATGACTCACCCGGGCTATCCTAGACAATCCACACATACGCTATCATGCATGACTCACCCGGGCTATCCCAGTCAATCCACACACACGCTATCATGCATGACTTACCCGGGCTATCCCAGTCAATCCACACACACGCTATCATGCATGACTCACCCGGGCTATCCCAGACAATCCACACATACGCTATCATGCATGACTCACCCGGGCTTTCCCAGACAATCCACACACACACTGACATGCATGACTCACCCGGGCTATCCCAGACAATCCACACACACGCTATCATGCATGACTCACCCGGGCTATCCCAGACAATCCACACACACACTGACATGCATGACTCACCCGGGCTATCCCAGACAATCCACACACACGCTATCATGCATGACTCACCCGGGCTATCCCTGACAATCCACACTAACGCTATCATGCAAGACTCACCCGGGCTATCCCAGACAATCCACACACACGCTATCATGCATGACTCACTCGTGCTATCCCGGACAACCCACACACACGCTATCATGCATGACTCACCCGGGCTATCCCAGACAATCCACACATACGCTATCATGCATGACTCACCCGGGCTATCCCAGACAATCCACACACACGCTATCATGCATGACTCACTCGGGCTATCCCAGACAATCCACACACACGCTATCATGCATGACTCACCCGGGCTATCCCAGACAATCCACACACACGCTATCATGCATGAATCACCCGGGCTATCCCAGACAATCCACACACACGCTATTATGCATGACTCACCCGGGCTATCCCAGAAAATCCACACACACGCTATCATGGATGACTCACCCGGGTTATCCCAGGCAATCGACACACACGCTATCATCCATGACTCACCCGAGCTATTCCAGACAATCCACACACACGCTATCATGCATGACTCACCCGGGCTATCCCAGACAATCCACACATACGCTATCATGCATGACTCACCCGGGCTATCCCACACAATCCACACACACGCTATCATGCATGACTCACCCGGGCTATCCCAGACAATCCACACACACGCTATCATGCATGATTCACCCAGGCTGTCCCTGAAAATCCACACACACGCTATCATGCATGAATCACCCGGGCTATCCCAGACAATCCACACACACGCTATTATGCGTGACTCACCCGGGCTATCCCAGACAATCCACACACACGCTATCATGCATGACTCACCAGGGTTATCCCAGACAATCCACACACACGCTATCATGCTTGACTCACCCGAGCTATCCCAGACAATCCACACACACGCTATCATGCATGACTCACCCGGGCTATCCCAGACAATTCACACATACGCTATCATGCATGACTCACCCGGGATATCCCATACAATCCACACACACCCTATCATGCATGACTCACCCGGGCTATCCCAGACAATCCACACACACCCTATCATGCATGACTCACCCGGGCTATCCCAGACAATCCACACACACCCTATCATGCATGACTCACCCGGGCTATCCCAGACAATCCACACACACCCTATCATGCATGACTCACTCGGGCTACCCCAGACAACCCACACACACGCTATCATGAATGACTCACCGGGGCTATCCCAGACAATCCACACATACGCTATCATGCATGACTCACCCGGGCTATCCCAGACAACCCACACACACACTGACATGCATTACTCACCCGGGCTATCCGAGACAATCCACACACACACTGACATGCATGACTCACCCGGGCTATCCCAGACAATCCACACACACACTGACATGCATGACTCACCCGGGCTATCCGAGACAATCCACACACACACTGACATGCATGACTCACCCGGGATATCCCTGACAATCCACACATACGCTATCATGCATGACTCACCCGAGCTATCAAAGACAATCCACACATACGCTATCATGCATGACTCACCCGGGCTATCCCAGACAATCCACACATACGCTATCATGCATTACTCACCCGGGCTATCCCAGACAATCCACACATACGCTATCATGCATGACTCACCCGAGCTATCCCAGACAATCCACACACACACTGACATGCATGACTCACCCGGGCTATCCCAGACAATCCACACATACGCTATCATGCATGACTCACCCGGGCTATCCCAGACAATCCACACATACGCTATCATGCATGACTCACCCGGGCTATCCCAGACAATCCACACATACACTGACATGCATGACTCACCCGGGCTATCCCAGACAATTCACACATACGCTGTCATGCATGACTCACCCGGGCTATCCCAGACAATCCACACATACGCTATCATGCATGACTCACCCGGGCTATCCCAGACAATCCACACATACGCTATCATGCATGACTCACCCGGGCTATCCCAGACAATCAACACATACGCTATCATGCATAACTCACCCGGGCTATCCCAGACAATCCACACATACGCTATCATGCATGACTCACTCGGGCTATCCCAGACAACCCACACACACGCTATCATAAATGACTCACCCGGGCTATCCGAGACAATCCACACACACGCTATCATGCATGACTCACCCGGGCTATCCCAGACAACTCACACACACACTGACATGCATGACTCACCCGGGCTATCCGAGACAATCCACACACACACTGACATGCATGACTCACCCGGGCTATCCGAGACAATCCACACATACGCTGTCATGCATGACTCACCCGGGCTATCCCAGACAATCCACACATACACTATCATGCATGACTCACCCGGGCTATCCCAGACAATCCAAACATACGCTATTATGCATGACTCACCTGGGCTATCCCAGACAATCAACACATACGCTGTCATGCATGACTCACCCGGGCTCTCCGAGACAATCCACACACACACTGACATGCATGACTCACCCGGGCTATCCCAGACAACCCACACACACACTGACATGCATGACTCACCCGGGCTATCCGAGACAATCCACACACACACTGACATGCATGACTCACCCGTGCTATCCCAGAAAACCCACACACACACACTGACATGCATGACTCACCCGGGCTATCCCAGACAATTCACACACACACTGACATGCATGACTCACCCGGGCTATCCCAGACAATCCACACACACGCTATCATGCATGACTCACCCGGGCTATCCCAGACAATCCACACATACGCTATCATGCATGACTCACCCGGGCTATCCCAGACAATCCACACACTCACTGACATGCATGACTCACCCGGGCTATCCGAGACAATCCACACACACACTGACATGCATGACTCACCCGGGCTATCCCAGACAATCCACACATACGCTATCATGCATGACTCACCCGGGCTATCCATGACAATCGACACATACGCTATCATGCATGACTCACCCGGGCTATCCCAGACAATCCACACATACGCTATCATGCATGACTCACCCGGGCTATCCCAGACAATCCACACATACGCTATCATACATAACTCACCCGGGCTATCCCAGACAATCCACACATACGCTATCATGCATGACTCACTCGGGCTATCCCAGACAACCCACACACACGCTATCATGAATGACTCACCCGGGCTATCCGAGACAATCCACACACACGCTACCATGCTTGACTCACCCGGGCTATCCCAGACAACCCACACACACACTGACATGCATGACTCACCCGGGCTATCCGAGACAATCCACACACACACTGACATGCTTGACTCACTCGGGCTATCCGAGACAATCCACACACACACTGACATGCATGACTCACCCGGGCTATCCCAGACAATCCACACATACGCTATCATGCATGACTCACCCGGGCTATCCCAGACAATCCACACATACGCTATCATGCATGACTCACCCGGGCTATCCCAGACAATCCACACATACGCTATCATGCATGACTCACCTGGGCTATCCCAGACAATCAACACATACGCTGTCATGCATGACTCACCCGGGCTCTCCGAGACAATCCACGCACACACTGACATGCATGACTCACCCGGGCTATCCCAGACAACCCACACACACACTGACATGCATGACTCACCCGGGCTATCCGAGACAATCCACACACACACTGACATGCATGACTCACCCGGGCTATCCCAGACAACCCACACACACACTGACATGCATGACTCACCCGGGCTATCCGAGACAATTCACACACACACTGACATGCATGACTCACCCGGGCTATCCCAGACAATCCACACACACGCTATCATGCATGACTCACCCTGGCTATCCCAGACAATCCACACATACGCTACCATGCATGACTCACCCGGGCTATCCCAGACAATCGACACACACGCTATCATGCATGACTCACCCGGGCTATCCCAGACAATCCACACACACGCTATCATGCATAACTCACCCGGGCTATCCCAGACAATCCACACATACGCTATCATGCATGACTCACTCGGGCTATCCCAGACAACCCACACACATGCTATAATGAATGACTCACCCGGGCTATCCGAGACAATCCACACACACGCTACCATGCTTGACTCACCCGGGCTATCCCAGACAACCCACACACACACTGACATGCATGACTCACCCGGGCTATCCGAGACAATCCACACACACACTGACATGCATGACTCACTCGGGCTATCCGAGACAATCCACACACACACTGACATGCATGACTCACCCGGGCTATCCCAGACAATCCACACATACGCTATCATGCATGACTCACCCGGGCTATCCCAGACAATCCACACATACGCTATCATGCATGACTCACCCGGGCTATCCCAGACAATCCACACATACGCTATCATGCATGACTCACCTGGGCTATCCCAGACAATCAACACATACGCTGTCATGCATGACTCACCCGGGCTCTCCGAGACAATCCACGCACACACTGACATGCATGACTCACCCGGGCTATCCCAGACAACCCACACACACACTGACATGCATGACTCACCCGGGCTATCCGAGACAATCCACACACACACTGACATGCATGACTCACCCGGGCTATCCCAGACAACCCACACACACACTGACATGCATGACTCACCCGGGCTATCCGAGACAATTCACACACACACTGACATGCATGACTCACCCGGGCTATCCCAGACAATCCACACACACGCTATCATGCATGACTCACCCGGGCTATCCCAGACAATCCACACGTACGCTACCATGCATGACTCACCCGGGCTATCCCAGACAATCGACACACACGCTATCATGCATGACTCACCCGGGCTATCCCAGACAATCCATACACACACTGACATGCATGACTCACCCGGGCTATCCGAGACAATCCACACACACACTGACATGCATGACTCACCCGGGTTATCCCAGACAATCCACACACACGCTATCATGCATGACTCACCCGGGCTATCGCAGACAATCCACACACACGCTATCATGCATGACTCTCCCGGGCTATCCCAGACAATCCACACACACGCTATCATGCATGACTCACCCGGGCTATCCCAGACAATCCACACACACGCTATCGTGCATGACTCACCCGGGCTATCCCAGACAATCCACACACACGCTATCATGCATGACTCACCCGGGCTATCCCAGACAATCCACACACACGCTATCATGCATGACTCACCCGGGCTATCCCAGACAATCCACACACACACTGACATGCATGAAAACTCATGCTGGTGCACTTATGTAAATGTACCTGAACAAAAATTACTTAATATTATAAGAATAGCATAAGTTACACACTCACACCACAGATGAACACTGCAATTTGAAATATTACTGGGAATTTAGCAGTAAAGTTTCAGTCTGAACGAGAAAATGTATTAGAAAACACAACAATGACACTAGGACAAGCAACTTAAATATGTAACCGTATTTAATAGTTCAGTTACACTGAGCAGAGCATGTATTACACTGTGTTAATAAATGTAAGGAGTCACTACACTGAAATACAATCTGAGCCTTTAAAGTCTTAATACAGGCTTACAAATGACAATTAACTGTCTAATAAGTGAAACACTGTTGCTGAAGGTCAGAAATAATTATAGTATAGAGGTGAAAGAATCTTGACAGGCAACTTCTGAGGGATGAATATACGCTCTCTCAAGACTCACAGAGCCTCGACTTTTTCGTTGGCGCTCGGAATATCTTCTTCCTTCACCTGGTCTGTGAGCGGTGGTTTGAAATGTATAAGCATGGAGAGATATGTGGGTGATGGAGGTAGAGACCAAAAACTACTCTGCTCTACCAAACATTACTCACTCTTTAAAACCATTGTGAGCGAGATTATTTTGTGTTTCTGGTAGCGGGTGAGTGAACGATACGTCTTCAGAGGCTTCTTTATTTCATTTGCAAAGTCGTGGTGGGTACACAGGCTTGTGTGTTTGTGCCCATGGCCTGGGAGGGCCATGCCCATGAGGGAGAGAGGGAGTAGACTTGTTGTCTGAGTCTAGGCCGCTGAGAGAGTGAACTAGTGGGACCAGCGTCCCACTGACCTATGCAGACCTAGAGAGGGCAGCACTTGAGTGCTGCAAAATATGAACTAAGCCTGCAGACAGCATAGGCTGTCTGTGCAGACAATACAGGCTCTCTACATTTGTTTGGCCACCTACCTCGCGTCGTCCCGATGCTACAATACTGGTAGTAAAAAAAACTCGGTCTCTCTCTCGTAGGAACAGGGCACAGAACACAAAATAAAAAACATATATATACATATGGACATGGAAAAAAAAACTTCCTACAGGGAGGGAAGAAAGCAACATGTGGGGTGTGCTAAACATCGTGGTCAAAGGCAGTGAGCGTCGAAGGGCATCACTGCACGCCTTCCTGCGTCTGGACAGATACTGCAACACAGGAGACATCGCTGCGGCTGAGCTGTGACGTAATGGGGTATGGTCTCCTCTAGAACGGTGAAGCAGTCATCGTAGAAGTCACTGCAGGTTTCACTCAACCTGGGGCACGACATGCTGAGGCCCTTGAGTGAGGCATCGTCAAAACTCGGCAACTGGGCAGGAATTCTGGCAAGGGACTCAGGAGGACACTTCTCAAATTCAAATTCAAAGTTTATTCTCTATAAGGGTTACAATGCTGAGTTTACAGAATTTGGTTATTGTGTGGTTTACATGTAGTAAAATAATGATTACAGAGTGTGCCACTAGAACACCTAGCATGGCTAGGCATTTCGGGCAGACTTAGTTTAATTCTTAATTTTAAAATATTACAAATTATGAGGTAAGTTGGTATTATGGCTAAGTGACTAAATACTAGTTTGTGAGTTTAGCAATGTGAATGCTTTTGTTTTGGCACAGTACATAGTTTCAGTATTGGAGTATCACAGGATTCATTATTTTAAGATTGAGATTAATATTTCTGTTTATGGTCAAATGGGTGAGTGAGTGTAAGTGTGAACCACCAGGTGGTATTCGTGCAGTTAGTTGATGGGGTGTATCAGGGAGATAAGATGTTTTCTAATGGTAGTTTTGAAGGTGATGAATGTGTCTGCAGTTCTAGAGTTCTCAGGTAGGGTGTTCCAGATTTTAGGGCCTTTGACATACATTGAATTTTTGTAAAGGTTTAGTCGGACACGGGGAATGTCGTAGAGATGTTTGTGTCTGGTGTTATGCCTGTGGGTTCTGTCACAACTATCAAGAAAGCGTTTTAGGTCAAGGTTGATATTGGAGTCTAAGGTCCTGTAGATGTAGATTGCATAGTAGTAAGTGTGGATGTACTGAACAGGGAGTAAGTTTAGATCTATGAAGAGTGGGGGGGGGGTGTTGCCAGGGATGGGATTTAGTGATTATTCTTACTGCGGCTTTTTGTTGGGTTATTATTGGCTTTAGGTGTGTTGCTGCAGTTGATCCCCAAGCACAAATAGCATAGGTGAGGTATGGATAAATAAGTGAGTGGTATAGTGTGAGAAGGGCATTTAGTGGCACGTAGTATCGTATCTTGGAGAGGATCCCAACCGTTCTGGATACTTTTTTGGTTATGTGTTGGATATGGGTGCTGAAATTCAGGTTGTTGTCAAGGTATAGGCCTAGGAATTTGCCCTCATTTGATCCCCAAGCACAAATAGCATAGGTGAGGTATGGATAAATAAGTGAGTGGTATAGTGTGAGAAGGGCATTTTGTGGCACGTAGTATCGTATCTTGGAGAGGATCCCAACCGTTCTGGATACTTTTTTGGTTATGTGTTGGATATGGGTGCTGAAATTCAGGTTGTTGTCAAGGTATAGGCCTAGGAATTTGCCCTCATTATGTCTGGTAATTAGAGTATTGTCGATCTTAATGTTAATTTGTGCATCTCCTGCTCTGCTACCAAACATAATATAGAAGGTTTTGTCAGTGTTAAGCGTAAGTTTATTGGCTGTCATCCAAGTCGATATTTTGATCAGCTCCTCGTTAACAATGGTGTTGAGGGTGGCAAGATTAGGGTGAGAGATGACGTAAGTCGTGTCGTCAGCAAAGAGAATGGGTTTCAGGTGTTGGCATGCGTTTGGAAGATCATTGATTTATATGAGGAAGAGCAGGGGACCAAGGATACTTCCCTGTGGAACTCCAGTATCAAGTGGCCGTGTTGTTGATGCTGTGTCTTTAATGGTGACATACTGATACCTATTAGTAAGGTAAGATTTGAAATAAGCAAGTGCATGGCCTCTTAGACCGTAATGGTCAAGTTTATGGAGAAGGATGCCGTGGTCTACTGTGTCAAAAGCTTTTCTTAGGTCAATAAAAATTCCTAGTGCATATTCCTTATTTTCCAATGCTGTGTAAAGCAGATCTAGCATTTTTATGATTGCATCATTAGTGTTTTTATTTTTCCTGAATCCAAACTGGCAGGGGTTGAGTATGTTTTGTGCCTTTATAAATGAATATAGTCTCCTGTGCACGAGTTTCTCAAAGAGTTTGGATAGCAATGGTAAGTTTGATATTGGCCTATAGTTGTTTAAGTCTGTAGGGTCACCACCTTTATATATTGGTGTAACCCTTGCCATCTTGAGTAGTTTCGGGAAGGTGCTAGTTTCTAGTGACTTGTTAAAAAGTAATGAAATGGCATGCAAAAGGACATGGGCCGCTCGCTTGTACAGTAATGGTGATACATGAGACAGATTCCCTGAGTTATTTTTAAGTGACTTTGTAATCTCAGTGACTTCCGTGGGCTCAGTTGGTGCAAGATAGAAGGAATTTGGGAAATTCCCATCTAGATAGTCCTCGGCATGGGCATTGGTATGTGGGATTTTATTGGCGAGATTAGATCCTATGGTTGAGAAGAAGTCGTTTATCTTGTTAGCTGTGTCAGTGGGATGTAGTGGTGTTTCATTAGGTTTAGTTAGGACAATATTCTTGTTTTTTTCAGTTTGTGGGTCAACCAAGCTGTTTGTTTGTGATCTGTTTCGTTTTTATAGGACAATGTTTGTTGTATAGTCTAAGTAATTTGTTAAGAAAAATGTCTGTCCAGTCATCAATACCATTGGCCTTGGAGAATTCTGTAGGCCAGTCAACAGTCTCTAGGTCAGCTGTGAACTTCCGTATTGAGGCCTCGTCGTGGAGTCTAAATGAGACTTTGTTGTATTCAAGTGGTGGTTTACTAATGTTTGTCAGGAGGAAGGTAGGGTAGTGGTCTGTAGTGCTATCTGTGATTATCCCTGATTTAAGTGGGGCTAGTATATTGGTCCATATGTGGTCTATTATGGTTGCACTTGTCTCAGTGAGCCTGGTTGGTTTAGTTATTGTTGGTATGAGAAGTGTGTTGTTCATATTGTTGATGAAATCAGTTACAGGCTGATCATCTAGTAGGCCAAGGTTGATGTTGAAGTCTCCAGCTAAGAGAAGGTGGTGCTTATACATTTGTCTGTTTGTTATTAGTGACTTTAATTTCTCACTGAAATTTGGGATGTTTGTATGAGGTATCCGGTAAATGGCACCGATTGTTATAGGTGTCTTAAGGTTTTTTACAGTAAAATTAGCAAAAATGTATTCCCCATATTCATCACTAAAGCAAGTGGTGCTAATACAAGATAATTGGTTAAAGTAATAGATTGCAATACCACCCCCAACTTGGTTTGTTCTGCAGTTGTGAATTGCTGTGTATCCTGGTAGAGGGTAGATATCTATTGTGTCCTGCTTAAGCCAGGTCTCAGTAAGAATAATGCAGGAGAAGGGTGTCTTTAGTGATTCAAGGAGTGCCAGGAGGTCATCATAGTGTTTGCTTAAGGACCTGATGTTGTAGTTAAGTACTGATAGACTTTTAGCATTGTTTAGGATAGTGCTGGCTTGTGATACTGTGTAATAAAGGCAGTTACTTTCCAATAGGTTTTGATTGGGTGTCAGATTATGGAGGTTTAGATCAGGGTCAACGTGATCAATCATCTTCTAGGTTTATATTATGGTTATTTATATCCTGAGTTGTGTGTTGAGTTCTAGTACTGATATCTGTAGTGGTGGGAAGTTTGGACAAGTATATAGTTAGAGCATTTTGGTCATGTAGGGTATAGTCACTACTACACATAATGAAGTTGATGTTGTCTATGTGTTGTGCTGGAATGAACTAAAGTACAACTAGGTATAAACTAGTAATATAAAAATGCAAATTAAAAATAGAACAAGACTCTCACTTGTAATTACACTAAGGTCTTATATAAGTTGTTTACAAGAATTAGAGAATTACTAGATTTAAATTTACAAGATAAAATACACAAGTTAAGGTAGCAAAAGAATAATAAAAAAAATGATAAAAATAAAAATGGCAATGACTTGGTTGTAATATGCTAGTAAGATGGTAGACAGGATAATATAAAAGTTGTAGTTGAAAATACTAGTTTAAAAAGTATAGGATAAAAATGGTCAATAAAAGAAGTTTACAATAAGTTTGGTCAATATAGTTTAAAGCAAAACTGTGCAATAATAGAGATTTTAGAATAAAATTGGGCGATTGAGTATTTCTTAAAGTGAGGTAGAATTAATGAGGACAAGTTATGGTTAGTTTATAATAAAATAAGATAGAACAGTGATGTGGTAAGATGTAAAAAAGGAGATAGATTCTGTAGATATTAAACACAATTAAGACTATGAGGTAGAATGGTCATTGAATACAACAATGACAATCAAAAGTAGTTGGGGTATTAGAATTTTAGGGGGGCACAAATTTATGACAATATAACACTAACGGTGGACTGTGGGTATTATCTGCACTTTACTCTGATTCTGTTAGTCCAGCCTCACTTAGGAATGTTTTAAGGTCATGTTCTGTAGAGATGAAGTATCTCTTCCCAGTGGGCTGTTTCCTAACTGCGATTTTTCCATCCCTCACAAAGCACTGGTGGATTTTTTGGGCATAGCGTAATTTTCTTAGCCGATAAAGAAGGTTTTGTCTTGTTTTGGTAAGGCATCATTGACGTAAACATCAGTTTTCATAGAAATAGATGTTTTTAGTAGGTTGTTTCTTTGTAGGCTAGTTTGGAATTTTAACAGCACTGTTTTTTTACCTGCTTGGTAGCCCATCAGTTTGCAATCCTTTAGGTCATCACTACGTATGTTAAGGCGAAGGTGGTCCTTGATAAGCTGTAGGGTGGTCTCCATGCAGGTCTCTTGAGTGACTGTGGGTGGGAGATGTTTGCTGTTAACTACAACAGCGTCAGATAGATGCTGTTGGTCATTATGGTCTTGGAAGTTGGTTATGACATTGGCAAGTTGTTGGTCCACTCTTGATCTTTCCTCTATAATGTTGGTACTAAGTAGGGTGACTTGGTCTTTTAAAGTGTTGATGGTGTCTAGGGACCGGGTGTGGGTGTTGCTTTGTTGTTCCAGCGTGTCTAGTTTATGTTCTAGAGCAGTGATCTTCTTGAGGTAATCTGCATTGCTAGCTTTTAGTTCCTGCATTTCTTGAGTTAGTTTGGTGATCGTTTGGTTCTGAATCGTAAGGAGTTTAGCTATTTCTGGGTCGGTGATCTTCTTGACATCAAATACTGGGAAGGAGTTATCTTGGACTGTGGCGGCGGCCATGTTTGTTGTTGTCTGTCGTGTGTTGTGGTGGTGCTGGTGGGTGATGAGGGTTGTGTCCTGGCTGGCAGTACCACAAGTTTTCCTTGTGTTATTACTGCTCTCGCCTTTGATGTTAGGAGTCCTAAGCTGGTTACTGGATCTTCTTTTATTGCTCTGACCCTTGTCCATTGGGCAATGGGTGAATGTTGTGGAGTATCACTTTAGTGGCAGCGGGGTAGGAGGTGGTAGTACGAGTCCTATTAGTTGGTAATTTGTGAACTTTTAGGTGATTTCTGCAGTTGATTTATATCATTCTGGGTATCCACACATGTTAGTGTTATGTGGGTCTTGATTAGGTCATCACTGGGCTGCTGGGAACCTCAGGTAGAAGTAAAAATAGAGGACAAGGTTCCTGTTGCAGCTGTCACTGCTGCACCTGGTACTGTCGCTGGGTTGTCACTGCCGGCGAGTGTGGAGTAAGTCGTGGAGCGAGTCGTGGCAGAGACGACTGGGCAAAACATCTGGGAGTCGTAAAATCATACACCAGACTGCAGTGAGCGAGCTAGCAGTCAAAGTGACATCATCTTTGTGCAGGCTGCTAACTGAAGCTTGTGACACGAGGCTGACACAGTGCCTGCCGACAGGGCTAACTGCGGCTTGACGAGTGTCATTCTTTCAGCAGTTGGAGTTATAGCAGAGGTTAGTCTAAGCGTCCCCAGACTTGTTTCTCTACATATAACTGCACTCTGAAGGTCTGGAGGTGAAGTGAAACAAACCTCGATGAGAATCATAGCAGGTACGATTCTGCAGAACATATGTGAGCGACAAGCATAAGAGCTTTCTGTACAAGGGGCTCATATGCTCAGGGCTGACTAATATCAGCTGTCAAACGCGCTGGTCACACCGGGTGACAACACAAAGTGCTACACAGGGGTCCGGCCACAGACCTGTGGTAGACACACAACTGGGCTCAAGACCACACAGGACACACGGAAAACTTTACACACACCCATGGTACATGTGGTACAGCATGGCTTAAACTAGCAAATGATGCTTTTCTGTGCTCAAAATTGATACTAAGGTATACACGAACATGTGAGAGGAATTAATTAGCATACAACATACATCTTCTCTCAGTCTTCTCGACAATACTGAAACAATTACTAGAACACTCAATGTGATATCATGTGATGCCAGGTGTGACGTCGTGAGGTGACATCAGCAGCACTATGACATCAACTGACATCTCGAGGTGGCGTCAGGCACACATCGTGACGTCATGAAGTCGAGCAGCAGCAGACCACAGCATGTGGCCTGGGACGTCTGGCTTGGTAACTCACGTGGCTCGTAGATCCATGTGGCTTCGTCCACACCCCATGTGGTATCAGGATCCACGTGGCATCGTGATCTACATGGCATGCTGATCCATGTAGCTTCGAATGGCCTTGGGCACTCGGATACACAGCTCTGGCAATGAGTTCACATGGAAAACAGGAGACAACACAGCAGAGGAAGTGATGGCATGGTGGTGTATGATAGTGTGGTGGCAAGGAGCATGGGTGAGTGTATGTTGAGGGAGGATCTGGCCACTTCCTCCTCTCCCACCAACAACACGGCAAGATACTCTCACTGGATGAAAAAATCACCACAAAACTCACCTCTGGCATGCTGAAACAGCTGTGCTGAACTGAACAACAACAGCAGAACATACAAGTGACTCTGAACACGTGACGTGAGAAACAGTGTGGGACGCTGTGGCATGGAGTCACTGGGATGCCACTTACAATTCTCGAAGAAATTCAGCAAATTTCAGCTAGATCCTGCTTGTACCTGTCTCTGGATGCTGAAACGAGCAGACACGACATCAGGATAACTCGTTGAGAGACCGATGTTTCTTGTTTAGGGTGATGAAGTGAAGATGACTTTATACCACTTCCTTCCTCTCTCCAGGCAAACACAACTGCTGTGACCACCGCTTCCCACCAATGTGAATGAGATTATTTGGTGTTTCTGGTAGCGGGTGAATGAATGATATGTCTTCAGAGGCTTCTTTATTTTATTTGCAAAGTCGTGGTGGGTACACAGGCTTGTGTGTTTGTGCCCATGGCCCGGGAGGGCCATGCCCACGAGGGAGAGAGGGAGTAGACTTGTTATCTGAGTCTAGGCCGCTGAGAGAGTGAGCGAGTGGGACCAGCGTCCCACTGACCTGGGCAGGCCTAGAGAGGGAAGCACCTGAGTGCTGCGAAATATGAACTAAGCTTGCAGACAACATAGGCTGTCTGTGCAGACAGTACAGGCTGTCTACACCATCTGGCTTATCAGCACACACTAAGCCACTAGGTAAATATTTGCTTTTACTGTATTTTACTTTCAATGCAAAGAAGTGCAGACACGATGGAAGCAAATTTCACACTGGCTTCTTCGGCAGCACTGGCTTGGACTACCCGGGCTTTGGCTTTCTCAATGCAGGAAAACAATGGAATGGCTGGAACACTGTAGAACATTCACAAAGACGTACTGGGGGGTCAGAACAGATGTAACTGCAGGATAATTTGGCTTCATTGGCTGGCTTGGAGTGCTGTTTAGCCTGGATCAGCTAAACCCACCCTTATCCCATATGACGATAATTGCGATGAGTTAAGGGATACCGATGAATAGGAAAGTCGAGGAAGGGACATTCACCTCACTAGACATACGCAGTATGGGTGTAAGTGGCATACGGGTCTTATAGTGCCATTCTCAAGGTCACCCACCAGGCTAGGCATTCCTCACTCATATTAAGCATACATTGGTACTGATGCTCGCACAATGTCCTGGGTCAGCCAAATCTATGGCAATACTCGTGCAAATAGTTACAACAAACCTGCAGCACTTAACACTTCTAGCACACATATGACAGACGAATGTTCACTCTGTGCACAAGCAAATCAGCACAAACTTACTATGTTTAATAGATGAACCTCTGGCACGTCCCACTTAAAAAAGCCGTCTCTGGTGGCCAAAGAAGTTACCCAGTACTGCAATGCTCATTAAATTGTTCTTAACTAAGCCACTACAGGAAACACTGGAATGCCAGCGACACTGTAGAACATATTCGTTGACTTGCTGGGGGTCAGAACAGCTCTAACTGCAGGCTACCTTAGCTTGTCCTGGCTGGCTTGGAGTGTTGCTTTCAAGCCTGCTTGAATGTGCTTGTTAAACCCATGTCAACCACTTGGATATTTGCTTGTAGCAAGCAGGTAGGCACACAGGAGATACATTCTTAAGATGAGTGGAGTGCGGCACAGAGGACTGACACGGGCACTCAAGCACTTATGTGGTCTGGCAAAAACTGCCTCTAGACCATAAGTAAATAGAGGCGAATGGCTGAGTTCCAAATCGAGGCGAGGCGGAGTGTAGGTAGGCCTCCTACAGCCACTTCAAATCAAGATATTTGTGTTTCACTAGGTACATCACTAGTCACAGTTCACACATAAAAGTTCCAACAGCAATTCAGCTGCGATACCACGATATTTGTTGCATGATGAGTTATCAGTCGGGTGAGATAACCAGTTCTGATATAGAAGGCCTAGGACTTCACTCAACACACACACATCCTCTCCCCTCAACCACTCAGGCCCTACTGTGTGGCACTCAGAAAAGAATGAAACCCAGTATTTCAGTCTTCCCATTTTCTTCCATGAAAAAATACAACGTGGAACCTACACAGGTGAAAATTAATCCAATACTAATAATAACAATCATACATCTTATACAGACCATAGCTGACAGTCACATATTATACAGAAAGCTTACGGTTATGCAGAGCATTTCGGTCAAACTAAGTTAATTTTGTCCTCAAGATATGACCCACACCAGTCGACTAACACCCAGGTACCTGCTAAGTGAATATGGACAGCAGGTATTTTAAGGAAACACTCCCAAATAATTCCAGTCATACCAGTCATCAAACCTTAGTGTGTGAGGTGAGTGTGCTACCAAAATAGCTACGGGGCACCAAAGTAACCTTGACAATGGTATGCATTTAAGTATGCATAAGTCAGGTGAACGATAAAGGGAGCTTTATTTAAAATTTGGATTTTAAGTGCGCTTAAAAGTACAGTTGGCCGCGCGTATGCAGCAAGTTAGGTTCTGGACTACTGCTGTACAAGCAGGCCCACTGGGCTACTGCTGTACAAGCAGGCCCCCCTGGCTACTGCTCTACAGGTGGACCCCGCTTATACAGCAGGTTAGGTTCTGGACAATTGCTGTAATTGATGGATATCTAGGTAGTTGGCGATCTTGCATCTTAGAACCCTTTCAAACATTTTTATGATATGGGATGTTAGTGTTATCGGTTTGTAGTTCTTTGCAATTGTTTTACTGCCACCTTTGTAAAGTGGGGTTATGTCTGTTTTTAGTGAGTGTTGAATGACCCCTGTGTCCATGCTCCCTCTCCATAGAATGCTGAAGGCACGTGACAAGGGCTTCTTGCAGTTCTTGATGAACATTGAGTTCCATGAATCAGGGCCTGGGGAGGAGTGCATGAGCATATCCCTTATTGCCTTTTCAAAGTCTTGTGGGGTTAGGGTAGTGTCAGAGATTTTTGAGATGACCAAATTTTGGGTCTCGTTCATAAAGATTTCATTTGGATTGTCGACCCTTAGTCTGGGCAGCAGCTCACTGAACACTGAGTAGTTTTGGGACTTTAGTATCTCACTCATTTTTTGGCTGTCATTTGTGTATGTCCCATCCCGCCTAAGCAGGGGCCCAACACTGGATGTTTTTTTTTTCCCTTAGATTTGGCATATGAGAAGAAGTTTTTTTTTTTTTTCAATTTCCTTTATAGCTTTCAGTTCTTCCTGTGATTTTTGTCTCCTGTACGATTCCTTCAGCTTAAATTCGATATTTGCAATTTCATTGACTAGTGCCTCCCTTCATATTTCAGATATATTGGCCCCACTCAGCAGCTCTGTGACTCTTCACCTTCGTCTGTATAGGGAACATCTCTCTCTTTCTAGTTTACATCTTCTCTTTCTTTTTCTTAATAGAATGTGTCTTGAGCAGATCTCTAGAACTCAGAATTCATTTTTTCAAGGCAAATGATCGGATCCGTGTTGTTTAGGATATCTTCCCAGCTTGTTTCATTTAGGGCATGGTTTACTTGATCCCATTGTATGTTTTTGTTATTGAAATTGAATTTCATGAGTGCTCACATTTTGCTGGTCAGGAGTCCTGTGCATACATGTTCGTACATCTGTTATGTTGTGGTCTGAATGTATTGTCTTTGATACGGTTACATTACGTATCAGATTGTCGTTGTTAGTGATTAGATTTAGATTAGATTTTGCCACCGAAGTGGCTATTTTATTGTGCACCCCATATCCATCCTGTGGATGGTAGCGCGAGAGCATATGGATACACAAAAGGCCTAGGAACTAGGCCCCAAAGGGTTAACAGGAATACATATGGATTTATATCTACATATCTATAGTTCACTTATCTGTTACAAGCAAATTTAGGAAATTTGCTTAGTATATCTGGTATCTTATTTTCATTAATAAGATATCTTGACATGTCACATAGGTTATTATACTGTCTGTCTCTGTATTCCTCAATAAGTGGACAATTAAGCACATAGTGTTCAAGACAGTGACCATATGCCTGATCACTTAATTTACATTTAGTTTGTTCATCATCTGTGTGTCTCCCAAACTGCCAGAAGTACTTGTAACCAAGCCTAAGCCTGGCACTACAACATCAGTCAGTCTGTTCACATTGCAAGTTGCTCCATAAACATACTTATCTACGTTCATGTTATCATAGTGGGTTATAGATCTACTCAGGCTTCTAACTGCATTCCTATAACAATCATTTTCATTATTTACTTCTCTCCTAATATTATTCCTAATGCTAGACACAGTTATACCAAAGTTATATTCTACATACTCCTTCTGGGTACTCTTCTTGGCTAACATATCAACTTTATCATGAAGGAGTAATCCAATGTGTGATGGGATCCATAGCAATTGTACATTAATTCCTTTGTCCCTAATTTTTGAGTATCTATACCTGGCTTCCCCAATGAGCATGTTGTTGGAGTCATTATATGAGTCAAGAGCCTTCGATGATGACATAGAATCAGTAATGATGATAGAGTCAAGCTCAGTGTCATAGGTTAGCTTTAGCGCCATTAGGATTGCAAACAATTCAGTTTGCAGTGTAGACGCCCAGTTGTTAATTCTTATGCCTAACTCAACAAATTTATTATCGGTCTTAACTAGGGAGGTGGCAACAAGAGCAGATGCAGCCCTGCCAGAAGACTCCTGTTTAGATCCATCAGTGTATATAACTTGTGATAACTTATTACTACCGGCTAGGTGAGAAATTTCTTCTTGAGCAGTTGCTCTAACAAGAGATTTAAGGAAGGGATTACTAGCAATGAGCTTCTTGGGAGGGACTTGTAGGTATGTGATATTAAATGAACACATCTTCCATGGAGGGGTGAAGTGCTCTTGTTGCCTACAGTGATACAGTTCAAGTAGGTTATAAAACTTAATGCAATTGCACGTTTTCACAATCCATTTAGATCTGTGTGTATTTGCCTCTAGACACTTGGTAAGATTCACTGTGACAGTGTCTGGTTCGTTTCTCAACATTCTAATACCGAGTACAGTGTTAATTTCAACAATCCTATCACTGATACTAGAAATACCAAGCTCCTTCCTCATGTTAAGAACTTTTGTAGATCTGTGACAGCCAAGAATAATCCTGAGATCTTCATTTTGCATTAACTCCAAGGGTCGGAGAGAACTTTCTCTAGCTAATATCAACATGGGAGCAGCATAATCAATTAAGGACCTAACATAGGCTATGTACATCATTCTCACGATTCTCACATTAGCACCATAGTTGGGATTGTAGCCAGTAACATTAGCACCATAGTTGGGATTGTAGCCAGCAACCTGCTTTGAGAGCATTTAGCCTAGCTTTGCATTTCTTGTTTAATTGTGGTATAGTGGATTTGTTAAAGGGTACATCTACACCAAGATATCTGTAAGTTTTAACGTAGCTAATGATTTCACCCTGCAAATAGATGGGTGGGGGATGTCGTTTGCTTGTTAAGATCAAGATCGTTTAGTCGTTGTTAGTGAAAATGAGGTTCAGCGTATTTCCGAGTCTTGCTGGTTTAAGGTGAATTTTGTGCAGAGATGTAATAGTTCGTGTGTGTGTGAATTTTCACCTAAGGTGCCTCATACAGGTGTATCTCGTTTGGGCACACCCAAAGTTTATGTCAAATGTGGTCACTGGTTTAAAATCCCTGCATATACCATGGGACCATTGACCACAGAGATTGCAAACAATCCAGGCCTGTTCTCGTCCCTTACCCTTTATGCAGACTACACAGATCTTCATGGTAGGGGTGGGTCATCTTACATTACTAGACAACTCTCCTAGCAAGCTAGTCTATAATTCCTCGAAGCATTTAATTTTTGTAACAGTTCTTCCGATTTGGCTTTATTTCCAACGAAACCGTTTGAATCCGCCTGAATCCGAAGAATCCGAACAATCCGGTTTGTGTATCACTGCATGTATATATATCTATATATGTGGTGATGTTATTGATCAATAGCACTCTTTCGTGGGCACAATAACATATATATACAGTGGACCCTCAGTTAATGCCTTTAATCCGTTCCAGAGAGCTAGGCTTTAACCGATTTAGATTTTAACCGAATTAATTTTCCCCATAAGAAATAATAGAAATCCAATTAATCCGTAACTGCTGTCAGGAGGCTTGACAGTATAGTACTTCAATATAACGCAATTATCAACTACACGGCTTATTTATTTATCACAATTCATCTATTATTACATAATAAGCAATATTAATAACATATAAATATTTGCACTCATCTTGGAGATGTTAGTTTAATTACGTAGTTTGATGGAGGGTAGCAGATATGCAGGGAGTGTAGCAGACATGTTTGGAGTGTAGCACGCATGCTGGGAGTGTAGCAGGCATGCTGGGAGTATAGCAGACATGCTGGGAGTATAGCAGACATGCTGGGAGTGTAGTAGGCATGCTGGGAGTGTAGCAGGCATGCTGGGAGTGTAGCAGACATGCTGGGAGTGTAGCAGATATGCTGGGAGTGTAGCAGACATGCTGGGAGTATAGCAGACATGCTGGGAGTGTAGCAGGCATGATGGGAGTGTAGCAGGCATGCTGGGAGTGTAGTAGGCATGCTGGGAGTGTAGCAGGCATGCTGGGAGTGTAGCAGACATGCTGGGAGTGTAGCAGACATGCTGGGAGTGTAGCAGATATGCTGGGAGTGTAGCAGGCATGCTAGGAGTGTAGCAGGCATGCTGGGAGTGTAGCAGGCATGCTGGGAGTGTAGCAGGCATGCTGGGAGTGTAGCAGACATGCTGGGAGTGTAGCAAACATGCTGGAAGTGTAGCAGACATGCTGGGAGTGTAGCAGATATGCTGGGAGTGTAGCAGGCATGCTGGGAGTGTAGCAGGCTTAATGGGAGTGTAGCAGGCATGCTAGGAGTGTAGCAGATATGCTGGGAGTGTAGCAGACATGCTGGGAGTGTAACAGACATGCTGAGAGTGTAGCAGACATGCTGGGAGTGTAGCAGACATGCTGGGAGTGTAGCAGACATGCTGGGAGTGTAGCAGACATGCTGGAAGTGTAGCAAACATGCTGGGAGTGTAGCAGGCATGCTGGGAGTGTAGCAGGCTTAATGGGAGTGTAGCAGGCATGCTGAGAGTGTAGCAGATATGCTGGGAGTGTAGCAGACATGCTGGGAGTGTAACAGACATGCTGAGAGTGAAGCAGACATGCTGGGAGTGTAGCAGACATGCTGGGAGTGTAGCAGACATGCTGGGAGTGTAGCAGACATGCTGGAAGTGTAGCAAACATGCTGGGAGTGTAGCAGAAATGCTGGGAGTGTAGCAGGCATGCTGGGAGAATAGCAGGCATGCTGAAAGTGTAGCAGATATGCACGGAGTGTAGCAGGCATTCAGGAAGTGTAGCAGACATATTGGGAGTGTAACAAATATGCTGGGAGTGTAGCAGACATGCTGGGAGTGTAGCAGACATGCTGGGAGTATAGCAGGCATGCTGGGAGTGTAGCAGACATGCTGGGAGTGTAGCAGATATGCTGGGAGTGTAGCAGACATGCTGGGAGTGTAGCAGACATGCTGGGAGTGTAGCAGGCATGATGGGAGTGTAGCAGGCATGCTGGGAGTGTAGCAGACATGCTGGGAGTGTAGCAGGCATGCTGGGAGTGTAGCAGACATGCTGGGAGTGTAGCAGACATGCTGGGAGTGCAGCAGATATGCTGGGAGTGTAGCAGGCATGCTGGGAGTGTAGCAGGCATGCTGGGAGTGTAGCAGGCATGCTGGGAGTGTAGCAGGCATGCTGGGAGTGTAGCAGACATGCTGGGAGTGTAGCAAACATGCTGGGAGTGTAGCAGACATGCTGGGAGTGTAGCAGATATGCTGGGAGTGTAGCAGGCATGCTGGGAGTGTAGCAGGCATAATGGGAGTGTAGCAGGCATGCTGGGAGTGTAGCAGATATGCTGGGAGTGTAGCAAACATGCTGGGAGTGTAGCAGACATGCTGGGAGTGTAGCAGACATGCTGGGAGTGTAGCAGACATGCTGGGAGTGTAGCAGATATGCTGGGAGTGTAGCAGGCATGCTGGGAGTGTAGCAGGCATAATGGGAGTGTAGCAGGCATGCTGGGAGTGTAGCAGATATGCTGGGAGTGTAGCAGACATGTTGGGAGTGTAACAGACATGCTGAGAGTGTAGCAGACATGCTGGGAGTGTAGCAGACATGCTGGGAGTGTAGCAGACATGCTGGGAGTGTAGCAGACATGCTGGAAGTGTAGCAAACATGCTGGGAGTGTAGCAGACATGCTGGGAGTGTAGCAGGCATGCTGGGAGAATAGCAGGCATGCTGAAAGTGTAGCAGATATGCACGGAGTGTAGCAGGCATTCAGGAAGTGTACCAGACATACTGGGAGTGTAGCAAATATGCTGGGAGTGTAGCAGACATGCTGGGAGTGTAGCAGACATGCTGGGAGTATAGCAGGCATGCTGGGAGAGTAACAGACATGCTGGAAGTGTAGCAAACATGCTGGGAGTGTAGCAGACATGCTGGGCGTGTAGCAGACATGCTGTGAGTGTAGCAAACATGCTGGGAGTTTAGCAAATATGCTGGGAGTGTAGCAAACATGTTGGGAGTGTAGCAGACATGCTGGAAGTGTAGCAAACATGCTGGGAGTGTAGCAGACATGCTGGGAGTGTAGCAGGCATGCTGGGAGTGCATCAGGCATGCTAGGAGTCTAGCAGAAATGCTGGGAGTGTAGGAGATATGCACAGAGTGTAGCAGGCATTCAGGAAGTGTAGCAGGCATGCTGGGAGTGTAGCAGATATGCTGGGAGTGTAGCAGACATGCTGTGAGTGAAGCAGACATGCTGGGAGTGTAGCAGACATGCTGGGAGTGTAGCAGGCATGCTGGGAGTGTAGCAGGCATGCTGGGAGAGTAGCAGACATGCAGGGAGTGTAGCAGGCATGCAGGGAGTGTAGCAGGCATGCAGGGAGTGTAGCAGACATGCTGGGAGTGTAGGAGATATGCTGGGAGTGTAGCAGACATGCTGTGAGTGAAGCAGACATGCTGGGAGTGTAGCAGAAGTGCTGGGAGTGTAGCAGGCATGCTGGGAGTGTAGCAGGCATGCTGGGAGAGTAGCGGGCACGCTGGGAGTGTAGCAGACATGCAGGGAGTGTAGCAGGCATTCAGGAAGTGTAGCAGGCATGTTGGGAGTGTAGCAGATATGCTGGGAGTGTAGCAGACATGCTGTGAGTGAAGCAGACATACTGGGAGTGTAGCAGACGTGCTGGGAGTGTAGCAGGCATGCTGGGAGTGTAGCAGGCATGCAGGGAGTGTAGCAGGCATGCTGGGAGTGTAGCAGGCGTGCTGGGAGTGTAGCAGACATGCAGGGAGTGTAGCAGGCATGCTGGAAGTGTAGCAGACATGCAGGGAGTGTAGCAGGTATGCAGGGAGTGTAGCAGGCATGCTGGGAGTGTAGCAGACATGCAGGGAGTGTAGCAGGCATGCAGGGAGTGTAGTAGGCATCCTGGGAGTGTAGCAGACGTGCTGGGAGTGTAGCAGGCATGCTGGGAGTGTAGCAGGAATGCAGGGAGTGTAGCAGGCATGCTGGGAGTGTAGCAGGCGTGCTGGGAGAGTAGCAGACATGCAGGGAGTGTAGCAGGCATGCTGGAAGTGTAGCAGACATGCAGGGAGTGTAGCAGGTATGCAGGGAGTGTAGCAGGCATGCTGGGAGTGTAGCAGACATGCAGGGAGTGTAGCAGGCATGCAGGGAGTGTAGCAGGCATGCTGGGAGTGTAGCAGACATGCAGTGAGTGTAGCAGACATGCAGGGAGTGTAGCAGACATGGAGGGAGTGTAACAGGCATTCTGGGAGAGTAGCAGACATGCTGGGAGTGTAGCAGGCGTGCTGGGAGAGTAGCAGACATGCAGGGAGTGTAGCAGGCATGCTGGAAGTGTAGCAGACATGCAGGGAGTGTAGCAGGTATGCAGGGAGTGTAGCAGGCATGCTGGGAGTGTAGCAGACATGCAGGGAGTGTAGCAGACATGCAGGGAGTGTAGCAGACAGGGAGGGAGTGTAACAGGCATTCTGGGAGAGTAGCAGACATGCTGGGAGTGTAGCAGGCGTGCTGGGAGAGTAGCAGACATGCAGGGAGTGTAGCAGGCATGCTGGGAGAGTAGCAGACATGCAGGGAGTGTAGCAGGCATGCTGGGAGTGTAGCAGACATGCAGGTAGTGTAGCAGACATGCAGGGAGTGTAGCAGGCATGCAGGGAGTGTAGTAGGCATGTTGGAAGTGTAGCAGACATGCAGGGAGTGTAGCAGACATGGAGGGAGTGACATGCTGGGAGATAACAGGCATCTGGGAGAGTAGCAGACATGCAGGGAGAGTAGCAGGCATGCATGCTGGGAGTGTAGCAGACATGCAGGGAGTGTAGCAGACATGCTGGGAGTGTAGCAGACATGCAGGGAGTGTAGCTGGCAGTGTAGCAGGGAGTGTAGCAGACATGCAGGGAGTGTAGCAGGCATGCTGGGAGTGTAGCAGGCATGCTTGGAGTGTAGCAGACATGCAGGGAGTGTAGCAGACATGGAGGGAGTGTAGCAGACATGCAGGGAGTGTAGCAGGCATGCTGGGAGTGTAGCAGACATGCAGGGAGTGTAGCAGGCATGCTGGAAGTGTAGCAGACATGCAGGGAGTGTAGCAGGCATGCTGGGAGTGTAGCAGACATGCTGGGAGTGTAGCAGACATGCAGGGAGTGTAGCAGACAGTGAGGGAGTGTAACAGGCATTCTGGGAGAGTAGCAGACATGCTGTGAGTGTATCAGACATGCTGGGAGTGTAGCAGACATGCAGGGAGTGTAGCAGACATGCTGGGAGTGTAGTAGACATGCTGGGAGTGTAGCAGACATGCTGGGAGTGTAGCAGACATGCAGGGAGTGTAGCAGACATGCTGGGAGTGTAGGAGGCATGCTGGGAGTGTAGCAGACATGCTGGGAGTGTAGCAGACATGCTGGGAGTGTAGCAGACATGCTGGGAGTGTAGCAGACATGTAGGGAGTGTAGCAGACCTCCATGGAGTGTAGCAGGCATGTTGGGAGTCTAGCAGACATGCTGGGAGTGTAGCAGACATGCAGTGAGTGTAGCAGACATGCTGGGAGTGAAGCAGACATACAGGGAGTGTAGCAGACATGCTAGGAGTGTAGCAGACATGCTGGGAGTGTAGCAGACATGCAGGGAGTGTAGCAGACATGCAGGGAGTGTAGCAGACATGCTGGGAGTGTAGCAGGCATGCTGGGAGTGTAGCAGGCATGCTGGGAGTGTAGCAGGCATGCTGGGAGTGTAGCAGGCATGCTGGGAGTGGGAGTGTAGTAGGCATGATGGGAGTGTAGCAGGCATGCTGGGAGTGTAGCAGGCATGCTGGGAGTGTAGCAGGCATGCTGGGAGTGCAGCAGGCATGCTGTGAGTGTAGCAGGCATGCTGGGAGTGTAGCAGGCATGCTGGGAGTGTAGTAGGCATGCTGGGAGTGTAGCAGGCATGCTGGGAGTGTAGCAGACATGCTGGGAGTGTAGCAGGCGTGCTGGGAGTGTAGCAGACATGCTGGGAGTGCAGCAGGCATGCTGGTAGTGCAGCAGGCATTCTGTGAGTGTAGCAGGCATGCTGGGAGTGTAGCAGGCATGCTGGGAGTGTAGTAGGCATGCTGGGAGTGTAGCAGGCATGCTGGGAGTGTAGCACACATGCTGGGAGTGTAGCAGATATGCTGGGAGTGTAGCAGACATGCTGGGAGTGTAGCAGACATGCTGGGAGTGTAGCAGATATGCTGGGAGTGTAGCAGGCATGCTGGGAGTGTAGCAGGAATGCTGGGAGTGTAGCAGGCATGCTGGGAGTGTAGTAGGCATGATGGGAGTGTAGCAGGCATGCTGGGAGTGTAGCAGACATGCTGGGAGTGTAGCAGGCATGCTGGGAGTGTAGCAGACATGCTGGGAGTGTAGCAGACATGCTGGGAGTGTAGCAGGCATGCTGGGAGTGTAGCAGGCATGCTGGGAGTGTAGCAGGCATGCTGGGAGTGTAGCAGGCATGCTGGGAGTGTAGCAGGCATGCTGGGAGTGTAGCAGGCATGCTGGGAGTGTAGCAGACATGCTGGGAGTGTAGCAGACATGCTGGGAGTGTAGCAGACATGCTGGGAGTGTAGCAGGCATGCTGGGAGTGTAGCAGGCATGCTGGGAGTGTAGCAGGCATAATGGGAGTGTAGCAGGCATGCTGGGAGCGTAGTAGGCATTCTGGGAGTGTAGCAGGCATGTTGGGAGTGTAGCAGACATGCTGGGAGTGTAGCAGACATGCTGGGAGTGTAGCAGACATGCTGGGAGTGTAGCAGACATGCTGGGAGTGTAGCAGACATGCTGGGAGTGTAGCAGACATGCTGGGAGTGTAGCAGACATGCTGGGAGTGTAGCAGGCATGCTGGGAGTGTAGCAGGCATGCTGGGAGTGTAGCAGGCATGCTGGGAGTGTAGCAGACATGCTGGGAGTGTAGCAGACATGCTGGGAGTGTAGCAGACATGCTGGGAGTGTAGCAGACATGCTGGGAGTATAGCAGGCATGCTGGGAGAGTAACAGACATGCTGGAAGTGTAGCAAACATGCTGGGAGTGTAGCAGACATGCTGGGCGTGTAGCAGACATGCTGTGAGTGTAGCAAACATGCTGGGAGTTTAGCAAATATGCTGGGAGTGTAGCAAACATGTTGGGAGTGTAGCAGACATGCTGGAAGTGTAGCAAACATGCTGGGAGTGTAGCAGACATGCTGGGAGTGTAGCAGGCATGCTGGGAGTGCATCAGGCATGCTAGGAGTCTAGCAGAAATGCTGGGAGTGTAGGAGATATGCACAGAGTGTAGCAGGCATTCAGGAAGTGTAGCAGGCATGCTGGGAGTGTAGCAGATATGCTGGGAGTGTAGCAGACATGCTGTGAGTGAAGCAGACATGCTGGGAGTGTAGCAGACATGCTGGGAGTGTAGCAAGCATGCTGGGAGTGTAGCAGGCATGCTGGGAGAGTAGCAGACATGCAGGGAGTGTAGCAGGCATGCAGGGAGTGTAGCAGGCATGCAGGGAGTGTAGCAGACATGCTGGGAGTGTAGGAGATATGCTGGGAGTGTAGCAGACATGCTGTGAGTGAAGCAGACATGCTGGGAGTGTAGCAGAAGTGCTGGGAGTGTAGCAGGCATGCTGGGAGTGTAGCAGGCATGCTGGGAGAGTAGCGGACACGCTGGGAGTGTAGCAGACATGCAGGGAGTGTAGCAGGCATTCAGGAAGTGTAGCAGGCATGTTGGGAGTGTAGCAGATATGCTGGGAGTGTAGCAGACATACTGGGAGTGTAGCAGACGTGCTGGGAGTGTAGCAGACATGCTGGGAGTGTAGCAGGCATGCAGGGAGTGTAGCAGGCATGCTGGGAGTGTAGCAGACATGCAGGGAGTGTAGCAGACATGCAGGGAGTGTAGCAGACATGGAGGGAGTGTAACAGGCATTCTGGGAGAGTAGCAGACATGCTTGGAGTGTAGCAGGCGTGCTGGAAGTGTAGCAGACATGCAGGGAGTGTAGCAGGCATGCTGGAAGTGTAGCAGACATGCAGGGAGTGTAGCAGGTATGCAGGGAGTGTAGCAGGCATGCTGGGAGTGTAGCAGACATGCAGGGAGTGTAGCAGACATGCAGGGAGTGTAGCAGACAGGGAGGGAGTGTAACAGGCATTCTGGGAGAGTAGCAGACATGCTGGGAGTGTAGCAGGCGTGCTGGGAGAGTAGCAGACATGCAGGGAGTGTAGCAGGCATGCTGGGAGAGTAGCAGACATGCAGGGAGTGTAGCAGGCATGCTGGGAGTGTAGCAGACATGCAGGTAGTGTAGCAGACATGCAGGGAGTGTAGCAGGCATGCAGGGAGTGTAGTAGGCATGTTGGAAGTGTAGCAGACATGCAGGGAGTGTAGCAGACATGGAGGGAGTGTAACAGGCATTCTGGGAGAGTAGCAGACATGCAGGGAGAGTAGCAGGCATGCTGGGAGAGTAGCAGACATGCAGGGAGTGTAGCAGGCATGCTGGGAGTGTAGCAGACATGCAGGGAGTGTAGCTGGCATGCAGGGAGTGTAGCAGACATGCATGGAGTGTAGCAGGCATGCTGGGAGTGTAGCAGGCATGTTTGGAGTGTAGCAGACATGCAGGGAGTGTAGCAGACATGGAGGGAGTGTAACAGGCATTCTGGGAGAGTAGCAGACATGCTGGGAGTGTAGCAGGCATGATGGTAGTGTAGCAGACATGCAGGGAGTATAGCAGGCATTCTGGGAGAGTAGCAGACATGCTGGGAGTGTAGCAGGCATGCAGGGAGTGTAGCAGACATGCAGGGAGTGTAGCAGACATGCAGGGAGTGTAGCATACATGCATGGAGTGTAGCAGGCATGGTGGGAGTGTAGCAGACATGTTGGGAGTGTAGCAGACATGCAGAGAATACAGCAGGCATTCTGGGAGAGTAGCAGACATGCTGGAAGAGTAGCAGGCATGAGTGGAGTGTAGCAGGCATGCTGGGAGTGTAGCAGACATGTAGGGAGTGTAGCAGACCTCCATGGAGTGTAGCAGGCATGTTGGGAGTCTAGCAGACATGCTGGGAGTGTAGCAGACATGCAGTGAGTGTAGCAGACATGCTGGGAGTGAAGCAGACATACAGGGAGTGTAGCAGACATGCTAGGAGTGTAGCAGACATGCTGGGAGTGTAGCAGACATGCAGGGAGTGTAGCAGACTTGCAGGGAGTGTAGCAGACATGCTGGGAGTGTAGCAGGCATGCTGGGAGTGTAGCAGGCATGCAGGGAGTGTAGCAGGCATGCTGGGAGTGTAGCAGACATGCAGGGAGTGTATCAGACATGGAGGGAGTGTAACAGGCATTCTGGGAGAGTAGCAGACATGCTGGGAGTGTAGCAGGCGTGCTGGGAGTGTAGCAGGCATGCTGGGAGTGTAGCAGGCATGCTGGGAGTGTAGCAGGCATGCTGGGAGTGTAGCAGGCATGCAGGGAGTGTAGCAGGCATGCTGGGAGTGTAGCAGACATGCAGGGAATGTAGCAGCATGCATGCAGGCAGTGTAGCAGTCATGCTGGGCGTGTAGCAGGAATGCTGGGATTGTAGCAGACATGCTGAGAGTGTAGCAGGCATGCAGGAGGTGTAGCAGGAATGATGGGATTGTAGCAGGCATGCAGGAGGTGTAGCATGCATGCAGGAGGTGTAGCAGGCATGCTGGGAGTGTAGCAGACATACAAGAGGTGAAGCAGACATGCAAGGAGTGTAGCAGGCATGCAGGGAGTGTAGGAGGCATGCTGGGAGTGTAGCAGACATGCAGGGAGTGTAGCAGGCATGCAGGAGTGTAGCAGGCATGCTGGGAGTGCAACAGACATGCAGGGGGTGTAGCAGGCATGCAGGGAGTGTAGCAGACATGCAGGAAGTGTAGCAGGCATGCTGGGAGTGTAGCAGACATGCAGGGAGTGTAGCAGGCATGCAGGGAGTGTAGCATGCTGGGAGTGTAGCAGGCATGCTGGGAGTGTAGCAGGCATGCTGGGAGTGTAGCAGGCATGCTGGGAGTGTAGCAGGCATGCTGGGAGTGTAGCAGGCATGCTGGGAGTGTAGCAGGCATGCTGGGAGTGTAGCAGGCATGCTGGGAGTGTAGCAGACATGCTGGGAGTGTAGCAGACATGCTGGGAGTGTAGCAGGCATGCTGGGAGTGTAGCAGGCATGCTGGGAGTGTAGCAGGCATGCTGGGAGTGTAGCAGGCATGCTGGGAGTGTAGCAGGCATGCTGGGAGTGTAGCAGGCATGCTGGGAGTGTAGCAGGCATGCTGGGAGTGTAGCAGACATGCTGGGAGTGTAGCAGACATGCTGGGAGTGTAGCAGACATGCTGGGAGTGTAGCAGGCATGCTGGGAGTGTAGCAGGCATGCTGGGAGTGTAGCAGGCATGCTGGGAGTGTAGCAGACATGCTGGGAGTGTAGCAGACATGCTGGGAGCGTAGCAGACATCATGGGGGTGTAGCAGGCATGCTGGGAGTGTAGCAGACATGCTGGGAGTGTAGTAGGCATGCTGGGAGTGTAGCAGGCATGCTGGGAGTGTAGCAGGCATGCTGGGAGTGTAGCAGGCATGCTGGGAGTGTAGCAGGCATGCTGGGAGTGTAGCAGGCATGCTGGGAGTGTAGCAGGCATGCTGGGAGTGTAGCAGGCATGCTGGGAGTGTAGCAGGCATGCTGGGAGTGTAGCAGGCATGCTGGGAGTGTAGCAGGCATGCTGGGAGTGTAGCAGGCATGCTGGGAGTGTAGCAGGCATGCTGGGAGTGTAGCAGGCATGCTGGGAGTGTAGCAGACATGCTGGGAGTGTAGCAGGCATGCTGGGAGTGTAGCAGACATGCTGGGAGTGTAGCAGGCATGCTGGGAGTGTAGCAGGCATGCTGGGAGTGTAGCAGGCATGCTGGGAGTGTAGCAGGCATGCTGGGAGTGTAGCAGGCATGCTGGGAGTGTAGCAGACATGCTGGGAGTGTAGCAGACATGCTGGGAGTGTAGCAGGCATGAGGGAGTGTAGCAGACATGCTGGGAATGTAGCAGGCATGCTGGGAGTGTAGCAGACATGCAGGCAGTGTATCAGGCATGCTGGGAGTGTAGCAGGCATGCTGGGAGTGTAGCAGGCATGCTGGGAGTGTAGCAGGCATGTTGAAAGTGTAGCAGGCATGCTGGGAGTGTAGCAGGCATGCTGGAAGTGTAGCAGACATGCTGGGAGTGTAGCAGGCATGCTGGGAGTGTAGCAGACATGCTGGGAGTGTAGCAGACATGCTGGGAGTGTAGCAGGCATGCTGGGAGTGTAGCAGACATGCTGAAAGTGTAGCAAACATGCTGGGAGTGTAGCAGACATGCTGGGCGTGTAGCAGACATGCTGTGAGTGTAGCAAACATGCTGGGAGTGTAGCAGGCATGCTGGGGGTGTAGCAGACATGCAGGTAGTGTAGCAGACATGCAGGGAGTGTAGCAAACATGCTGGGAGTGTAGCAGACATGCTTGGAGTGTAGCAGGCATGCTGGGAGTGCATCAGGCATGCTAGGAGTCAAGCAGAAATGCTCGGAGTGTAGCAGGCATGCTGGGAGTGTAGCAGGCATGCAGGAAGTGTAGCAGGCATCCTGGAAGTGTAGCAGGCATGCTGGGAGTGTAGCAGGCATGCTGGGAGTGTAGCAGGCATGCTGGGAGTGTAGCAGGCATGATGGGAGTGTAGCAGGCATGCTGGGAGTGTAGCAGGCATGCTGGGAGTGTAGCAGACATGCAGGGAGTGTAGCAGGCATGCAGGGAGTGTAGCAGTATGCTGGGAGTGTAGCAGGCATGCTGGGAGTGTAGCAGACATGCTGGGAGTGTAGCAGGCATGCTGGGAGGGAGTGTAGTAGCAGGCATGCTGGGAGTGTATCAGGCTTGCTGGGAGTGTAGCAGGCATTCTGGGAGTGTAGCAGCAGTGTAGCTGGGAGTGTAGCAGGCATGCTGGGAGTGTAGCAGGCATGCTGGGAGTGTAGCAGACATGCTGGGAGTGTAGCAGACATGCTGGGAGTGTAGCAGGCATGCTGGGAGTGTAGCAGGCATGCTGGGAGTGTAGCAGGCATGCTGGGAGTGTAGCAGACATGCTGGGAGTGTATGAGATATGCACAGAGTGTAGCAGGCATTCAGGAAGTGTAGCAGGCATGTTGGGAGTGTAGCAGACATGCTGGGAGTGTAGCAGAAGTGCTAAGAGTGTAGCAGGCGTGCTGGGAGTGTAGCAGGCATTCTGGGAGAGTAGCAGACATGCTGGGAGTGTAGCAGGCATGCAGGGAGTGTAGCAGGCATGCTGGGAGTGTAGCAGGCATGCTGGGAGTGTAGCAGACATGCAGGGAGTGTAGCAGACATGCTGGGAGTGTAGCAGGCATGCTGGGAGTGTAGCAGGCATGCTGGGAGTGTAGCAGGCATGCTGGGAGTGTAGCAGGCATGCTGGGAGTGTAGCAGGCATGCTGGGAGTGTAGCAGGCATGCTGGGAGTGTAGCAGGCATGCTGGGAGTGTAGCAGGCATGCTGGGAGTGTAGCAGACATGCTGGGAGTGTAGCAGGCATGCTGGGAGTGTAGCAGGCATGCTGGGAGTGTAGCAGGCATGCTGGGAGTGTAGCAGACATGCTGGGAGTGTAGCAGGCATGCTGGGAGTGTAGCAGACATGCTGGGAGTGTAGCAGGCATGCTGGGAGTGTAGCAGGCATGCTGGGAGTGTAGCAGACATGCTGGGAGTGTAGCAGGCATGCTGGGAGTGTAGCAGACATGCTGGGAGTGTAGCAGGCATGCTGGGAGTGTAGCAGGCATGCTGGGAGTGTAGCAGACATGCTGGGAGTGTAGCAGGCATGCTGGGAGTGTAGCAGACATGCTGGGAGTGTAGCAGACATGCAGGGAGTGTAGCAGACATGCAGGGAGTGTAGCAGGCATGCTGGGAGTGTAGCAGACATGCAGGGAGTGTAGCAGGCATGCTGGGAGTGTAGCAGACATGCAGGGAGTGTAGCAGGCATGCTGGGAGTGTAGCAGACATGCAGGGAGTGTAGCAGGCATGCAGGGAGTGTAGCAGGCATGCTGGGAGTGTAGCAGACGTGCAGGGAGTGTAGCAGACATGCAGGGAGTGTAGCAGACAGGGAGGGAGTGTAACAGGCATTCTGGGAGAGTAGCAGACATGCTGGGAGTGTAGCAGGCATGCTGGGAGTGTAGCAGACATGCAGGGAGTGTAGCAGGCATGCTGGGAGAGTAGCAGACATGCAGGGAGTGTAGCAGGCATGCTGGGAGTGTAGCAGACATGCAGGTAGTGTAGCAGACATGCAGGGAGTGTAGCAGGCATGCTGGGAGTGTAGCAGACATGCAGGGAGTGTAGCAGGCATGCAGGGAGTGCAACAGACATGCAGGGGGTGCAGCAGGCATGCAGGGAGAGTAGCAGACATGCAGGGGGTGTAGCAGGCATGCTGGGAGTGTAGCAGACATGCAGGGAGTGTAGCAGGCATGCTGGGAGTGTAGCAGACATGCAGGGAGTGTAGCAGGCATGCAGGGAGTGTAGCAGACATGCAGGGAGTGTAGCAGGCATGCTGGGAGTGTAGCAGGCATGTTTGGAGTGTAGCAGACATGCAGGGAGTGTAGCAGACATGGAGGGAGTGTAACAGGCATTCTGGGAGAGTAGCAGACATGCTGGGAGTGTAGCAGGCATGCGTGGAGTGTAGCAGACATGCAGGGAGTATAGCAGTCATTCTGGGAGAGTAGCAGACATGCTGGGAGTGTAGCAGGCATGCAGGAAGTGTAGCAGACATGCAGGGAGTGTAGCAGTCATGCTGGGAGTGTAGCAGGCATGCAGGGAGTGTAGCAGGCATGCAGGGAGTGTAGCAGACATGCTGGGAGTGTAGCAGACATGCTGGGAGTGTAGCAGACATGCAGGGAGTGTAGCAGACATGCAGGGAGTGTAGCAGACATGCTGGGAGTGTAGCAGACATGCTGGGAGTGTAGCAGACATGCTGGGAGTGTAGCAGGCATTCTGGGAGAGTAGCAGACATGCTGGAAGAGTAGCAGGCATGAGTGGAGTGTAGCAGGCATGCTGGGAGTGTAGCAGACATGTAGGGAGTGTAGCAGACCTCCATGGAGTGTAGCAGGCATGTTGGGAGTCTAGCAGACATGCTGGGAGTGTAGCAGACATGCAGTGAGTGTAGCAGACATGCTGGGAGTGAAGCAGACATACAGGGAGTGTAGCAGACATGCTAGGAGTGTAGCAGACATGCTGGGAGTGTAGCAGACATGCAGGGAGTGTAGCAGACATGCAGGGAGTGTAGCAGACATGCTGGGAGTGTAGCAGGCATGCTGGGAGTGTAGCAGGCATGCTGGGAGTGTAGTAGGCATGATGGGAGTGTAGCAGGCATGCTGGGAGTGTAGCAGGCATGCTGGGAGTGTAGCAGGCATGCTGGGAGTGTAGCAGGCATGCTGGGAGTGTAGCAGGCATGCTGGGAGTGTAGCAGGCATGCTGGGAGTGTAGCAGGCATGCTGGGAGTGTAGCAGGCATGCTGGGAGTGTAGCAGGCATGCTGGGAGTGTAGCAGGCATGCTGGGAGTGTAGCAGGCATGCTGGGAGTGTAGCAGGCATGCTGGGAGTGTAGCAGGCATGCTGTGAGTGTAGCATGCATAGCAGGCACGCCGGGAGTGTAGCCGGCATGCTGGGAGTGTAGCAGGCATGCTGGGAGTGTAGCAGGCATGCTGGGAGTGTAGCAGGCATGCTGGGAGTGTAGCAGGCATGCTGGGAGTGTAGCAGGCATGCTGGGAGTGTAGCAGACATGCTGGGAGTGTAGCAGACATGCTGGGAGTGTAGCAGGCATGCTGGGAGTGTAGCAGGCATGCTGGGAGTGTAGCAGGCATGCTGGGAGTGTAGCAGGCATGCTGGGAGTGTAGCAGGCATGCTGGGAGTGTAGCAGGCATGCTGGGAGTGTAGCAGGCATGCTGGGAGTGTAGCAGGCATGCTGGGAGTGTAGCAGGCATGCTGGGAGTGTAGCAGGCATGCTGGGAGTGTAGCAGGCATGCTGGGAGTGTAGCAGGCATGCTGGGAGTGTAGCAGGCATGCTGGGAGTGTAGCAGGCATGCTGGGAGTGTAGCAGGCATGCTGGGAGTGTAGCAGACATGCTGGGAGTGTAGCAAACATGCTGGGAGTGTAGCAGACATGCTGGGAGTGTAGCAGATATGCTGGGAGTGTAGCAGGCATGCTGGGAGTGTAGCAGGCATGCTGGGAGTGTAGCAGGCATGCTGGGAGTGTAGCAGACATGCTGGGAGTGTAGCAGACATGCTGGGAGTGTAGCAGACATGCTGGGAGTGTAGCAGACATGCTGGGAGTGTAGCAGACATGCTGGAAGTGTAGCAGATATGCACGGAGTGTAGCAGGCATGCTGGGAGTGTAGCAGGCATGCTGGGAGTGTAGCAGGCATGCTGGGAGTGTAGCAGACATGCTGGGAGTGTAGCAGACATGCTGGGAGTGTAGCAGGCATGCTGGGAGTGTAGCAGCTGCATGCAGATATGGGAGTGTAGCAGACATGCAGGGAGTGTAGCAGACATGCTGGGAGTGTAGCAGACATGCTGGGAGTGTAGCAGACATGCTGGGAGTGTAGCAGACATGCTGGGAGTATAGCAGGCATGCTGGGAGAGTAACAGACATGCTGGAAGTGTAGCAAACATGCTGGGAGTGTAGCAGACATGCTGGGCGTGTAGCAGACATGCTGTGAGTGTAGCAAACATGCTGGGAGTTTAGCAAATATGCTGGGAGTGTAGCAAACATGTTGGGAGTGTAGCAGACATGCTGGAAGTGTAGCAAACATGCTGGGAGTGTAGCAGACATGCTGGGAGTGTAGCAGGCATGCTGGGAGTGCATCAGGCATGCTAGGAGTCTAGCAGAAATGCTGGGAGTGTAGGAGATATGCACAGAGTGTAGCAGGCATTCAGGAAGTGTAGCAGGCATGCTGGGAGTGTAGCAGGCATGCTGGGAGTGTAGCAGACATGCAGGGAGTGTAGCTGGCATGCAGGGAGTGTAGCAGACATGCATGGAGTGTAGCAGGCATGCTGGGAGTGTAGCAGGCATGCTGGGAGTGTAGCAGACATGCAGGGAGTGTAGCAGGCATGCAGGGAGTGTAGCAGGCATGCAGGGAGTGTAGCAGACATGCTGGGAGTGTAGGAGATATGCTGGGAGTGTAGCAGACATGCTGGGAGTGTAGCAGACATGCTGGGAGTGTAGCAGGCATGCTGGGAGTGTAGCAGGCATGCTGGGAGTGTAGCAGGCATGCTGGGAGAGTAGCGGACACGCTGGGAGTGTAGCAGACATGCAGGGAGTGTAGCAGGCATGTTGGGAGTGTAGCAGATATGCTGGGAGTGTAGCAGACATGCTGTGAGTGAAGCAGACATACTGGGAGTGTAGCAGACGTGCTGGGAGTGTAGCAGACATGCTGGGAGTGTAGCAGGCATGCAGGGAGTGTAGCAGGCATGCTGGGAGTGTAGCAGACATGCAGGGAGTGTAGCAGACATGCAGGGAGTGTAGCAGACATGGAGGGAGTGTAACAGGCATTCTGGGAGAGTAGCAGACATGCTTGGAGTGTAGCAGGCGTGCTGGGAGAGTAGCAGACATGCAGGGAGTGTAGCAGGCATGCTGGAAGTGTAGCAGACATGCAGGGAGTGTAGCAGGCATGCAGGGAGTGTAGCAGGCATGCTGGGAGTGTAGCAGACATGCAGGGAGTGTAGCAGACATGCAGGGAGTGTAGCAGACATGGAGGGAGTGTAACAGGCATTCTGGGAGAGTAGCAGACATGCTGGGAGTGTAGCAGGCATGATGGGAGTGTAGCAGGCATGCTGGGAGTGTAGCAGGCATGCTGGGAGTGTAGCAGGCATGCTGGGAGTGTAGCAGGCATGCTGGGAGTGTAGCAGACATGCAGGGAGTGTAGCAGGCATGCAGGGAGTGTAGCAGGCATGCTGGGAGTGTAGCAGACATGCAGGGAGTGTAGCAGACATGGAGGGAGTGTAACAGGCATTCTGGGAGAGTAGCAGACATGCAGGGAGTGTAGCAGGCATGCTGGGAGAGTAGCAGACATGCAGGGAGTGTAGCAGGCATGCTGGGAGTGTAGCAGACATGCAGGGAGTGTAGCAGGCATGCTGGGAGTGTAGCAGACATGCAGGGAGTGTAGCAGGCATGCTGGGAGTGTAGCAGGCATGTTTGGAGTGTAGCAGACATGCAGGGAGTGTAGCAGACATGGAGGGAGTGTAACAGGCATTCTGGGAGAGTAGCAGACATGCTGGGAGTGTAGCAGGCATGATGGTAGTGTAGCAGACATGCAGGGAGTGTAGCTGGCATGCAGGGAGTGTAGCAGACATGCTGGGAGTTTAGCAGGCATGATGGTAGTGTAGCAGACATGCAGGGAGAATAGCAGGCATTCTGGGAGTGTAGCAGACATGCATGGAGTGTAGCAGGCATGCTAGGAGTGTAGCAGACATGTTGGGAGTGTAGCAGACATGCAGAGAATACAGCAGGCATTCTGGGAGAGTAGCAGACATGCTGGAAGAGTAGCAGTCATAAGTGGAGTGTAGCAGGCATGCTGGGAGTGTAGCAGACATGTAGGGAGTGTAGCAGACCTCCATGGAGTGTAGCACTCATGTTGGGAGTCTAGCAGACATGCTGGGAGTGTAGCAGACATGCAGTGAGTGTAGCAGACATGCTGGGAGTGAAGCAGACATACAGGGAGTGTAGCAGACATGCTAGGAGTGTAGCAGACATGCTGGGAGTGTAGCAGACATGCAGGGAGTGTAGCAGACATGCTGGGAGTGTAGCAGACATGCTGGGAGTGTAGCAGGCATGCTGGGAGTGTAGCAGGCATGCTGGGAGTGTAGCAGGCATGCTGGGAGTGTAGCAGGCATGCTGGGAGTGTAGCAGGCATGCTGGGAGTGTAGCAGGCATGCTGGGAGTGTAGCAGGCATGCTGGGAGTGTAGCAGGCATGCTGGGAGTGTAGCAGGCATGCTGGGAGTGTAGCAGGCATGCTGGGAGTGTAGCAGGCATGCTGGGAGTGTAGCAGACATGCTGGGAGTGTAGCAGGCATGCTGGGAGTGTAGCAGGCATGCTGGGAGTGTAGCAGGCATGCTGGGAGTGTAGCAGGCATGCTGGGAGTGTAGCAGGCATGCTGGGAGTGTAGCAGGCATGCTGGGAGTGTAGCAGGCATGCTGGGAGTGTAGCAGGCATGCTGGGAGTGTAGCAGCATGCTGGGAGTGTAGCAGGCATGCTGGGAGTGTAGCAGGCATGCTGGGAGTGTAGCAGGCATGCTGGGAGTGTAGCAGGCATGCTGGGAGTGTAGCAGGCATGCTGGGAGTGTAGCAGGCATGCTGGGAGTGTAGCAGGCATGCTGGGAGTGTAGCAGACATGCTGGGAGTGTAGCAGGCATGCTGGGAGTGTAGCAGGCATGCTGGGAGTGTAGCAGGCATGCTGGGAGTGTAGCAGGCATGCTGGGAGTGTAGCAGGCATGCTGGGAGTGTAGCAGGCATGCTGGGAGTGTAGCAGGCATGCTGGGAGTGTAGCAGGCATGCTGGGAGTGTAGCAGGCATGCTGGGAGTGTAGCAGGCATGCTGGGAGTGTAGCAGGCATGCTGGGAGTGTAGCAGACATGCTGGGAGTGTAGCAGACATGCTGGGAGTGTAGCAGGCATGCTGGGAGTGTAGCAGGCATGCTGGGAGTGTAGCAGGCATGCTGGGAGTGTAGCAGGCATGCTGGGAGTGTAGCAGGCATGCTGGGAGTGTAGCAGACATGCTGGGAGTGTAGCAGGCATGCTGGGAGTGTAGCAGGCATGCTGGGAGTGTAGCAGGCATGCTGGGAGTGTAGCAGACATGCTGGGAGTGTAGCAGGCATGCTGGGAGTGTAGCAGGCATGCTGGGAGTGTAGCAGGCATGCTGGGAGTGTAGCAGGCATGCTGGGAGTGTAGCAGACATGCTGGGAGTGTAGCAGACATGCTGGGAGTGTAGCAGACATGCTGGGAGTGTAGCAGGCATGCTGGGAGTGTAGCAGGCATGCTGGGAGTGTAGCAGGCATGCTGGGAGTGTAGCAGGCATGCTGGGAGTGTAGCAGGCATGCTGGGAGTGTAGCAGACATGCTGGGAGTGTAGCAGACATGCTGGGAGTGTAGCAGACATGCTGGGAGTGTAGCAGACATGCTGGGAGTGTAGCACACATGCTGGGAGTGTAGCAGACATGCTGGGAGTGTAGCAGGCATGCTGGGAGTGTAGCAGGAATGCTGGGAGTGTAGCAGGCATGCTGGGAGTGTAGTAGGCATGCTGGGAGTGTAGCAGGCATGCTGGGAGTGTAGCAGCATGCTGGGAGTGTAGCAGGCATGCAGGAGTGTAGCAGACATGCTGGGAGTGTAGCAGGCATGCTGGGAGTGTAGCAGACATGCTGGGAGTGTAGCAGACATGCTGGGAGTGTAGCAGGCATGCTGGGAGTGTAGCAGACATGCTGGGAGTGTAGCAGGCATGCTGGGAGTGTAGCAGACATGCTGGGAGTGTAGCAGACATGCTGGGAGTGTAGCAGACATGCTGGGAGTGTAGCAGGCAATGCTGGGAGTGTAGCAGACATGCTGGGAGTGTAGCAGCATGCTGGGAGTGTAGCAAACATGGTGGGAGTGTAGCAGCATGCTGGGAGTGTAGCAGGCATGCTGGGAGTGTAGCAGGCATGCTGGGAGTGTAGCAGGCATGCTGGGAGTGTAGCAGCAATGAAGTGAGTGTAGCAGGCATTCAGGAGTGTAGCAGGCATGCTGGGAGTGTAGCAGGCATGCTGGGAGTGTAGCAGACATGCTGGGAGTGTAGCAGGCATGCTGGGAGTGTAGCAGACATGCTGGGAGTGTAGCAGGCATGCTGGGAGTGTAGCAGGCATGCTGGGAGTGTAGCAGGCATGCTGGGAGTGTAGCAGGCATGCTGGGAGTGTAGCAGGCATGCTGGGAGTGTAGCAGACATGCTGGGAGTGTAGCAGGCATGCTGGGAGTGTAGCAGGCATGCTGGGAGTGTAGCAGGCATGCTGGGAGTGTAGCAGGCATGCTGGGAGTGTAGCAGGCATGCTGGGAGTGTAGCAGGCATGCTGGGAGTGTAGCAGACATGCTGGGAGTGTAGCAGGCATGCTGGGAGTGTAGCAGGCATGCTGGGAGTGTAGCAGACATGCTGGGAGTGTAGCAGGCATGCTGGGAGTGTAGCAGGCATGCTGGGAGTGTAGCAGACATGCTGGGAGTGTAGCAGGCATGCTGGGAGTGTAGCAGACATGCTGGGAGTGTAGCAGGCATGCTGGGAGTGTAGCAGGCATGCTGGGAGTGTAGCAGACATGCTGGGAGTGTAGCAGGCATGCTGGGAGTGTAGCAGACATGCTGGGAGTGTAGCAGACATGCTGGGAGTGTAGCAGGCATGCTGGGAGTGTAGCAGGCATGCTGGGAGTGTAGCAGGCATGCTGGGAGTGTAGCAGGCATGCTGGGAGTGTAGCAGACATGCTGGGAGTGTAGCAGGCATGCTGGGAGTGTAGCAGGCATGCTGGGAGTGTAGCAGGCATGCTGGGAGTGTAGCAGACATGCTGGGAGTGTAGCAGACATGCTGGGAGTGTAGCAGACATGCTGGGAGTGTAGCAGGCATGCTGGGAGTGTAGCAGGCATGCTGGGAGTGTAGCAGGCATGCTGGGAGTGTAGCAGGCATGCTGGGAGTGTAGCAGACATGCTGGGAGTGTAGCAGCAATGCTGGGAGTGTAGCAGGCATGCTGGGAGTGTAGCAGGCATGCTGGGAGTGTAGCAGGCATGCTGGGAGTGTAGCAGGCATGCTGGGAGTGTAGCAGGCATGCTGGGAGTGTAGCAGGCATGCTGGGAGTGTAGCAGGCATGCTGGGAGTGTAGCAGGCATGCTGGGAGTGTAGCAGGCATGCTGGGAGTGTAGCAGGCATGCTGGGAGTGTAGCAGGCATGCTGGGAGTGTAGCAGGCATGCTGGGAGTGTAGCAGGCATGCTGGGAGTGTAGCAGACATGCTGGGAGTGTAGCAGGCATGCTGGGAGTGTAGCAGACATGCTGGGAGTGTAGCAGGCATGCTGGGAGTGTAGCAGGCATGCTGGGAGTGTAGCAGGCATGCTGGGAGTGTAGCAGGCATGCTGGGAGTGTAGCAGGCATGCTGGGAGTGTAGCAGGCATGCTGGGAGTGTAGCAGGCATGCTGGGAGTGTAGCAGACATGCTGGGAGTGTAGCAGACATGCTGGGAGTGTAGCAGGCATGCTGGGAGTGTAGCAGACATGCTGGGAGTGTAGCAGGCATGCTGGGAGTGTAGCAGGCATGCTGGGAGTGTAGCAGACATGCTGGGAGTGTAGCAGACATGCTGGGAGTGTAGCAGGCATGCTGGGAGTGTAGCAGACATGCTGGGAGTGTAGCAGGCATGCTGGGAGTGTAGCAGACATGCTGGGAGTGTAGCAGACATGCTGGGAGTGTAGCAGACATGCTGGGAGTGTAGCAGACATGCTGGGAGTGTAGCAGACATGCTGGGAGTGTAGCAGACATGCTGGGAGTGTAGCAGACATGCTGGGAGTGTAGCAGACATGCTGGGAGTGTAGCAGGCATGCTGGGAGTGTAGCAGGCATGCTGGGAGTGTAGCAGGCATGCTGGGAGTGTAGCAGGCATGCTGGGAGTGTAGCAGGCATGCTGGGAGTGTAGCAGGCATGCTGGGAGTGTAGCAGGCATGCTGGGAGTGTAGCAGCCATGCTGGGAGTGTAGCAGACATGCTGTGAGTGAAGCAGACATACTGGGAGTGTAGCAGACGTGCTGGGAGTGTAGCAGGCATGCTGGGAGTGTAGCAGGCATGCAGGGAGTGTAGCAGGCATGCTGGGAGTGTAGCAAATATGCTGGGAGTGTAGCAGACATGCTGGGAGTGTAGCAGACATGCTGGGAGTATAGCAGGCATGCTGGGAGAGTAACAGACATGCTGGAAGTGTAGCAAACATGCTGGGAGTGTAGCAGACATGCTGGGAGTGTAGCAGACATGCTGTGAGTGTAGCAAACATGCTGGGAGTTTAGCAAATATGCTGGGAGTGTAGCAAACATGTTGGGAGTGTAGCAGACATGCTGGAAGTGTAGCAAACATGCTGGGAGTGTAGCAGACATGCTGGGAGTGTAGCAGGCATGCTGGGAGTGCATCAGGCATGCTAGGAGTCTAGCAGAAATGCTGGGAGTGTAGGAGATATGCACAGAGTGTAGCAGGCATTCAGGAAGTGTAGCAGGCATGCTGGGAGTGTAGCAGATATGCTGGGAGTGTAGCAGACATGCTGTGAGTGAAGCAGACATGCTGGGAGTGTAGCAGACATGCTGGGAGTGTAGCAGGCATGCTGGGAGTGTAGCAGGCATGCTGGGAGAGTAGCAGACATGCAGGGAGTGTAGCAGGCATGCAGGGAGTGTAGCAGGCATGCAGGGAGTGTAGCAGACATGCTGGGAGTGTAGGAGATATGCTGGGAGTGTAGCAGACATGCTGTGAGTGAAGCAGACATGCTGGGAGTGTAGCAGAAGTGCTGGGAGTGTAGCAGGCATGCTGGGAGTGTAGCAGGCATGCAGGGAGTGTAGCAGACATGCTGGGAGTGTAGCAGACATGCAGGGAGTGTAGCAGGCATTCAGGAAGTGTAGCAGGCATGTTGGGAGTGTAGCAGATATGCTGGGAGTGTAGCAGACATGCTGTGAGTGAAGCAGACATACTGGGAGTGTAGCAGACGTGCTGGGAGTGTAGCAGACATGCTGGGAGTGTAGCAGGCATGCAGGGAGTGTAGCAGGCATGCTGGGAGTGTAGCAGACATGCAGGGAGTGTAGCAGACATGCAGGGAGTGTAGCAGACATGGAGGGAGTGTAACAGGCATTCTGGGAGAGTAGCAGACATGCTTGGAGTGTAGCAGGCGTGCTGGGAGAGTAGCAGACATGCAGGGAGTGTAGCAGGCATGCTGGAAGTGTAGCAGACATGCAGGGAGTGTAGCAGGTATGCAGGGAGTGTAGCAGGCATGCTGGGAGTGTAGCAGACATGCAGGGAGTGTAGCAGACATGCAGGGAGTGTAGCAGACAGGGAGGGAGTGTAACAGGCATTCTGGGAGAGTAGCAGACATGCTGGGAGTGTAGCAGGCGTGCTGGGAGAGTAGCAGACATGCAGGGAGTGTAGCAGGCATGCTGGGAGAGTAGCAGACATGCAGGGAGTGTAGCAGGCATGCTGGGAGTGTAGCAGACATGCAGGTAGTGTAGCAGACATGCAGGGAGTGTAGCAGGCATGCAGGGAGTGTAGTAGGCATGTTGGAAGTGTAGCAGACATGCAGGGAGTGTAGCAGACATGGAGGGAGTGTAACAGGCATTCTGGGAGAGTAGCAGACATGCAGGGAGAGTAGCAGGCATGCTGGGAGAGTAGCAGACATGCAGGGAGTGTAGCAGGCATGCTGGGAGTGTAGCAGACATGCAGGGAGTGTAGCTGGCATGCAGGGAGTGTAGCAGACATGCATGGAGTGTAGCAGGCATGCTGGGAGTGTAGCAGGCATGCTTGGAGTGTAGCAGACATGCAGGGAGTGTAGCAGACATGGAGGGAGTGTAACAGGCATTCTGGGAGAGTAGCAGACATGCTGGGAGTGTAGCAGGCATGCTGGGAGTGTAGCAGACATGCAGGGAGTGTAGCTGGCATGCAGGGAGTGTAGCAGACATGCATGGAGTGTAGCAGGCATGCTGGGAGTGTAGCAGACATGCAGGGAGTGTAGCAGACATGGAGGGAGTGTAACAGGCATTCTGGGAGAGTAGCAGACATGCTGGGAGTGTAGCAGGCATGCTGGGAGTGTAGCAGGCATGATGGTAGTGTAGCAGACATGCAGGGAGTATAGCAGTCATTCTGGGAGAGTAGCAGACATGCTGGGAGTGTAGCAGGCATGCGTGGAGTGTAGCAGACATGCAGGGAGTGTAGCAGACATGCAGGGAGTGTAGCATACATGCATGGAGTGTAGCAGGCATGCTGGGAGTGTAGCAGACATGTTGGGAGTGTAGCAGACATGCAGAGAATACAGCAGGCATTCTGGGAGAGTAGCAGACATGCTGGAAGAGTAGCAGGCATGAGTGGAGTGTAGCAGGCATGCTGGGAGTGTAGCAGACATGTAGGGAGTGTAGCAGACCTCCATGGAGTGTAGCAGGCATGTTGGGAGTGTAGCAGACATGCAGTGAGTGTAGCAGACATGCTGGGAGTGAAGCAGACATACAGGGAGTGTAGCAGACATGCTAGGAGTGTAGCAGACATGCTGGGAGTGTAGCAGACATGCAGGGAGTGTAGCAGACATGCTGTGAGTGAAGCAGACATACTGGGAGTGTAGCAGACGTGCTGGGAGTGTAGCAGGCATGCTGGGAGTGTAGCAGGCATGCAGGGAGTGTAGCAGGCATGCTGGGAGTGTAGCAGGCATGCTGGGAGTGTAGCAGGCATGCTGGGAGTGTAGCAGGCATGCTGGGAGTGTAGCAGGCATGCTGGGAGTGTAGCAGGCATGCTGGGAGTGTAGCAGGCATGCTGGGAGTGTAGCAGGCATGCTGGGAGTGTAGCAGGCATGCTGGGAGTGTAGCAGGCATGCTGGGAGTGTAGCAGGCATGCTGGGAGTGTAGCAGACATGCTGGGAGTGTAGCAGGCATGCTGGGAGTGTAGCAGGCATGCTGGGAGTGTAGCAGGCATGCTGGGAGTGTAGCAGGCATGCTGGGAGTGTAGCAGACATGCAGGGAGTGTAGCAGACATGCTGGGAGTGTAGCAGGCATGCTGGGAGTGTAGCAGGCATGCTGGGAGTGTAGCAGACATGCTGGGAGTGTAGCAGACATGCTGGGAGTGTAGCAGGCATGCTGGGAGTGTAGCAGGCATGCTGGGAGTGTAGCAGGCATGCTGGGAGTGTAGCAGACATGCTGGGAGTGTAGCAGGCATGCTGGGAGTGTAGCAGGCATGCAGGGAGTTGGGAGTAGCAGGCATGCTGGGAGTGTAGCAGACATGCTGGGAGTGTAGCAGACATGCTGGGAGTGTAGCAGACATGCTGGGAGTGTAGCAGACATGCTGGGAGTGTAGCAGACATGCTGGGAGTGTAGCAGACATGCTGGGAGTGTAGCAGGCATGCTGGGAGTGTAGCAGACATGCAGGGAGTGTAGCAGACATGCAGGGAGTGTAGCAGACATGCTGGGAGTGTAGCAGACATGCTGGGAGTGTAGCAGACATGCTGGGAGTGTAGCAGACATGCTGGGAGTGTAGCAGACATGCTGGGAGTGTAGCAGGCATGCTGGGAGTGTAGCAGGCATGCTGGGAGTGTAGCAGGCATGCTGGGAGTGTAGCAGACATGCTGGGAGTGTAGCAGGCATGCTGGGAGTGTAGCAGACATGCTGGGAGTGTAGCAGACATGCTGGGAGTGTAGCAGACATGCTGGGAGTGTAGCAGACATGCTGGGAGTGTAGCAGACATGCAGGGAGTGTAGCAGACATGCTGGGAGTGTAGGAGGCATGCTGGGAGTGTAGCAGACATGCTGGGAGTGTAGCAGACATGCTGGGAGTGTAGCAGACATGCAGGGAGTGTAGCAGACATGCTGGGTGTGTAGCAGACATGCAGGGAGTGTAGCAGACATGCTAGGAGTGTAGGAGACATGCTGGGAGTGTAGCAGACATGCTGGGAGTGTAGCAGGCATGCTGGGAGTGTAGCAGACATGCAGGGAGTGTAGCAGACATGCTGGGAGTGTAGCAGACATGCTGGGAGTGTAGCAGGCATGCTGGGAGTGTAGCAGACATGCTGGGAGTGTAGCAGGCATGCTGGGAGTGTAGCAGGCATGCTGGGAGTGTAGCAGACATGCTGGGAGTGTAGCAGACATGCAGGGAGTGTAGCAGACATGCTGGGAGTGTAGCAGACATGCTGGGAGTGTAGCAGACATGCTGGGAGTGTAGCAGACATGCTGGGAGTGTAGCAGACATGCAGGGAGTGTAGCAGGCATGTTGGGAGTGTAGCAGACGTGCTGGAAGTGTAGCAGGCATGTTGGGAGTGTAGCAGATGTGCAGGGAGTGTAGCAGGCATGCTTGGAGTGTAGCAGACATGCAGGGAGTGTAGCAGACATGCTGGGAATGTAGCAGACATGCTGGGAGTGTAGCAGACATGCTGGGAGTGTAGCAGACATGCAGGGAATGTATCGGACATGCAGGGAGTGTAGCAGATATGCAGGGAGTGTAGCAGACATGCTGGGAGTGTAGTAGGCATGCTGGGAGTGTAGCATACATGCAGGGAGTGTAGCAGACATGCTGGGAGTGTAGCATACATGCAGGGAGTGTAGCAGATATGCTGGGAGTGTAGCAGACTTGCAGGGAGTGTGGCGGACATGCTGGGAGTGTAGCAGACTTGCAGGGAGTGTAGTAGGCATGCTGGGAGTGTAGCATACATGCAGGGAGTGTAGCAGATATGCTTGGAGTGTAGCAGACTTGCAGGGAGTGTAGCGGACATGCTGGGAGTGTAGCAGACATGCAGGGAGTGTAGCAGACATGCAGGGAGTGTAGCGGACATGCTGGGAGTGTAGCAGACATGCAGGGAGTGTAGCAGGCATGTTGGGAGTGTAGCAGACATGCAGGGAGTGTAGCAGACATGCTGGGAGTGTAGCAGACATGCAGGGAGTGTAGCAGACATGCAGGGAGTGTAGCAGACATGCTGGGAGTGTAGCAGACATGCAGGGAGTGTAGCAGACATGCAGGGAGTGTAGCAGACATGCAGGGAGTGTAGCAGACATGCAGGGAGTGTAGCAGACATGCAGGGAGTGTAGCAGACATGCAGGCAGTGTAGCAGACATGCAGGGTGTGTAGCAGACATGCTGGGAGTGTAGCAGACATGCAGGGAGTGTAGCAGACATGCAGGGAGTGTAGCAGACATGCAGGGAGTGTAGCAGACATGCAGGGAGTGTAGCAGACATGCAGGGAGTGTAGCAGACATGCAGGGAGTGTAGCAGACATGCAGGGAGTGTAGCAGACATGCTGGGAGAGTAGCAGACATGCAGGGAGTGTAGCAGACATGCAGGGAGTGTAGCAGACATGCAGGGAGTGTAGCAGACATGCAGGGAGTGTAGCAGACATGCAGGGAGTGTAGCAGACATGCTGTGAGTGTAGCAGACATGCAGGAAGTGTAGCAGACATGCAGGGAGTGTAGCAGACATGCAGGGAGTGTAGCAGACATGCAGGGTGTGTAGCAGACATGCTGGGAGTATAGCAGACATGCAGGGAGTGTAGCAGACATGCAGGGAGTGTAGCAGACATGCAGGGAGTGTAGCAGACATGCAGGGAGTGTAGCAGACATGCAGGGAGTGTAGCAGACATGCAGGGAGTGTAGCAGACATGCAGGGAGTGTAGCAGACATGCTGGGAGTGTAGCAGACATGCAGGGAGTGTAGCAGACATGCTGGGAGTGTAGCAGACATGCTGGGAGTGTAGCAGACATGCAGGGAGTGTAGCAGACATGCTGTGAGTGTATCAGACATGCTGGGAGTGTAGCAGACATGCAGGGAGTGTAGCAGACATGCTGGGTGTGTAGCAGACATGCAGGGAGTGTAGCAGACATGCAGGGAGTGTAGCAGACATGCAGGGAGTGTAGCAGACATGCAGGGAGTGTAGCAGACATGCTGGGAGTGTAGCAGACATGCAGGGAGTGTAGCAGACATGCAGGGAGTGTAGCAGACATGCAGGGAGTGTAGCAGACATGCAGGGAGTGTAGCAGACATGCAGGGAGTGTAGCAGACATGCTGTGAGTGTAGCAGACATGCAGGAAGTGTAGCAGACATGCAGGGTGTGTAGCAGACATGCTGGGAGTGTAGCAGACATGCAGGGAGTGTAGCAGACATGCAGGGAGTGTAGCAGACATGCAGGGTGTGTAGCAGACATGCTGGGAGTGTAGCAGACATGCAGGGAGTGTAGCAGACATGCAGGGAGTGTAGCAGACATGCAGGGTGTGTAGCAGACATGCTGGGAGTGTAGCAGACATGCAGGGAGTGTAGCAGACATGCAGGGAGTGTAGCAGACATGCAGGGAGTGTAGCAGACATGCAGGGAGTGTAGCAGACATGCAGGGAGTGTAGCAGACATGCAGGGAGTGTAGCAGACATGCAGGGAGTGTAGCAGACATGCTGGGAGTGTAGCAGACATGCAGGGAGTGTAGCAGACATGCAGGGAGTGTAGCAGACATGCAGGGAGTGTAGCAGACATGCAGGGAGTGTAGCAGACATGCAGTGAGTGTAGCAGACATGCTGGGAGTGTAGCAGACATGCTGGGAGTGTAGCAGACATGCAGGGAGTGTAGCAGACATACAGGGAGTGTAGCAGACATGCAGGGAGTGTAGCAGACATGCAGGGAGTGTAGCAGACATGCAGGGAGTGTAGCAGACATGCAGGGAGTGTAGCAGACATGCAGGGAGTGTAGCAGACATGCAGGGAGTGTAGCAGACATGCTGTGAGTGTAGCAGACATGCAGGGAGTGTAGCAGACATGCAGGGAGTGTAGCAGACATGCTGTGAGTGTAGCAGACATGCAGGGAGTGTAGCAGACATGCAGGGAGTGTAGCAGACATGCTGTGAGTGTAGCAGACATGCAGGGAGTGTAGCAGACATGCAGGGAGTGTAGCAGACATGCTGTGAGTGTAGCAGACATGCAGGGAGTGTAGCAGACATGCAGGGAGTGTAGCAGACATGCTGTGAGTGTAGCAGACATGCAGGGAGTGTAGCAGACATGCAGGGAGTGTAGCAGACATGCTGTGAGTGTAGCAGACATGCAGGGAGTGTAGCAGACATGCTGTGAGTGTAGCAGACATGCTGGGAGTGTAGCAGACATGCTGTGAGTGTAGCAGACATGTAGGAGGTGAGAGGAAGGCGAGTTTATTATGCTTCAATATTACGCTAATATCATCTTTACGGCTTATTTATCTATCACAGTTCATCTAATATGACATAATATTATTATGGCTAATATGACATAGTAATAGGACGAAGCTCCTGAGTTTTTAGGTGCTGTCCGAGCCAATTTGTTTACGCCAAAGCGAATCGTTATCCGATTTTGTCGCTATCTGATGCAGGCGTTAACTGAGGGTCCAATGAATATATGTATATATATATATATATATATATATATATATATATATATATATATATATATATATATATTGGCATATATGAAAAAATATATCTTTAAACGTATAACTGGAGTATACCTAGAGAGACAGTTCCAGGGGTCAACGCCCCCGCGGCCCGGCCTGTGACAAGGCCTCATGGTGGATCAGAAGCTGATCAACCAGCCTGCTACTGTTCCACACACTCAACCCGACGTACGAACCACAGCCAGGCTGGTCAAGTGCTGACTTTAGGTGCATGTCTGGTGCCTTCTTAAAGACAGCTAGAGGTCTATTGGAAATCCCCCTTATGTATGCTGGGAGGCAGTTGAAAAGTTTTGGGCCCCTGACACTTGTCGTGTTGTTTCTTCTCTTGCCAATGGCACCTCTGCTTTTCATTGGGGGGATGTGGCATCGTCTGCCTAGTCTTTTGCTATGCCAGGGAGTGATTTTCGTGTGCTAGTTTGGTAGTAATCCCTCTAGGATTTTCCGAGTATATATAATTATATATCTCTCCCGCCTGCGTTCTAGGGAGTACAGGTTGAGGAACATCATGCATTCCCAGTAATTGAGGTGTTTAACTCCAGTTATATGTTAGGTTAGGTTTAGATAATTATGTTTATTATGCACCCCATACCCATCCTGTGGGCGGTAGTCAAAAGATTACAGAGGTACATAACGGGTCCAGGGACTGGACCCCAAAGTTTTGATGGCTGAACAATTTACAAAGGTAATGAATCATGTAAGTAAGTTTACTTACGCTTATTCATGGCTACATTCATGAACAAATTATAGAGTAATGAGCAATTCACACGACCACACCCGGTCACAACTGTAATAAGTTATTGGTGCAAATATTAATTGGTGGGTCACACACACACACACATACTCACACACACACACACACACACACACACACACACACACACACACACACACACACACACACACACACACACACACACACACACACACACACACACACAAGGACCAGGTGATAAGGTTGAGGAAAGAAGGTGGAGAACTCACAAGAAACGATCAAGAGGTATGTGAGGAGCTCGACACGAGATTTAAGGAAGTATTTACAGTAGAGACAGGAAGGACTCTGGGGGGACAGACCAGATGGGGACACCAGCAAGGAATACACCAACAAGTGTTGGACGACATACATACAGATGAGGAGGAGGTGAAGAAATTGCTAAGGGACATCGATACCTCAAAGGCAATGGGACCGGACAACATCTCCCCGTGGGTCCTTATAGAGGGAGCAGATATGTTGTGCTGGAATATTGCTGCACACTAAAAGCACCTTTCAAGGCAGGTGAAATTGCTGACCTAGAAAATGTACAGAGAACCTTCACGGAGCGCATAACGGAGATAAAACACCTCAATTACTGGGAGCGCTTGAGGTTTCTGAACCAGTATTCCCTGGAACGCAGGCGGAAGAGATACATGATTATATACACCTGGAAAATCCTAGAGGGACTAGTACCGAACTTGCACACGAAAATCACTCACTACGAAAGCAAAAGACTTGGCAGACGATGCACCATCCCCCCAGTGAAAAGCAGGGGTGTCACTAGCACGTTAAGAGACCATACAATAAGTGTCAGGGGCCCGAGACTGTTCAACTGCCTCCCAGCACACATAAGGGGGATTACCAACAGACCCCTGGCAGTCTTCAAGCTGGCACTGGACAAGCACCTAAAGTCGGTTCCTGATCAGCCGGGCTGTGGCTCGTACGTTGGTTTGCGTGCAGCCAGCAGTAACAGCCTGGTTGATCAGGCTCTGATCCACCAGGAGGCCTGGTCACAGACCGGGCCGCGGGGACGTTGACCCCCGGAACTCTCTCCAGGTAAACTCCAGGTACCACAATCTTCAACACGTCCCTGGAAACTGGGCAACTACCTGAGGTATGGAAGATGGCAAATGTAGTTCCCATTTTTAAAAAAAAAGACAGAAAAGAGGCGCTAAACAATAGACCTGTGTCATTGAGGTGTATAGTATGCAAAGTTATGGAGAAGATTATCAGGAGGAGAGTGGTGGAGCACCTGGAACGGAACAGGAGTATAAATGCCAACCAGCACGGATTCATGGAAGGCAAATCCTGTGTCACAAACCTTCTGGAGTTTTATGATAAAATAACAGAAATAAGACACGAGAGAGAGGGGTGGGTTGATTGCATCTTCTTGGACTGCAAGAAGGCCTTTGACACAGTTCCTCACAAGAGATTAGTGCAGAAGCTAGAGCATCAGGCGCATATAACAGGAAGGGCACTGCAATGGATCAGAGAATACCTGACAGGGAGGCAACAACGAGTCATGGTACGTAATGATGTATCACAGTGGGCACCTGTGACGAGCGGGGTCCCTCAGGGGTCGGTCCTAGGACCAGTGCTATTTTTGGTATATGTGAACGACATGATGGAAGGGTTAGACTCAGAAGTGTCCCTGTTTGCAGATGATGTGAAGTTAATGAGGAGAATTAAATCTGATGAGGACCAGGCAGGACTTCAAGGAGACCTGGACAGACTGGACACCTGGTCCAGCAAATGGCTTCTCGAATTTAATCCTGCCAAATGCAAAGTCATGAAGATAGGGGAAGGGCACAGAAGACCACAGACAGAGTATAGGCTAGGTGGACAAAGACTGCAAACCTCACTCAAGGAGAAAGATCTTGGGGTGAGTATAACACCGAGCATGTCTCCGGAAGCACACATCAATCAGATAATTGCTGCAGCATATGGGCGCCTGGCAAACCTGAGAACAGCATTCCGATACCTTAGTAAGGAATCGTTCAAGACACTGTACACCGTGTATGTCAGGCCCATATTGGAGGATGCAGCACCTGTTTGGAACCCACACTTGATAAAGCACGTCAAGAAACTAGAGAAAGTACAAAGGTTTGCGACAAGGTTAGTTCCAGAGCTAAGGGGAATGTCCTATGAAGAAAGATTAAGGGAAATCGGCCTGACGACACTGGAGGACAGGAGGGTCAGGGGAGACATGATAACGACATATAAAATACTGCGTGGAATAGACAAGGTGGACAAAGACAGGATGTTCCAGGGAGGGGACACAGAAACAAGAGGCCACAATTGGAAGTTGAAGACACAAATGAGTCAGAGAGATATTAGGAAGTATTTCTTCAGTCATAGAGTTGTAAGACAGTGGAATAGCCTAGAAAATGACGTAGTGGAGGCAGGAACCATACACAGTTTTAAGACGAGGTTTGATAAAGCTCATGGAGCGGGGAGAGAGAGGGCCCAGTAGCAACCGGTGAAGAGGCGGGGCCAGGAGCTAAGACTCGACCCCTGCAACCACAAATAGGTGAGTACAAATAGGTGAGTACACACACACACGCACACAGTCAAGGACCAGGTAATCAGGCTAAGGAAGGAAGGAAGGAGGAGAGATCACAAGAAACGACAGTTATGTGTGCTGTGAAGGTTCTCTACATTTTCTAGGTCAGCAATTTCACCTGCCTTGAAAGGTGCTGTTAGTGTGCAGCAATATTCCAGCCTAGATAGAAAAAGCAACTTGAAGTCTCATCAATGGCTTGGCATCCCTAGTTTTGAAGGTTCTCATTATCCAACCTGCCTTTTTTCTAGCAGATGCGATTGATGCAATTATGTGGTCTTTGAAAGTGAGATCCTCTGACATTATCACTCCCAGGTCTTTGACATTACTTTTCGCTCTACTGTGTAGTTGGAATTTCTTTTATACTCCGACATAGTTTTAATTTCCTCACGTTTTCTATATTGGAGTAGTTGAAATTTCTCATCATTGAACTTCATGTCGTTTTCTGCAGCCCATTTAAAGATTTGGTTGATGTCCGCCTGGAGTCTTGCAGTGTCTTCAGTGGAGGACACTGTTATGCAGATTCGGGTGTCATCTGCGAAAGAAGACACAGCGCTGAGCTTATATCCCTATCTATGTCAGATATGAGGATGAGGAACAAGGTGTGAGCGAGTACTGTGCCTTGTGGAACAGAGCTTTTCACCGTAGCCGCCTCAGACTTTACTCTGTTGACTACGACTCTTTGTGTTCTGTTTGTTAGGAAATTATAGATCCATCTACCAACTTTTCTTGTAATTCTCTTATCACACATTTTGTGCGTTATTACACCATGGTCACATTTGTCAAAGGCTTTTACAAAGTCTCTGTATATTACATCTGCATTCTGTTTGTCTTCTAGAGCATCTAGAACCTTGTCGTGGTGGTCCAGCAGTTGGGACAGACAGGAGCGACCTGTTCTAAAGCTGTACAGCTCTGGGTTGTGTAATTGATGGGTATCTAGATGGGTGGTGACCTTGCTTCTTACAAACCTGTCAAAGACTTTTATGATATTGGGCGCTATTGGTCTGTAGTTCGTTGCTCTTGCGTCACTGCGTCACTGCATACCTCAAGTGCTATGTAAAATGTGATTACACAATATCATTAATGTAAAAACAAATATTTATTTATACACCATAATATCCAAAGGCATAAATGAGAGTTGATGGTAAGTCTCTGCATAATAGATATTAAGAGGCTTAGATAACGAAGCGAGAATAATAGATTTAATGTTTGTTATTATCTGTAACTCAACTAATTTGTTCTCACCAGGAAGAATGCTGTGTTGATTAATGTTGGTCGAGGTGATGTTATCAGCGAGGCGGACATTGTGAAAGCACTGGACTCAGGATGGATATCAGCAGCAATATTAGACGTTGTCGAGAAGGAACCATTATCATCAGAAAGTCTTCTGTGGACACATCCAAAGGTTTCATACTAATTTCCTTTGTATTTTTATACTGTTTCATTTATTTAATGTAAGAAGCATCTTGACTCTGTATTTAAATATTTAATTCAATTAAACATAGAGCAACATATGATACAGAACGTGCAACATGACTTAATAAAGCTCTATACAGAGCCGAACGCTGTCCCATCTAGATGCATTTAAACCGCTAAGTGATCCGAGGAAGATATCCCCGTACTGCATAACTCCTGCCCACTTTACTTTAGAGCTCACCATAGTGCAGAGAGCAGCAGATGTTTAATATAATAATATTAATAATAATAATAATAATAATAATAATAATAATAACATGATGATGATGATGATGATGATGATGATGATGATGATGATGATGATGATGATGATGATGATGATGATGATGATGATGATGATGATGATGATGATGATGATGATGATGATGAAGAAAGAGGAGGAGGAGGAAAAAAAATAGATACCAGGAGTTTACCTGGAGAGAGTTCCGGGGGTCAACGCCCCCGCGGCCCGGTCTGTGACCAGGCCTCCTGGTGGATCAGAGCCTGATCAACCAGGCTGTTGCTGCTGGCTGCACGCAAACCAACGTACGAGCCACAGCCCGGCTGATCAGGAACTGACTTTAGGTGCTTGTCCAGTGCCAGCTTGAAGACTGCCAGGGGTCTGTTGGTAATCCCCCTTATGTGTGCTGGGAGGCAGTTGAACAGTCTCGGGCCCCTGACACTTATTGTATGGTCTCTTAACGTGCTAGTGACACCCCTGCTTTTCATTGGGGGGATGGTGCATCGTCTGCCAAGTCTTTTGCTTTCGTAGTGAGTGATTTTCGTGTGCAAGTTCGGTACTAGTCCCTCTAGGATTTTCCAGGTGTATATGATCATGTATCTCTCTCGCCTGCGTTCCAGGGAATACAGGTTCAGGAACCTCAAGCGCTCCCAATAATTGAGGTGTTTTATCTCCGTTATGCGCGCCGTGAAGGTTCTCTGTACATTTTCTAGGTCAGCAATTTCACCTGCCTTGAAAGGTGCTGTTCGAGTGCAGCAATATTCCAGCCTAGATATAACAAGTAGCCTGAAGAGTGTCATCATGGCCTTGGCCTCCCTAGTTTTGAAGGTTCTCATTATCCATCTTGTCATTTTTCTAGCAGCTGCGATTGATACAATGTTATGGTCCTTGAAGGTGAGATCCTCCGACATGATCACTCCCAGGTCTTTGACGTTGGTGTTTCGCTCTATTTTGTGGCCAGAATTTGTTTTGTACTCTGATGAAGATTTAATTTCCTCGTGTTTACCATATCTGAGTAATTGAAATTTCTCATCGTTGAACTTCATATTGTTTTCTGCAGCCCACTGAAAGATTTGGTTGATATCCACCTGGAGCTTTGCAGTGTCTGCAATGGAAGACACTGTCATGCAGATTCGGGTGTCATCTGCAAAGGAAGACATGGTGCTGTGGCTGACATCCTTGTCTATGTCAGATACGAGGATGAGAAACAAGATGGGAGCGAGTACTGTGCGCTGTGGAACAGAGCTTTTCACCGTAGCTGCCTCGGACTTTACTCTGTTGACTACTACTCTTTGTGTTCTGTTTGTGAGGAAATTATAGATCCATCTACCAACTTTTCCTGTTATTCCTTTAGCACGCATTTTATGCGCTGTTACGCCATGGTCACACTTGTCAAAGGCTTTTGCAAAGTCTGTATATATTACATCTGCATTCTTTTTGTCTTCTAGTGCATCTAGGACCTTGTCGTAGTGATCCAGTAGTTGAGACAGACAGGAGCGACCTGCTCTAAACCCATGTTGCCCTGGGTTGTGTAATTGATTGGATTCTAGATGAGTGGCGATCTTGCTTCTTAGGACCCTTTCAAAGATTTTTATGATATGGGACACATAAGTACGATAAGGCACTTAAACTACTGGGAACGATTGAAGGTCCCTGATCTATATTCCCTGGAACGCAGGCGAGAAAGATACATGATAATATACACTGGAAGGTCCTGGAGGGATTGGTACCAAACTTGCACACGAAAATCATTCCCTATGAAAGCAAAAGACTCGGCATGAGATGCAACATTTCCCCGATGAAAAGCAGGGGTGCCACGAGTACACTGAGAGACAACACAATAAGTGTCAGGGATCCAAGACTGTTTAACTGCCTCCCAGCACACATAAGGGGGATTACCAATAGATGCCTGGCTGTCTTCAAGAAGGCATTGGACAGGCACATAAAGTCAGTACCTGACCAACCGGGCTGTGGTTCGTAGCGGCCAGCAGTAGCAGCCTGGTTGATCAGACCCTGATCCACCATGAGGCCTGGTCTCAGTCAAGGCTGCGGGGGCGTTGACCCTCGAAACTCTCTTCAGGTAATTAGACTGGAAAGAGAGAGAGTATGAAGGAGGTGAATGTATTCAGATATTTAGGAGTGGACGTGTCAGGAGATGGGCCTATTAAGGATGAGGTGAATCATAGAATTGATGAGGGGGGAAAAGGTGAGTGGTGCACTGAGGAGTCTGTGGAGACAAAGAACATTGTCCATGAAAGCAAAGAGGGGAATGTATGAGTGTATAGTTATACCAATACTCTTATATGGGTGAGAAGCATGGGTGATGAATGTTGCAGCGAGGAGAAGGCTGGAGGCAGTGGAGATGTCATGTCTGAGGGCAATGTGTGGTGTGAATATAATGCAGAAAATCCCTAGTTTGGAGATTAGGAGGAGGTGTGGGATTATCAAAACTATTGTCCAGAGGGCTGAGGAGGAGTTTTTGAGATGGTTTGGGCATGTAGAGAGAATGGAACGAAATAGAATGACTTCGAGAGTATACAAATCTGTAGTGGAGGGAAGGCGGGGTAGGGGTCGGCCTAGGAAAGGTCGGAGAGAGGGGGTAAAGGAGGTTGTTTGTATGAGGGGCTTGGACTTCCAGCAAGCGTGTGTGAGAGTGTTAGACAGGAGCAAACGGAGACAAATGGTTTATAGGACTTGACGTGCTGTTAGTGCAAGGAAGGTATCATTTATGAAGGGATTCAGGGAAACTGGCAGGCCGGACTTGATTCCTGGGGATGGGAAGTACAGTGCCTGCACTCTGATGGAAGGGTATTAATGTTGCAGTTTTATAACTGTAGTGTAAGCATGTCTCTGGCAAGAAAGTGATGGAGTGAATGATAATGAAATGTTTTCTTTTTCTGGCCATCCTGCCTTGGTGGGAACTCGCATAGGAGACTTAAGTCTCGAGACACTCCCCAGATAGGGAGCCAAGGCCGGGTCACCACTACTTGGAAAATACCCGGGTCGGGAGAATACCGGCCAATAAAAAAAAAAAAAACAATTGTCCCCAGGATGCGACCCACAAAAGTCTACTAATACCCAAGTACATAAGAACATAAGAACATAAGAACGAAGGAACACTGCAGAAGGCCTACTGGCCCATGCGAGGCAGGTCCAAGTCTCCTACCGGCTTAAGCCAATGCACCCAACCTAGTCAGGTCAGGTCACATTGACTTAAGGGAGGAACACGGCAACCGACCTGGTAGCACAAGCTATCAGGTCTAACTCACACCCACCCACATCCACTCATGTATTTATCCAACCTATTTTTAAAGCTACACAACGTTCTGGCCTCTATAACGGTACTTGGGAGTTTGTTCCACTCATCCACAACTCTATTACCAAACCAGTACTTTCCTATATCCTTCCTGAATCTAAATTTTTCCAACTTAAAACCATTGCTGCGAGTCCTGTCTAGGCTAGATATTTTCAGCACACTATTTACATCCCCTTTATTTATTCCTGTCTTCCATTTATACACCTCAATCATATCCCCCCTAATTCTACGTCTTTCTAGAGAGTGCAGATTCAGGGCCCTTAGTCTATCCTCATAGGGAAGGTTTCTGATACATGGGATCAACTTTGTCATCCTCCTTTGTACATTTTCCAGAGAATTTATATCCATTCTGTAATAAGGTGACCAAAACTGTGCAGCATAATCTAAATGAGGCCTAACCAAGGATGTATAGAGTTGAAGAACAACCTGAGGACTCCTATTATTTATGCTTCTTGATATGAAGCCAAGGATTCTATTAGCTTTATTGCGAACACTTATGCACTGTTGTCTTGGTTTCAGATTACTGCTAACCAGAACTCCTAAATCTTTTTCGCAATCCGTAATATTAAGATCTACATTATTTAGTTTATATGTGGCATGATTATTGTCCTGTCCAACATTTAGAACTTTGCATTTGTCTATATTAAACTGCATCTGCCACTTCTCCGACCACTGCATCAGTCTATTCAAATCTTCCTGGAGTGCTCGAATGTCCTCGTCAGAATGAATTCGACGGCCTATTTTGGTGTCATCGGCAAACTTGCCGATGTCGCTCTTTATGCCCTCATCTATGTCGTTTATGTAGATTGTGAACAGCAGGGGGCCCAACACTGACCCCTGTGGAACACCGCTCGTGACACTTCCCCACTCTGATTTCTCCCCATTTATGCAAACTCTCTGCTGCCTATTTGTCAACCATGCCTCTATCCAGGAAAAAATAGTACTGATAAACATTGCTAGGTGAACATGGGCAGCAGGTATCTTAAGGAAAGGTCCTAATGTTTCCATCCGTACCGGGAATCGACCCAGAGAATTAAGTGTCTGAGCTGAGTCCGCTACCAATCGAGCAGTTAATATTAACACTGAAGGTTTGAGGAGAGTCAGAAGTGGCAGTCAAGAATTTACATCTAAAATAAAACCTCAATTTCTTAAAAATGGTAAATTAGGATATACTCAGCTTAAAAATAATTCATATCTTCCACTAAGAAACAATCTTTGACAGTTTAAAGTGAAAATAATGGCGCTCGTATTAAATACTACTATGTAATTATCGTGACTGAACCAGAACTCCACATTATTTACGTTCTCTTTATATATTCCCGTTTTCTATTTATGAACCTCAATCATATCCCCCCTAATTCTACGCCCTCATAGAGAGTGCAGATTCAGGGTCCTCACAGTCATGATAGGTCCTCACAGTCATGATGGGACCTCACAGTCATGATAGGGCCTCACAGTCATGATGGGACCTCACAGTCATGATGGGCCCTCACAGTCATGATGGGTCCTCACAGTCATGATGGGACCTCACAGTCATGATAGGTCCTCACAGTCATGATGGGACCTCACAGTCATGATAGGTCCTCACAGTCATGATGGGACCTCACAGTCATGATGGGCCCTCACAGTCATGATGGGTCCTCACAGTCATGATGGGACCTCACAGTCATGATAGGTCCTCACAGTCATGATGGGCCCTCAAAGTCATGATGGGCCCTCACAGTCATGATGGGTCCTCACAGTCATGATGGGACCTCACAGTCATGATGGGCCCTCACAGTCATGATGGGCCCTCACAGTCATGATGGGACCTCACAGTCATGATGGAACCTCACAGTCATGATGGGCCCTCACAGTCATGATAGGTCCTCAAAGTCATGATGGGACCTCACAGTCATGATGGGCCCTCACAGTCATGATGTGTCCTCACAGTCATGATGGGACCTCACAGTCATGATGGGCCCTCACAGTCATGATGGGTCCCCACAGTCATGATGGGACCTCACAGTCATGATGGGCCCTCACAGTCATGATGGGCCCTCACAGTCGTGATGGGACCTCACAGTCATGATGGAACCTCACAGTCATGATGGACCCTCACAGTCATGATAAGTCCTCACAGTCATGATGGGACCTCACAGTCATGATGGGCCCTCACAGTCATGATGTGTCCTCACAGTCATGATGGGACCTCACAGTCATGATGGGCCCTCACAGTCATGATGGGTCCTCACAGTAATGATGGGACCTCACAGTCATGATGGGCCCTCACAGTCATGATGGGCCCTCACAGTCGTGATGGGACCTCACAGTCATGATGGGACCTCACAGTCATGAAGGGCCCTCACAGTCATGAAAGGTACTCACAGTCATGATGGGACCTCACAGTCATGATGGGCCCTCACAGTCATGATGGGACCTCACAGTCATGATGGGACCTCACAGTCATGATGGGCCCTCACAGTCATGATAGGTCCTCACAGTCATGATGGGACCTCACAGTCATGATGGGCCCTCACAGTCATGATGTGTCCTCACAGTCATGATGGGACCTCACAGTCATGATGGGCCCTCACAGTCATGATGGGTCCTCACAGTCATGATGGGACCTCACAGTCATGATGGGCCCTCACAGTCATGATGGGCCCTCACAGTCGTGATGGGACCTCACAGTCATGATGGAACCTCACAGTCATGATGGACCCTCACAGTCATGATAGGTCCTCACAATCATGATGGGACCTCACAGTCATGATGGGCCCTCACAGTCATGATGTGTCCTCACAGTCATGATGGGACCTCACAGTCATGATGGGCCCTCACAGTCATGATGGGTCCTCACAGTCATGATGGGACCTCACAGTCATGATGGGCCCTCACAGTCATGATGGGCCCTCACAGTCGTGATGGGACCTCACAGTCATGATGGGACCTCACAGTCATGATGGGCCCTCACAGTCATGATAGGTCCTCACAGTCATGATGGCACCTCACAGTCATGATGGGCACTCACAGTCATGATGGGACCTCACAGTCATGATGGGACCTCACAGTCATGATGGGCCCTCACAGTCATGATGGGCCTCACAGTCATGATGGGTCCTCACAGTCATGATGGGACCTCACAGTCATGATGGGCCCTCACAGTCATGATGGGGGCTCACAGTCATGATGAGGCCTCACAGTCATGATGGAACCTCACAATCATGATGGGCCCTCACAGTCATGATAGGTCCTCACAGTCATGATGGGACCTCACAGTCATGATGGGCCCTCACAGTCATGATGTGTCCTCACAGTCATGATGGGACCTCACAGTCATGATGGGACCTCACAGTCATGATGGGCCATCACAGTCATGATGGGTCCTCACAGTCATGATGGGTCCTCACAGTCATGATGGGTCCTCACAGTCATGATGGGACCTCACAGTCATGATGGGACCTCACAGTCATGATGGAACCTCACAATCATGATGGAACCTCACAGTCATGATGAGACCTCACAGTCATGATGGGCCCTCACGGTCATGATGGGCCCACAGTCATGATGGGACCTCACAATCATGATGGACCCTCAAAGTCATGATGGGCCCTCACAGTCATGATGGGCCCTCACAGTCATGATGGGTCCTCACAGTCATGATGGTACCTCACAGTCATGATGGGCCCTCACAGTCATGATGGGCCCTCACAGTCGTGATGGGACCTCACAGTCATGATGGAACCTCACAGTCATGATGGACCCTCACAGTCATGATAGGTCCTCACAGTCATGATGGGACCTCACAGTCATGATGGGCCCTCACAGTCATGATGTGTCCTCACAGTCATGATGGGACCTCACAGTCATGATGGGCCCTCACAGTCATGATGGGTCCTCACAGTAATGATGGGACCTCACAGTCATGATGGGCCCTCACAGTCATGATGGGCCCTCACAGTCGTGATGGGACCTCACAGTCATGATGGAACCTCAGAGTCATGATGGGCCCTCACAGTCATGATAGGTCCTCATAGTCATGATGGGACCTCACAGTCATGATGGGCCCTCACAGTCATGATGGGACCTCACAGTCATGATGGGACCTCACAGTCACGATGGAACCTCACAGTCATGATGGGCCCTCACAGTCATGATAGGTCCTCACAGTCATGATGGGACCTCACAGTCATGATGGGCCCTCACAGTCATGATGTGTCGTCACAGTCATGATGGGACCTCACAGTCATGATAGGCCCTCACAGTCATGATGGGTCCTCACAGTCATGATGGGACCTCACAGTCATGATGGGCCCTCACAGTCATGATGGGCCCTCAAAGTCGTGATGGGACCTCACAGTCATGATGGAACCTCACAGTCATGATGGACCCTCTCAGTCATGATAGGTCCTCACAGTCATGATGGGATCTCACAGTCATGATGGGCCCTCACAGTCATGATGTGTCCTCACAGTCATGATGGGACCTCACAGTCATGATGGGCCCTCACAGTCATGATGGGTCCTCACAGTCATGATGGGACCTCACAGTCATGATGGGCCCTCACAGTCATGATGGGCCCTCACAGTCGTGATAGGAGCTCACAGTCATGATGGGACCTCACAGTCATGATGGGCCCTCACAGTCATGATAGGTCCTCACAGTCATGATGGGACCTCACAGTCATGATGGCCCCTCACAGTCATGATGGGACCTCACAGTCATGATGGGACCTCACAGTCATGATGGGCCCTCACAGTCATGATGGGCCCTCACAGTCATGATGGGCCCTCACAGTCATGATGGGGCCTCACAGTCATGATGGAACCTCACAGTCATGATGGGCCCTCACAGTCATGATAGGTCCTCACAGTCATGATGGGACCTCACAGTCATGATGGGCCCTCACAGTCATGATGTGTCCTCACAGTCATGATGGGACCTCACAGTCATGATGGGACCTCACAGTCATGATGGGCCCTCACAGTCATGATGGGTCCTCACAGTCATGATGGGTCCTCACAGTCATGATGGGTCCTCACAGTCATGATGGGACCTCACAGTCATGAGAGCACCTCACAGTCATGATGGGACCTCACAATCATGATGGGACCTCACAGTCATGATGGGACCTCACAGTCATGATGGGCCCTCACGGTCATGATGGGCCCTCACAGTCATGATGGGACTTCACAATCATGATGGACCCTCACAGTCATGATGGGACCTCACAGTCATGATATGCCCTCACAGTCATGATGGGCCCTCACAGTCATGATGGGCCCTCACAGTCATGATGTGACCTCACAGTCATGATGGGCCCTCACAGTCATGATGGGTCCTCACAGTCATGATGGGACCTCACAGTCATGATTGGACCTCACAGTCATGATGGGACCTCACAGTCATGATGGGCCCTCACAGTCATGATGGGACCTCACAGTCATGATGGAACCTCACAGTCATGATGGGCCCTCACAGTCATGATAGGTCCTCACAGTCATGATGGGACCTCACAGTCATGATGGGCCCTCACAGTCATGATGTGTCCTCACAGTCATGATGGGACCTCACAGTCATGATGGGCCCTCACAGTCATGATGTGTCCTCACAGTCATGATGGGACCTCACAGTCATGATTGGCCCTCACAGTCATGATGGGTCCTCACAGTCATGATGGGACCTCACAGTCATGATGGGCCCTCACAGTCATGATGGGCCCTCACAGTCGTGATGGGACCTCACAGTCATGATGGAACCTCACAGTCGTGATGGACCCTCACAGTCATGATTGGTCCTCACAGTCATGATGGGACCTCACAGTCATGATGGGCCCTCACAGTCATGATGTGTCCTCACAGTCATGATGGGACCTCACAGTCATGATGGGCCCTCACAGTCATGATGGGTCCTCACAGTCATGATGGGACCTCACAGTCATGATGGGCCCTCACAGTCATGATGGGCCCTCACAGTCGTGATGGGATCTCACTGTCATGATGGGACCTCACAGTCATGATGGGCCCTCACAGTCATGATAGGTCCTCACAGTCATGATGGGACCTCACAGTCATGATGGGCCCTCACAGTCATGATGGGACCTCACAGTCATGATGGGACCTCACAGTCATGATGGGCCCTCACAGTCATGATGGGCCTCACAGTCATGATGGGTCCTCACAGTCATGATGAGACCTCACAGTCATGATGGGCCCTCACAGTCATGATGGGATCTCACAGTCATGATGGGGCCTCACAGTCATGATGGAACCTCACAGTCATGATGGGCCCTCACAGTCATGATAGGTCCTCACAGTCATGATGGAACCTCACAGTCATGATGGGCCCTCACAGTCATGATGTGTCCTCACAGTCATGATGGGACCTCACAGTCATGATGGGACCTCACAGTCATGATGGGCCCTCGCAGTCATGATGGGTCCTCACAGTCATGATGGGTCCTCACAGTCATGATGGGTCCTCACAGTCATGATGGGACCTCACAGTCATGATGGGACCTCACAGTCATGATGGGACCTCACAATAATGATGGGACCTCACAGTCATGATGGGACCTCACAGTCATGATGGGCCCTCACGGTCATGATGGGCCCTCACAGTCATGATGGGACCTCACAATCATGATGGACCCTCACAGTCATGATGGGCCCTCACAGTCATGATGGGCCCTCACAGTCATGATTGGTCCTCACAGTCATGATGGGACCTCACAGTCATCATGGGCCCTCACAGTCATGATGGGCCCTCACAGTCGTGATGGGACCTCACAGTCATGATGGAACCTCACAGTCATGATGGACCCTCACAGTCATGATAGGTCCTCACAGTCATGATGGGACCTCACAGTCATGATGGGCCCTCACAGTCATGATGTGTCCTCACAGTCATGATGGGACCTCACAGTCATGATGGGCCCTCACAGTCATGATGGGTCCTCACAGTAATGCTGGGACCTCACAGTCATGATGGGCCCTCACAGTCATGATGGGCCCTCACAGTCGTGATGGGACCTCACAGTCATGATGGGACCTCACAGTCATGATGGGCCCTCACAGTCACGATAGGTCCTCACAGTCATGATGGGACCTCACAGTCATGATGGGCCCTCACAGTCATGATGGGACCTCACAGTCATGATGGGACCTCACAGTCATGATGGAACCTCACAGTCATGATGGGTCCTCACAGTCATGATAGGTCCTCACAGTCATGATGGGACCTCACAGTCATGATGTGCCCTCACAGTCATGATGTGTCGTCACAGTCATGATGGGACCTCACAGTCATGATAGGCCCTCACAGTCATGATGGGTCCTCACAGTCATGATGGGACCTCACAGTCATGATGGGCCCTCACAGTCATGATGGGCCCTCACAGTCATGATGGGACCTCACAGTCATGATGGAACCTCAGTCATGATGGACCCTCACAGTCATGATAGGTCCTCACAGTCATGATGGGACCACACAGTCATGATGGGCCCTCACAGTCATGATGTGTCCTCACAGTCATGATGGGACCTCACAGTCATGATGGGCCCTCACAGTCATGATGGGTCCTCACAGTCATGATGGGACCTCACAGTCATGATGGGCCCTCACAGTCATGATGGGCCCTCACAGTCGTGATGGGAGCTCACAGTCATGATGGGACCTCACAGTCATGATGGGCCCTCACAGTCATGATAGGTCCTCACAGTCATGATGGGACCTCACAGTCATGATGGGCCCTCACAGTCATGATGGGACCTCACAGTCATGATGGGACCTCACAGTCATGATATGCCCTCACAGTCATGATGGGCCCTCACAGTCATGATGGGTCCTCACAGTCATGATGGGACCTCACAGTCATGATATGCCCTCACAGTCATGATGGGCCCTCACAGTCATGATGGGTCCTCACAGTCATGATGGGACCTCACAGTCATGATGGGTCCTCACAGTCATGATGGGACCTCACAGTCATGATAGGTCCTCACAGTCATGATGGGACCTCACAGTCATGATAGGTCCTCACAGTCATGATGGGACCTCACAGTCATGATGGGCCCTCACAGTCATGATGGGTCCTCACAGTCATGATGGGACCTCACAGTCATGATAGGTCCTCACAGTCATGATGGGCCCTCAAAGTCATGATGGGCCCTCACAGTCATGATGGGTCCTCACAGTCATGATGGGACCTCACAGTCATGATGGGCCCTCACAGTCATGATGGGCCCTCACAGTCATGATGGGACCTCACAGTCATGATGGAACCTCACAGTCATGATGGGCCCTCACAGTCATGATAGGTCCTCAAAGTCATGATGGGACCTCACAGTCATGATGGGCCCTCACAGTCATGATGTGTCCTCACAGTCATGATGGGACCTCACAGTCATGATGGGCCCTCACAGTCATGATGGGTCCCCACAGTCATGATGGGACCTCACAGTCATGATGGGCCCTCACAGTCATGATGGGCCCTCACAGTCGTGATGGGACCTCACAGTCATGATGGAACCTCACAGTCATGATGGACCCTCACAGTCATGATAAGTCCTCACAGTCATGATGGGACCTCACAGTCATGATGGGCCCTCACAGTCATGATGTGTCCTCACAGTCATGATGGGACCTCACAGTCATGATGGGCCCTCACAGTCATGATGGGTCCTCACAGTAATGATGGGACCTCACAGTCATGATGGGCCCTCACAGTCATGATGGGCCCTCACAGTCGTGATGGGACCTCACAGTCATGATGGGACCTCACAGTCATGAAGGGCCCTCACAGTCATGAAAGGTACTCACAGTCATGATGGGACCTCACAGTCATGATGGGCCCTCACAGTCATGATGGGACCTCACAGTCATGATGGGACCTCACAGTCATGATGGGCCCTCACAGTCATGATAGGTCCTCACAGTCATGATGGGACCTCACAGTCATGATGGGCCCTCACAGTCATGATGTGTCCTCACAGTCATGATGGGACCTCACAGTCATGATGGGCCCTCACAGTCATGATGGGTCCTCACAGTCATGATGGGACCTCACAGTCATGATGGGCCCTCACAGTCATGATGGGCCCTCACAGTCGTGATGGGACCTCACAGTCATGATGGAACCTCACAGTCATGATGGACCCTCACAGTCATGATAGGTCCTCACAATCATGATGGGACCTCACAGTCATGATGGGCCCTCACAGTCATGATGTGTCCTCACAGTCATGATGGGACCTCACAGTCATGATGGGCCCTCACAGTCATGATGGGTCCTCACAGTCATGATGGGACCTCACAGTCATGATGGGCCCTCACAGTCATGATGGGCCCTCACAGTCGTGATGGGACCTCACAGTCATGATGGGACCTCACAGTCATGATGGGCCCTCACAGTCATGATAGGTCCTCACAGTCATGATGGCACCTCACAGTCATGATGGGCACTCACAGTCATGATGGGACCTCACAGTCATGATGGGACCTCACAGTCATGATGGGCCCTCACAGTCATGATGGGCCTCACAGTCATGATGGGTCCTCACAGTCATGATGGGACCTCACAGTCATGATGGGCCCTCACAGTCATGATGGGCCCTCACAGTCATGATGAGGCCTCACAGTCATGATGGAACCTCACAATCATGATGGGCCCTCACAGTCATGATAGGTCCTCACAGTCATGATGGGACCTCACAGTCATGATGGGCCCTCACAGTCATGATGTGTCCTCACAGTCATGATGGGACCTCACAGTCATGATGGGACCTCACAGTCATGATGGGCCATCACAGTCATGATGGGTCCTCACAGTCATGATGGGTCCTCACAGTCATGATGGGTCCTCACAGTCATGATGGGACCTCACAGTCATGATGGGACCTCACAGTCATGATGGAACCTCACAATCATGATGGAACCTCACAGTCATGATGAGACCTCACAGTCATGATGGGCCCTCACGGTCATGATGGGCCCACAGTCATGATGGGACCTCACAATCATGATGGACCCTCAAAGTCATGATGGGCCCTCACAGTCATGATGGGCCCTCACAGTCATGATGGGTCCTCACAGTCATGATGGTACCTCACAGTCATGATGGGCCCTCACAGTCATGATGGGCCCTCACAGTCGTGATGGGACCTCACAGTCATGATGGAACCTCACAGTCATGATGGACCCTCACAGTCATGATAGGTCCTCACAGTCATGATGGGACCTCACAGTCATGATGGGCCCTCACAGTCATGATGTGTCCTCACAGTCATGATGGGACCTCACAGTCATGATGGGCCCTCACAGTCATGATGGGTCCTCACAGTAATGATTGGACCTCACAGTCATGATGGGCCCTCACAGTCATGATGGGCCCTCACAGTCGTGATGGGACCTCACAGTCATGATGGAACCTCAGAGTCATGATGGGCCCTCACAGTCATGATAGGTCCTCATAGTCATGATGGGACCTCACAGTCATGATGGGCCCTCACAGTCATGATGGGACCTCACAGTCATGATGGGACCTCACAGTCATGATGGAACCTCACAGTCATGATGGGCCCTCACAGTCATGATAGGTCCTCACAGTCATGATGGGACCTCACAGTCATGATGGGCCCTCACAGTCATGATGTGTCGTCACAGTCATGATGGGACCTCACAGTCATGATAGGCCCTCACAGTCATGATGGGTCCTCACAGTCATGATGGGACCTCACAGTCATGATGGGCCCTCACAGTCATGATGGGCCCTCAAAGTCGTGATGGGACCTCACAGTCATGATGGAACCTCACAGTCATGATGGACCCTCTCAGTCATGATAGGTCCTCACAGTCATGATGGGATCTCACAGTCATGATGGGCCCTCACAGTCATGATGTGTCCTCACAGTCATGATGGGACCTCACAGTCATGATGGGCCCTCACAGTCATGATGGGTCCTCACAGTCATGATGGGACCTCACAGTCATGATGGGCCCTCACAGTCATGATGGGCCCTCACAGTCGTGATAGGAGCTCACAGTCATGATGGGACCTCACAGTCATGATGGGCCCTCACAGTCATGATAGGTCCTCACAGTCATGATGGGACCTCACAGTCATGATGGCCCCTCACAGTCATGATGGGACCTCACAGTCATGATGGGACCTCACAGTCATGATGGGCCCTCACAGTCATGATGGGCCCTCACAGTCATGATGGGCCCTCACAGTCATGATGGGGCCTCACAGTCATGATGGAACCTCACAGTCATGATGGGCCCTCACAGTCATGATAGGTCCTCACAGTCATGATGGGACCTCACAGTCATGATGGGCCCTCACAGTCATGATGTGTCCTCACAGTCATGATGGGACCTCACAGTCATGATGGGACCTCACAGTCATGATGGGCCCTCACAGTCATGATGGGTCCTCACAGTCATGATGGGTCCTCACAGTCATGATGGGTCCTCACAGTCATGATGGGACCTCACAGTCATGAGAGCACCTCACAGTCATGATGGGACCTCACAATCATGATGGGACCTCACAGTCATGATGGGACCTCACAGTCATGATGGGCCCTCACGGTCATGATGGGCCCTCACAGTCATGATGGGACTTCACAATCATGATGGACCCTCACAGTCATGATGGGACCTCACAGTCATGATATGCCCTCACAGTCATGATGGGCCCTCACAGTCATGATGGGCCCTCACAGTCATGATGTGACCTCACAGTCATGATGGGCCCTCACAGTCATGATGGGTCCTCACAGTCATGATGGGACCTCACAGTCATGATTGGACCTCACAGTCATGATGGGACCTCACAGTCATGATGGGCCCTCACAGTCATGATGGGACCTCACAGTCATGATGGAACCTCACAGTCATGATGGGCCCTCACAGTCATGATAGGTCCTCACAGTCATGATGGGACCTCACAGTCATGATGGGCCCTCACAGTCATGATGTGTCCTCACAGTCATGATGGGACCTCACAGTCATGATGGGCCCTCACAGTCATGATGTGTCCTCACAGTCATGATGGGACCTCACAGTCATGATTGGCCCTCACAGTCATGATGGGTCCTCACAGTCATGATGGGACCTCACAGTCATGATGGGCCCTCACAGTCATGATGGGCCCTCACAGTCGTGATGGGACCTCACAGTCATGATGGAACCTCACAGTCGTGATGGACCCTCACAGTCATGATTGGTCCTCACAGTCATGATGGGACCTCACAGTCATGATGGGCCCTCACAGTCATGATGTGTCCTCACAGTCATGATGGGACCTCACAGTCATGATGGGCCCTCACAGTCATGATGGGTCCTCACAGTCATGATGGGACCTCACAGTCATGATGGGCCCTCACAGTCATGATGGGCCCTCACAGTCGTGATGGGATCTCACTGTCATGATGGGACCTCACAGTCATGATGGGCCCTCACAGTCATGATAGGTCCTCACAGTCATGATGGGACCTCACAGTCATGATGGGCCCTCACAGTCATGATGGGACCTCACAGTCATGATGGGACCTCACAGTCATGATGGGCCCTCACAGTCATGATGGGCCTCACAGTCATGATGGGTCCTCACAGTCATGATGAGACCTCACAGTCATGATGGGCCCTCACAGTCATGATGGGATCTCACAGTCATGATGGGGCCTCACAGTCATGATGGAACCTCACAGTCATGATGGGCCCTCACAGTCATGATAGGTCCTCACAGTCATGATGGAACCTCACAGTCATGATGGGCCCTCACAGTCATGATGTGTCCTCACAGTCATGATGGGACCTCACAGTCATGATGGGACCTCACAGTCATGATGGGCCCTCGCAGTCATGATGGGTCCTCACAGTCATGATGGGTCCTCACAGTCATGATGGGTCCTCACAGTCATGATCGGACCTCACAGTCATGATGGGACCTCACAGTCATGATGGGACCTCACAATAATGATGGGACCTCACAGTCATGATAGGACCTCACAGTCATGATGGGCCCTCACGGTCATGATGGGCCCTCACAGTCATGATGGGACCTCACAATCATGATGGACCCTCACAGTCATGATGGGCCCTCACAGTCATGATGGGCCCTCACACTCATGATTGGTCCTCACAGTCATGATGGGACCTCACAGTCATCATGGGCCCTCACAGTCATGATGGGCCCTCACAGTCGTGATGGGACCTCACAGTCATGATGGAACCTCACAGTCATGATGGACCCTCACAGTCATGATAGGTCCTCACAGTCATGATGGGACCTCACAGTCATGATGGGCCCTCACAGTCATGATGTGTCCTCACAGTCATGATGGGACCTCACAGTCATGATGGGCCCTCACAGTCATGATGGGTCCTCACAGTAATGCTGGGACCTCACAGTCATGATGGGCCCTCACAGTCATGATGGGCCCTCACAGTCGTGATGGGACCTCACAGTCATGATGGGACCTCACAGTCATGATGGGCCCTCACAGTCACGATAGGTCCTCACAGTCATGATGGGACCTCACAGTCATGATGGGCCCTCACAGTCATGATGGGACCTCACAGTCATGATGGGACCTCACAGTCATGATGGAACCTCACAGTCATGATGGGTCCTCACAGTCATGATAGGTCCTCACAGTCATGATGGGACCTCACAGTCATGATGTGCCCTCACAGTCATGATGTGTCGTCACAGTCATGATGGGACCTCACAGTCATGATAGGCCCTCACAGTCATGATGGGTCCTCACAGTCATGATGGGACCTCACAGTCATGATGGGCCCTCACAGTCATGATGGGCCCTCACAGTCATGATGGGACCTCACAGTCATGATGGAACCTCAGTCATGATGGACCCTCACAGTCATGATAGGTCCTCACAGTCATGATGGGACCACACAGTCATGATGGGCCCTCACAGTCATGATGTGTCCTCACAGTCATGATGGGACCTCACAGTCATGATGGGCCCTCACAGTCATGATGGGTCCTCACAGTCATGATGGGACCTCACAGTCATGATGGGCCCTCACAGTCATGATGGGCCCTCACAGTCGTGATGGGAGCTCACAGTCATGATGGGACCTCACAGTCATGATGGGCCCTCACAGTCATGATAGGTCCTCACAGTCATGATGGGACCTCACAGTCATGATGGGCCCTCACAGTCATGATGGGACCTCACAGTCATGATGGGACCTCACAGTCATGATATGCCCTCACAGTCATGATGGGCCCTCACAGTCATGATGGGTCCTCACAGTCATGATGGGACCTCACAGTCATGATGGGCCCTCACAGTCATGATGGGCCCTCACAGCCATGATGGGGCCTCACAGTCATGATGGAACCTCATAGTCATGATGGGCCCTCACAGTCATGATGTGTCCTCACAGTCATGATGGGCCCTCACAGCCATGATGGGTCCTCACAGTCATGATGGGACCTCACAGTCATGATGGGCCCTCACAGTCATGATGTGTCCTCACAGTCATGATGGGACCTCACAGTCATGATGGGACCTCACAGTCATGATGGGCCCTCACAGTCATGATGGGTCCTCACAGTCATGATGGGTCCTCACAGTCATGATGGGTCCTCACAGTCATGATGGGACCTCACAGTCATGATGGGACCTCACAGTCATGATGGGACCTCACAATCATGATGGGACCTCACAGTCATGATGGGACCTCACAGTCATGATGGGCCCTCACGGTCATGATGGGCCCTCACAGTCATGATGGGACTTCACAATCATGATGGACCCTCACAGTCATGATGGGACCTCACAGTCATGATGGGCCCTCACAGTCATGATGGGCCCTCACAGTCATGATGGGCCCTCACAGTCATGATGTGACCTCACAGTCATGATGGGCCCTCACAGTCATGATGGGTCCTCACAGTCATGATGGGACCTCACAGTCATGATGGGACCTCACAGTCATGATGTGTCCTCACAGTCATGATGGGACCTCACAGTCATGATGGGTCCTCACAGTCATGATGGGTCCTCACAGTCATGATGGGTCCTCACAGTCATGATGGGACCTCACAGTCATGATGGGACCTTACAGTCATGATGGGCCCTCACAGTCATGATGGGCCCTCACAGTCATGATGGGCCCTCACAGTCATGATGGGACCTTACAGTCATGATGGGCCCTCACAGTCATGATGGGCCCTCACAGTCATGATGGGACCTCACAGTCATGATGGGCCCTCACAGTCATGATGGGACCTCACAGTCATGATGGGGCCTCACAGTCATGATGGGACCTCACAGTCATGATGGGACCTCACAGTCATGATGGGACCTCAGAGTCATGATGGGTCCTCACAGTCATGATGGGTCCTCACAGTCATGATTGGCCCTCACAGTCATGATGGGTCCTCACAGTCATGATGGGGCCTCACAGTCATGATGGGGCCTCACAGTCATGATAGGCCCTCACAGTCATGATGGGACCTCAGAGTCATGATGGGACCTCAGAGTCATGATGGGCCCTCACAGTCATGATGGGTCCTCACAGTCATGATGGGTCCTCACAGTCATGATAGGCCCTCACAGTCATGATGGGACCTCACAGTCATGATGGGACCTCACAGTCATTATGGAACCTCACAGTCATGATGGGACCTCACAGTCATGATGGGACCTCACAGTCATGATGGGACCTCACAGTCATGATGGGACCTCACAGTCATGATGGGACCTCACAGTCATGATGGGACCTCACAGTCATGATGGGATCTCACAGTCATGATGGGACCTCACAGTCATGATGGGACCTCACAGTCATGATGGGACCTCACAGTCATGATGGGACCTCACAGTCATGATGGGACCTCACAGTCATGATGGGACCTCACAGTCATGATGGGACCTCACAGTCATGATGGGACCTCACGGTCATGATGGAACCTCACAGTCATGATGGGACCTCACAGTCATGATGGGACCTCACAGTCATGATGGGACCTCACAGTCATGATGGGACCTCAGAGTCATGATGGGACCTCACAGTCATGATGGGACCTCACTGTCATGATGGGACCTCACGGTCATGATGGGACCTCACAGTCATGATGGGACCTCACAGTCATGATGGGACCTCACAGTCATGATGGGACCTCACAGTCATGATGGGACCTCACAGTCATGATGGGATCTCACAGTCATGATGGGACCTCACAGTCATGATGGGACCTCAGAGTCATGATGGGACCTCACAGTCATGATGGGTCCTTACAGTCATGATGGGTCCTCAAAGTCATGATGGGACCTCACAGTCATGATGGGTCCTCACAGTCATGATGGGACCTCACAGTCATGATGGGACCTCACAGTCATGATGGGACCTCACTGTCATGATGGGACCTCACAGTCATGATGGGTCCTCACAGTCATGATGGGTCCTCACAGTCATGATGGGACCTCACAGTCATGATGGGTCCTCACAGTCATGATGTGACCTCACAGTCATGATGGGACCTCACAGTCTTGATGGGACCTCAGAGTCATGATGGGTCCTCACAGTCATGATGGGACCTCACAGTCATGATGGGACCTCACAGTCATTATGGGACCTCACAGTCATGATGGAACCTCACAGTCATGATGGGACCTCAGAGTCATGATGGGACCTCACAGTCATGATGGGACCTCAGAGTCATGATGGGACCTCACAGTCATGATGGGACCTCAGAGTCATGATGGGACCTCACAGTCATGATGGGTCTTCACAGTCATGATGGGTCCTCACAGTCATGATGGGACCTCACAGTCATGATGGGTCCTCACAGTCATGATGGGACCTCACAGTCATGATGGGACCTCACAGTCATGATGGGTCCTCACAGTCATGATGGGACCTCACAGTCATGATGGGACCTCACAGTCATGATGGGACCTCACAGTCATGATGGGCCCTCACAGTCATGATGGGTCCTCACAGTCATGATGGGTCCTCACAGTCATGATGGGACCTCACAGTCATTATGGGACCTCACAGTAATGATGGGACCTCACAGTCCTGATGGGACCTCACAGTCATGATGGGACCTCACAGTCATGATGGGACCTCACAGTCATGATGGCACCTCACAGTCATGATGGGACCTCACAGTCATGATGGGACCTCACAGTCATGATGGGACCTCACAGTCATGATGGGACCTCAGAGTCATGATGGGACCTCACAGTCATGATGGGACCTCACAGTCATGATGGGACCTCACAGTCATGATGGGACCTCACAGTCATGATGGGACCTCACAGTCATGATATGTCCTCACAGTCATGATGGGACCTCACAGTCATGATGGGACCTCACAGTCATGATGGGTCCTCACAATCATGATGGGACCTCACAGTCATGATGGGACCTCACAGTCATGATGGGACCTCACAGTCATGATGGGACCTCACAGTCATGATGGGACCTCACAGTCATGATGGGACCTCACAGTCATGATGGGACCTCACAGTCATGATGGGTCCTCACAGTCATGATGGGACCTCACAGTCATGATGGGACCTCACAGTCATGATGGGACCTCACAGTCATGATGGGACCTCACAGTCATGATGGGTCCTCACAGTCATGATGGGACCTCACAGTCATGATGGGTCCTCACATTCATGATGGGACCTCACAGTCATGATGGGACTTACACTGCCCAAAATTAATTCCAACTTTTATCTAAGAAATATTGACCAATGTTTAAACTTTAAGGGAGAAAGTAATGTAGTATGTGAGGAAGTAAATAGTAAATAAAAAGTCAAAGTGAGTAAGGCAGTAGTTAAGTAAGAAAGTAAGTAAGTAAGCAATGTAAGAAGGAGTTAAGTAAGCAAGAAAGTAATATAGAAGTAAGATGGAAGCAAATGAACAAGATTGTAAGTAAAAATGTAGGTAAAAATGTTAATCAAAACGTATGTAGGAAAGAAAGTAAGAATGTAAGACTGCAAGTTAGAAAATAAGTAAGCAAGTAAATAAGTCAATACGTAAGCAGGTCAATAAGTAAGTAAACATACAATAAATTAAGTCCCAGACCAACAGACAGGATAAATGTCGCTCAGTTACTTCGAGATAGTTGTTATAAACTCGTGTTTGGGTTACTGATTACAAATATAATATCGAAGAACAAAAATCCACAATACCGTGACTGGAACAATACACAAATAACTTGCACACAGGAGAGAGGAAGTTATGACGATGTTTCGCTCCAACTTGGACCATTATAAAGTCTCCTGTGATCATGTTACACATAATATCAGTTCTCGTTATTACGTAACGTTACGTCACACCGTGATGGAGATCATTACTTAAAGGTTTCCACTAAATAATGTTATCAGATAAAAACAATGTACTAAAAGGGATATATTTATTAAATTTGCGATTATTTCATTAATATTTTTATGAAATAATTGCTAACAAGTGACAAAAGTTGCAAAATATCCAGATGGGGAGTTAAGTGATAGCTTCAGGTCACCTGTGTTACAATCAACACAGATGGGGAGTTAAGTGATAGCTTCAGGTCACCTGTGTTACAATCAACACAGATGGGGAGTTAAGTGATAGCTTCAGGTCACCTGTGTTACAATCAACACAGATGGGGAGTTAAGTGATAGCTTCAGGTCACCTGTGTTACAATCAACACAGATGGGGAGTTAAGTGATAGCTTCAGGTCACCTGTGTTACAATCAACACATCATCAGGATGAGAACCTTTGGACCAGGTTAATATTAAGTTTAATAAACAACTTATAACATTACTGAAAGATATGGTATAAAATACAGACACACAGATCTACCTGGGTGGAAGGTACGCGAGTATTTATAGTGAGGTTCAGAATGTTGAGGTCAGGTGGAGAATGCTGCATCTGATGATCTACCGAGTGGGGTTATAGAGTTTAAAATCTTGGGTACCTTGGAAGGGAGATTGGATAAGTTGTGAGCAGACCTTCTGCAGTGTTCTTTCATTCCTATGTTCTTATGTGGGATAGCGATGAAGAAGTTTCTTTGCAAGTGGTTCAGCTATGTTATAGAAGCCATTGTTCTGGTTGAAATTGTTGGTTATAGAGATAAGCGATGATTCCAGGATTCTTCGGTATTGAGTGTTGTCTTCTGTGGCGATAAGTCTTGAGTTTCTGTAGTTAATTAAATGGTTGTGTGAATTGCGGTGTTGTACACAGGCATTCCTTGTATCGTCAGTCCTGCTTGCATATTGGTGTTCTGAAATACGTGTTTGGAGGTCTCTTGATGTTTCGCACACGTATAATTTGCTGCAGTCATTACAAGGGATTATGTATACCCCTGCAGAGGATGGAAGCTTGTCTTGTCTATTACTGGTGATGTCCTTGATGGTCGTAGTTGTGGAGGTAGATACTTGGAATGATGTATTGGAAAAGATGTTGGAAACATGTTTGGCAATGGAGTTGGTGGGGAGGACTTTGTATCTCTTCTCGGCAGTGTCTTCTCTGGGTGTGTTGAAGATGTTTAATGCTCGCCGTCTGCAGTCTCTGATGAAGTGACGAGGATAGTGGAGTTTGGAAAATAATTGTTCAATTATAGTGCATTCTTCCTCAAGGAACGCATTGCCGCAGATTCTGAGTGCGCGCAGGAAGAAGCCTATAATTACACCACGTTTAGTTTTGATGTCGTGGTGAGAGTAGAAGTGGAGAAGATCGTTTTGGTTGGTGGGTTTTCGATAAACTTTAAAACGAAGCTCATGGTCAGCTTTGCAGAGAAGAACATCAAGGAAAGGAAGAGTGTTGTCGACTTCTTCTTCAAGTGTGAACTGGATTGAGGGCTCGACCTGGTTGAGCTTGTCTTGGAGAGCTTGAACGTTGAAGCGTCTAGGAGTTATGAGGAGAATGTCGTCAACATAACGGAGCCAGGTGACAGACGAAGGAATAATGGTGGAGAAACGCTCGGCTTCCAGATGTTCCATATATAGGTTCGCCAGGACGGCACTGAGTGGCGAGCCCATGGGTAGTCCAAAAGTCTGCTGAAAGAGATGATTTTCGAAAGAGAAACACATAAAGCCGACACATAGTTCAACAAGATCGATGAAATCGCTGGCTGGAATAGGAAGATCAAGTGAATCGTCAATTTTCCTGCGCAGGAGATTGATGGCTTGTGTAGTAGGTACTTTGGTGAATAGGGAAGTTACGTCAAGGATGGAAAGTTTCTTGTTCTTGATGTTGATGTTGCGAATGCGATTGGGAAGATCACCCGAGTGTTTGAGATGTACTCACCTATTTGTACTCACCTATTTGTGGTTGCAGGGGTCGAGTCTTAGCTCCTGGCCCCGCCTCTTCACCGGTTGCTACTGGGCCCTCTCTTTCCCCGCTCCATGAGCTTTATCAAACCTCGTCTTAAAACTGTGTATGGTTCCTGCCTCTACTACGTCATTTTCTAGGCTATTCCACTGCCTTACAACTCTATGACTGAAGAAATACTTCCTAATATCTCTCTGACTCATTTGTGTCTTCAACTTCCAATTGTGGCCTCTTGTTTCTGTGTCCCCTCCCTGGAACATCCTGTCTTTGTCCACCTTGTCTATTCCACGCAGTATTTTATATGTCGTTATCATGTCTCCCCTGACCCTCCTGTCCTCCAGTGTCGTCAGGCCGATTTCCCTTAATCTTTCTTCATAGGACATTCCCCTTAGCTCTGGAACTAACCTTGTGGCAAACCTTTGTACTTTCTCTAGTTTCTTGACGTGCTTTATCAAGTGCGGGTTCCAAACAGGTGCTGCATACTCCAGTATGGGCCTGACATACACGGTGTACAGTGTCTTGAACGATTCCTTACTAAGGTATCGGAATGCTGTTCTCAGGTTTGCCAGGCGCCCATATGCTGCAGCAGTTATCTGATTGATGTGTGCTTCCGGAGACATGCTCGGTGTTATACTCACCCCAAGATCTTTCTCCTTGAGTGAGGTTTGCAGTCTTTGGCCACCTAGCCTATACTCGGTCTGTGGTCTTCTGTGCCCTTCCCCTATCTTCATGACTTTGCATTTGGCAGGATTAAATTCGAGAAGCCATTTGCTGGACCAGGTGTCCAGTCTGTCCAGGTCTCTTTGAAGTCCTGCCTGGTCCTCATCAGATTTAATTCTCCTCATTAACTTCACATCATCTGCAAACAGGGACACTTCTGAGTCTAACCCTTCCATCATGTCGTTCACATATACCAAAAATAGCACTGGTCCTAGGACCGACCCCTGTGGGACCCCGCTCGTCACAGGTGCCCACTGTGATACATCATTACGTACCATGACTCGTTGTTGTCTCCCTGTCAGGTATTCTCTGATCCATTGCAGTGCCCTTCCTGTTATATGCGCCTGATGCTCTAGCTTCTGCACTAATCTCTTGTGAGGAACTGTGTCAAAGGCCTTCTTGCTGGACTGATAGTGCCCAAGAGTTTAGAGAGGTGTTTTGAGAGAATTCCTGAGAGTTGGTGGGGAGCACTGCCTATTCCCGAAGATATGGGCCTCAATGGGATACCAGGCTTGTGAGTTTTTGGCAGGCCGTACATTCTGACAGGTCTAGGGTTGCTGGGTATGGTGTGCAGAAGTTTCTTCCCTTATTCTGAGTCCCTCAGAATGCGGCGAGGCCTTTGAAGAAAAGTTTTAGTAAGGTTGTCCACTTGGTTAGTTGTGAGAGGTTGGTAGGTATCTGGGTCATTAAGTAGATTGAGCATTTTGTTCCTGTAATCGTCAGTGTTCATGATAACAACGCCACCTCCTTTATCAGCGGTGGTGACCCTGATGGTCGTGTCTTCTGCTAAACCTTTAACTGCAATGATGTAACGTCGAGGTATGACTGGGGAGCTGCGTGTAGAGATGGCTGCTGAGATGATACCTTGAAGAAAACCTTTTTGGAAGTCGGAGTCATTGTGTCTGTAGTTTTTGGCGATGAAATTGAGGTCTTGTTTTGGTTTCATTATTTCTGTTGCGAATTTGAGGCCTAAGCTGAGGGCTTTGGTTTCTGTGGTTGACAGTGGACGAGATGAAAGATTTTGAATAATTTCAGGTCTTCCTAAACTTTTCCAAGGACTATTATCGCAGAGTGTTTGTAGTTTCCTAGTAAGTCTGATCTTCTGATGAACATTCGCTGTGGTAACTCTGCTGCGAATGATTTCGGCGGTGCGTCAGTTCATGTTCCCCCGGAGTGCTGTGCCTAGTGTTCTGGCTTGAAGAAAAGTTTCCTTTGTAGCATTGTTTAAGTCATCTGCACACTCTTCTATTAAATACACCGTGGAGAAAGAAGTGGACTTTAAATTTACATTCTTAGATGTTTTGATAAACAGGTTTGATAGAAGTTCAAGTTTACAGTGTTTAGGAAGGCCACTAATGTTTGCTCATACATCCACTACTATCCTTACCACTATGTTTCTGAGAACCTGCTGCAAGTGCAGCCCAGAGTTCCTCGACGAGGAAATTAGAAAAATATTTGATATTGCTACGAAACTTGGGTACACTAAGGAGTTTGTAGAAACAGAGTTGCTGGCAACTAGGAAAACTTATCATAGGACTGAACCTATCATAACACCTCAGATTAAGAATGTTCTGGTTCTTCCACACAATGAGAATTTATCTGTCCTACTGAATTCCCTGAAAGGGTTCAGTATATAAGAAGTTTATGATAATTCACGGATGTTAGAAGCATTTGAATCAAGAATTCCCCTCAACACTGTGTTGGTAGTGTTTACAGAATTGGTTGTAATGGCTGCAGACCACTAGATGTTGGCTGAAAACTTCTAGATGTTAGGTTAACACAACAACGATATTCACTACGAACTTCTCAGGAACCAAATTCGATATTCAGCACACTCGAGCTTGCAATAACTATGCGAAGTGGCCGGAAGCCAACAGTCTATTACATGTGTAGTATATACGCTCTAACAACATTTATAGGAAGGCTCCTTTGTCAAGCCTAATCACGTGACCCCCTACCACGTAAGCCTCTAGCACCCTCTACCACACTCTCCTAAGCAGGGGCGTATCTAAGAAAAATAGCGCCTATGACAAGCACTGAAATTGCGCAATTGTCCAAACATCTGACATTCATCTTTTAGATAAGTTTACCATAAAATCACCTCAAAAATACAAGTCAAGATCGTTAATCTTTTAATTAACAATTTATGGCACTATTTGAAAACTAGCAACCAACTGTATCTTCCTTGTTTCACTGATGCAAATTCGTCTATGATGTGCTCAAATTAATTTTTTCCAGTTTCTTCTCTTTTTACACTCAGCAGAGTAAGACCACAGAGTCTGCCTTGACTCGTGAAGCTTCTCAAATATGGAATGATTTCCCACAACAGGTAATGGAAATTACTGTGGTTAACATTATCTGAATAGCAATACCGAACAATAAATTTAAGAAGATCTTCAGGTCTAGATATTTTCATGTTGGCCAGACATCATAGCAACATTCTGCATTCCAAAATTTCAACATGTGGTTATACAGCTGCCTTGCATCACTTCTTGCTTCACTGATCTAGTTTTCATTATCTGTCATGTGCAGAACTTGAAGTATCTCCTCAACATTCTTGTTGAGGAGCTTCACTGCTTCTGTCCTTGCACTCCGCCTGGCACGGCGTGTTTTAGTTTTTCCAGCGCTGTGTTGAACGATAGAACACGTAGAGAGCTTCGATGGTTCCAAAAAACGTGACTGTTATTGTATCTACTTGCCTGCATGTACACCCACTAAGTTGAGTGAGTGATTGTCGCAATTCACATACACTGTCAGGTTGTTTTTCTCACTTATTTTTTTATGAACACCACTTCTGTGTGCAGCCATCACAGCAGCGTTGTCATAACACTGTGATCAACGATCTTGTAGATCCATTTCGTGCTTCTCTAGCTGTTTCAAGTTGTCTTCAACCAAGCTCTCAGCATCCTTCTGCCTTATCTGGATAAATTAACCAAGGACGGACTCTCTAACACGGACTGTTTTCCTCTCAAAACCAACTTCCACATACCTCACTACTTCTGACATCTGCTCACAGTGTGCCTGAACAGGAGTAGAGTCGAACATGTGACCATAGTACTTGGCTTTACGAATGTTTCCCAGTAAACTCTGACGAACAGTGGATGCCATCATATGGATGATTTCGTTCTGGACATCCGGTGAAAAATAAAATGTGGATCTAGGATTAATTTCCACAATAGTGAGGTGTTTCTTTATGAGAGAGTCAAAGATGGCCAGTAGTTTCAGTAAACAAAGGAAATTTCCCACATTAGAGTCATCGTCCAGCTGAAAGGACTCTGTGTCCTCGCAAAGCCAGGTCCTGAGTTGTGAGGAATTTTACACAGTGATTTCTCTTCAAGATACAGTAAATTCTCTTCAAGATATAGTGAATTCTCTTCAAGATACAGTGAATTCTCTTCAGTGGTTCTCTTCAAGATATCACACCACTTCTGCTTTTCCTTTTCAGTCCGTGACTTAATTTCCGCATCAAAAACTCCTCTATATTCAGCTAAATTTCTTTCCATTTATTTCCACTGTGTGAATTACTCCCAATGATTCTTAGCATTTTCAAAAACATTAATCCTTTCAGGTGCTTTCCACTGGCTGAATCCACTGAATCTACTGGTCTGGAAATACATAGAACACATCTTTATTATTTCTGTTCTCAATGAATCAGGCAGGATTGCTCTTCCAGTATTCTTGTCTAACATCAAAAGTCCAGTTTCGTGAGAGTTCTTCAACACCATCCAGTTCACTAGGTTCAGTGTCATCAGGGTCATTTTCATCTGGTAAAACTGCGCCACCACCAGCTACAATAAATCCTAGCAAACAAAATTACAATCTGCAGACACGGTATATCTGGTAAAACAGGTGGGACATGCACCTTTGATCATGCCAAAAAATGCCGCACTCACATGACAACAGGAGAGAGCGACTTTCCCTCCTGTAACTTATTTCAACCAGAAATGTGTCATCAATCCATGAATGAAAATACTACAACACATACTGCAAAGCACATCACCTAAACGGGACAATAAGACACAGACCAGCCAGACTATGGGAAACAAAAGAGGGGAGCCACAACCTATCCATGGACAGAGGTTTTTTAGGGCCAGGAGGAAAAAAAGAATGGCAATAAATGACATTAATCCTACACCATCTGAAAACACTTCTGGAGCAGAGTCACGGACATTGGCCTCCACTCCAGAACAACAGATATTAGAGCCAGCAAATAAAACCCCTCTATATTCTACCAATTTAACAACATTTGTATTACAACCCAGGAGTCCCAAAGGCCTGTTATCCTGGGTGTAAAGGGAGCAAAATAAACATGGCAGAAAAACTTGACTTATATTATCCTTCACCAATTTAGAACAGAAGTATGTACACTATATACACTATGATCAACAACAGGTATTAGTGCACTCCACGGTAAGCAAGGCAGAATAGAAGACACCAGAGAACAGACCGTGCTTCAACCAGCTCTAGAATGGGAATGACAAGGGCAGACAGGTGAGTGGTGCCCACAACACCTCTGCAATTGCCAAAACCATCTTCTCATTGGCTGGAACTTGGGTACTGATTGAACGACAGGGCCCCATCATCAACCCTAGTACCTGGTTCGCTGGTTGGGGGAGATAGCCTTTCAATGAGGGTGTGTACATGCGCCGAATAAAGGTTACATACTCTTTGCATGCCACAATTCATCTTTGCAAACATACGGAGTTTAAGCCATCAAAAATCAACCAAATTCCTTACAGCTAGGGACTCCTCACGGAGTTAAATGCAGTGTTTGCAGTATTCGCAGAGACCAACATAAACGATCATTATGACAACTAAATATGGATCCCAGGTTATAACCTATTCTGATGCGACAGATTAAAAAGGCAACAATAAAGGGGGAATTTGGCCTGTACATCACGGAGTCGCTTATTTGCTCAGAACAACTAAACACCTCAAATGATGCAGTTGAAGTTTTGGCAGTGAAGATTGAAAACCAAAACCTTGTCAATGTGGTGGAATACAAGCCTCCAGATCAAACTTCTCAGCAATTCCAGGAGCAGCTTGTGAAAATTAACCACTGTCTGGAAAGTCTCCCAACTCCTGCTCCAGGAGCAGCTTGTGAAAATTAACCACTGTCTGGAAAGTCTCCCAACTCCTGCTCCAGGAGCAGCTTGTGAAAATTAACCACTGTCTGGAAAGTCTCCCAACTCCTGCTCCAGGAGCACCTTGTGAAAATTAACCACTGTCTGGAAAGTCTCCCAACTCCTGCTCCAGGAGCAGCTTGTGAAAATTAACCACTGTCTGGAAAGTCTCCCAACTCCTGCTCCAGGAGCACCTTGTGAAAATTAACCACTGTCTGGAAAGTCTCCCAACTCCTGCTCCAGGAGCAGCTTGTGAAAATTAACCACTGTCTGGAAAGTCTCCCAACTCCTGCTCCAGGAGCAGCTTGTGAAAATTAACCACTGTCTGGAAAGTCTCCCAACTCCTGCCCCGAACTAGGAGATTTCAACTTGAGACACCTAAAATGGAGAAGTATATCAAACACTGTTTTAGCAGGGATCACCCCGGGAGGCAGCTCAGTTGAAAATTCACACACACACGAACTATTAAATCTCTGCACCAAATTCACCTTAAACCATCAAATATTAGAGCCTACAAGATTAGAAAATATGCTGGCCCTCATCTTCAATAACAACGATGATCTGATACGTAACATAACCGTATCAAAAACAATACACGCAGATCACAACATAATAGAGATGCATACATGTACGCACAGGGCTCCTGACCAGCAAAATGTGAGGAGTCATGAAGGTCTCTTCACGAAAATCAATTTCAATAACAAAAACATAAAATGGGATCAAGTCAACCATGTCCTAAGTGAAACAAGCTGTGAAGAAATCCTGAACAACACAGATCCAAACATTTGCGTTGAAAAAATAAATTCTGTAGTTCTTGAGATCTGCTCAAGACACATTCCATTAAGAAAAAGAAAGAGAAGATGCAAACTAGAAAGAGATTGATGCTCCCTATGTAGAAGAAGGAGAAGAGACACAGAGCTACTGAGAGGGGCCAATATATCTGAAATACGAAGGAAAGCACTGGTCAATGAAATTGCAAGTATCGAACTTAATCTGAAGGAATCTTACAGGAGACAAGAATCACAGGAAGAACTAAAAGCCATAAAGAAAATTAATTAAAAAACAAAATACTTCTTTTATGCCAAATCTAAGGGGAAAACGACATCCAGTATTGGACACCTGCTTAGGTGAGATGGGACATACACAAATGACAGGCAAGAAATGAGTGAGATACTAAGGTGCCAATATGACTCAGTGTTCAGCGAGGCGCTACTCAGACTAAGGGTCGACAATCCAAATGAATTTTTTATGAACGAAACCAAAATTTGGTCATATCGAAAATCTCGGATAATATCCTAACTCCACAAGTCTTTGAAAAGACAGTAAATGACATGCACTCTGCCCCAGGCCCAGACTCATGGAACTCCGAGTTCATTATGAATTACAGGAACCCCCTATTATTTGCCTTAAGCATTCTGTGGAGACGGAGCATGAACACAGGGGTCATCCCACACACACTAAAAACAACAGACATAGCCCCGCTCCACAAAGGTGGCAGTAAAGCAATTGCAAAGAACTACAGACATATAGCACTAACATCCCATATCATAAAAATCTTTGAAAGGGTTCTAAGAAGCAAGATAGCCAACCACCTAGATACCCATCAGTTACACAACCCAGGGCAACACAGGTTTAGAGCAGGTCGCTCCTGCCTGTCCCAGCTACTGGACCACTATGACAAGGTCCTGAATGCTGTAGAGAATAAACAAAGTACAGATGTAGTATACATAAACTTCGCAAAAGCATACGACATGCGTGACCATGGTGTAATAGTGCACAAGATGTGTGATAAAGGAATAACAGGAAAAGTTGGTAGATGGATCTATAACTTCCTGACAAATAGAACACAAAGAGTAATAGTAAACAGAGTAAAGTCCCAGGCAACCACGGTAAAAAGCCCTGTTCCACAAGGTAAGTACTCTCTCCCATTCTATTCCTCATCCTCATTTCTGACATAGAGATGTAAGCCATAGCTCCGTGTCTTCCTTTGCGGATGATACCCGGATTACCATGGCAGTGACCTCCATCGAGGACACCACAAGACTCCAAGCGTGCATCTTCGAATGGGCCACTCAAAACAATATGAAGTTCAGCGAGGAGAAATTTCAACTACTCAGATACAGGAAACTTGAGAAAATTAAAAATGTATCAGGGTATACAACAAATTCTAACCATACAGTAGAGCGAAAAAGTAATGTGAAGGACCTGGGAGTGATAATGTCAGAGGATCTCGCCTTCAAAGATCAAAGACCTCATCTGCTAGGTAAATGATAGGATGCATGCTGAGAACCTTCAAAACTAGGGACGCCAAGCGCTTAGACGCTTGTGCTCTCTAGGCTTGAATACTGCTGTACACTAACGGTCCCTTTCAAGGCTGGGACATCGCAGGCCTGGAGAGTGTACGATAAGTACGATAAGGCACCTAAACTACTGCTAACGGTTGAAGGTCCTTGATCTGTATTCCTTCGAACGCAGGTGAGAGAGATACATGATAATATACACTTGGAAGGTCCTGGAGGGATTGGTACCAAACTTGTACACGAAAATCACTCCATATGAAAGCAAAAGACTCGGCAGGAGATGCAACATTCCCCCGATGAAAAGCAGGGGCGCCACGAGTACACTGAGAGACAACACAATAAGTGTCCGGGGCCCAAGACTGTTCAACTGCCTCCCAGCATACATAAAGGGGATTTCCAATAGACCCCTGACTGTCTTCAAGCAGGCACTGGACAGGTACCTAAAGTCAGTACCTAACCAACCGGGCTGTGGTTCGTATGTCATCTTGCATGCAGCCAGCAGTAACAGCCTGATTGATCAGACCCTGATCCACCATGAGGCCTGGTCTCAGACCGAAGCGCGGGGGCGTTGACCCCCGAAACCCTCTCCAGGTAAACTCCAGGTAAACTCCAGGTAAACTCCAACATCAAGGAACTTCCCTTGAGGAGTTATATTAGTAAATCAGCATCATTTAGGCTCCGTGGGGCGACCTAGATAATGATGAATGGCTTATTATTTTTTTTATTAACACACTGGCCGATTCCCACCAAGGCAGGGTGGCCCACCAAGGCAGGGTAACCCACCAAGGCAGGGTGGCCCGCCAAGGCAGGGTGTCCCGCCAAGGCAGGGTGGCCCACCAAGGCAGGGTGACCCGAGAAAGAAAAACTTTCACCATCATTCACTCCATCACTGTCTTGCCAGAAGGGTGCTTTACACTACAGTTTTTAAACTGCAACATTAACACCCCTCCTTCAGAGTGCAGGCACTATACTTCCCATCTCCAGGACTCAAGTCCGGCCTGCCGGTTTCCCTGAACCCCTTCATAAATGTTACTTTGCTCACACTCCAACAGCACGTCAAGTATTAAAAACCATTTGTCTCCATTCACTCCTATCAAACACGCTCACGCATGCCCGCTGGAAGTCCAAGCCCCTCGCACACAAAACCTCCTTTACCCCCTCCCTCCAACCTTTCCTAGGCCGACCCCTACCCCGCCTTCCTTCCACTACAGACTGATACAATCTTGAAGTCATTCTGTTTCGCTCCATTCTCTCTACATGTCCGAACCACCTCAACAACCCTTCCTCAGCCCTCTGGACAACAGTTTTGGCAATCCCGCACCTCCTCCTAACTTCCAAACTACAAATTTTCTGCATTATATTCACACCACACATTGCCCTCAGACATGACATCTCCACTTCCTCCAGCCTTCTCCTCCCTGCAACATTCATCACCCATGCTTCACACCCATATAGGAGCGTTGGTATAACTATACTCTCATACATTCCCCTCTTTGCTTCCAAGGGCAAAGTTCTTTTTCTCCACAGACTCCTAAGTGCACCGCTCACCCTTTTCCACTCATCAATTCTATGATTCACCTCATCTTTCATAGACCCATCCGCTGACACGCCCACTCCCAAATATCTGAATACATTCACCTCCTCCATACTCTCTCCCTCCAATCTGATATCCAATCTTTCATCACCTAATCTTTTTGTTATCCTCATAACCTTACTCTTTCCTGTATTCACTTTTAGTTTTCTTCTTTTACATACCTTGCCAAATTCATCCACCAACCTCTGCAACTTCTCTTCAGAATCTCCCAAGAGCACAGTGTCATCAGCAAAGAGCAACTGTGACAACTCCCACTTTATGTGTGATTCTTTATCTTTTAACTCCACAACGGCTATTAATTTCAAATAAATTTATGGTTTTAAATTATGGTTATTTATCTGGAATAAATTAATAATTAAAGTTGCATTAATTTTAGAATTAATGTTAAGTTTTGTTTCAGTGTATTTTGACTCCTCATACGGCTGCAGTGGTTGTTTTTCGTCCTGAAGATATTGCTGATGCATTTTCAAGGAACTACCAAGACTTTTTACAAGGCAACTCGATAAGTGGAACAATAGACTTCAGTAGAGGCTATTAACTTGGTAAGCAGAATTTCAGAATGAACATAAAGAGAGAAAAAAAATGGTTTGTAATTTTTCGACCTCAGGCTTAAATCCTCTTTCTTCTCATTATTAGAATCCAAAGATTCTTTATTAACTGTATTCTACAGAAGAGGACCTTAGATGGAGGTCGAAAAAGACAGAAAGTTTCCCAGTTTTTACCATCATGTGAGTTGTTTCCTGATGATGTGTGTGTAAACACCAACTTTCCATAAACTGTAGCACAGAATTCTTCATATATACACTTTGTGTAAGTAACATTGAAGTGATCAGGAGATTTAGGATGTATAAAAATATGTACTTTCCTCCCCATTCAAAACTCATACATTAAAATAATATATATTAAAAAAAAACTGGATGTTATGTGTATTACAACGCCAAAAAAAAAATTTGAAAGAAATTTAAGAATTTATGATTATGATTTGTCGCAAAATTATGTTAGACATGATAAGAGAATCGTTGAAAGGATGTGTTTGTGTGTTAGGGAATTCTTTAGAAATATTTAACATGTTTTTGTTCTTAGTAAAATGTTAAACACCATCTACAACTTCAGCTGCTTTTGATCGTTACAAAGCAACACATTTTAGGATTTAAAAGGTTGCCAGTGAACAATGCAGAATAAACTTTAAGAAATACTTTTACTAAGACAAGTCCTAGAGCTGGATAGTACTGTGTCTTCACTCTGAAAGATGAGACAGAATGTTGCAGAACGGAGAGTCACTGGAAATATGAAGTCAGCACACTACATGCAAGGCAGCAGTAGAATGTTTGATGATGTTAACTTCTTAGAACCAGTGTTACTGGTGAATAATAGCTGATTAAGGTTACCCAGGTCGTCTCCCACCCAGAGGCTGGAGACGACCTGAGTGCTGATTAAGGTTACCCAGGTCGTCTCCCACCCAGAGGCTGGAGATGACCTGAGTGCTGATTAAGGTTACCCAGGTCGTCTCCCACCCAGAGGCTGGAGACGACCTGAGTGCTGATTAAGGTTACCCAGGTCGTCTCCCACCCAGAGGCTGGAGACGACCTGAGTGCTGATTAAGGTTACCCAGGTCGTCTCCCACCCAGAGGCTGGAGACGACCTGAGTGCTGATTAAGGTTACCCAGGTCGTCTCCCACCCAGAGGCCGGAGACGACCTGAGTGCTGATTAAGGTTACCCAAGTCGTCTCCCACCCAGAGGCTGGAGACGACCTGAGTGCTGATTAAGGTTACCCAGGTCGTCTCCCACCCAGAGGCCGGAGACGACCTGAGTGCTGATTAAGGTTACCCAGGTCGTCTCCCACCCAGAGGCTGGAGACGACCTGAGTGCTGATTAAGGTTACCCAGGTCGTCTCCCACCCAGAGGCTGGAGACGACCTGAGTGCTGATTAAGGTTACCCAGGTCGTCTCCCACCTAGAGCCTGGAGACGACCTGAGTGTTAATATGTATCATCTACTTCAAATCTCGTAAGAGCACTTATTATGTTGTCTTATTGTAGACTGTGTACCTTTTATACATATGTAAATGTATATGTATATTTACAACATAAATACTATAGCATTAGAACTGGACAAGTCTAATGCTCTGTTTATTCATGTGATAGATTTTAACCATCCAATTCATCTTCAAAAAGCCGAGAAAGTTGCATCAGGCAGATCTATGGCTAAGAGAAATATAGATGAATCAAGCTTCGTGAAAGTAGTTTTGATTTTAATATGATTATTGATTTACAGTAATACAAATAAGATTTGTTAATAATTAATAAAATTTGGGAAGAATTTAAGGTATGTTTGACAAGTCCTTGACATCCCACCCTCATCATAATGGTACAGGTGTAATGTCAGATGTGACAGTGAGGTGATATCTCAGTTTTATAAGTCTTCTGCTTTTCTCTTACTATTGTTCTTGAAAAGCACTTGGAATTCCACTATAATTCACAGTGGTTGTCTTGCATATATATATATACATATATATATATATATATATATATATATATATATATATATATATATATATATATATATATATATATATATATATATATATATATATATAGGTAGTAGGTTGGTAGACAGCAACCGCCCAGGGAGGTACTACCGTCCTGCCAAGTGAGTGTAAAACGAAAGCCTGTAATTGTTTTACATGATGGTAGGATTGCTGGTGTCCTTTTTTCTGTCTCATGAACATGCAAGATTTCAGGTACGTCTTGCTACTTCTACTTACACTTAGGTCACACTACACATACATGTACAAGCACATATATACACACCCCTCTGGGTTTTCTTCTATTTTCTTTCTAGTTCTTATTCTTGTTTATTTCCTCTTATCTCCATGGGGAAGTGGAACAGAATTCTTCCTCCGTAAGCCATGCGTGTTGTAAGAGGCAACTAAAATGCCGGGAGCAAGGGGCTAGTAACCTCTTCTCCTGTATATATTACTAAATGTAAAAGGAGAAACTTTCGTTTTTCCTTTTGGGCCACCCCGCCTCGGTGGGATACGGCCGGTGTGTTGAAAGAAGAAGAAGATATATATATATATATATATATAAATATATACATATATATATATATATATATATATATATATATATATATATATATATATATATATATATATATATATATATATATATATATATATATATATATATATATATATATATGTATAGGGAAGTACCACCTCTATAGCTGGAATGGGGACCCTCATCCTCAGAGAAGACAATAAACGTACCTCAGGGAAAACTCAAGGTTCTCCCCGGAGCTGTTTGAATATTTTCTTCTCCTACCACCCCCTATATTTATATTCTATGTGAACATTTATTAATAAACAAAATACATTTACAGAAAAAAAACATAAACATGAATACAATGGCACAATGTATCAAAGATGATGAATTTCCTCCACCTCCTCCGAGGCTGGACGTGAACCAGGTATGCAGCAAGCATTTCCCCTCTGGATGGCGACGCTGAGGCGCTGGAACATGAAAGTGGCTGCCCTTGGGTCCCTGGTGGTGTCGATGAGTCTGGAACCCAATTCTTTAAGGAAACGTGTGGCATTTTTTCCCCATGATCCCAAGGTCTCTGATCCCACTGGGACAAATTGATACTGTTGGCTAATGTCCCTGTACTTGCTGATCTTGTACTCCTCCCTGTGGTCAGCAGCTCCTCCCTGTCGCCCCACACTGTGATGGATATAGGTGCCAGCCAGTGTGGACACACAGGTATAGTCCCATGCTAAGAGCTTGCCATTCTTCCAAGGATAGATGGTTATCCCGTCGGGGCGGTTTGCTGGGTTGTGGGTGTTGTTTGCTGCAAGTGATCGTGGCTCCCTCTCGGCAGGGCATCCAGCTGTAGCAAGGGTTCTCTTAATGATGTCGTTGACCTCATTGTGTCTTGCATGCCAGCCCTTGGTTTTGGAACAGTTGAGACCATGTAGACCGTATTGGTCTGCTTGCACTTCGCCGCAAATACACATATATTCTGTGTGAATTGGGGCAGCAAGGCGCAGAGCCACTGCAATACGGAGGGTCTTAGGGTCGAGTCGCGTTCCCATTGCCGATATGGGAACTGTTTGGAGGAAGTCCCCGGAGTGAGGTGCACTCACAGCCTGGAGACGGGCAATCTCCCTATCTGATGTTGCAGCCCTGAGCATGTTGGCAAGCACCTTTTCAGCAATTGGGCTATCCCAGCTTGACTGTTTGTGAGCCAGTGCTGCACTAGGGTTTGGTGCTGAAGCAGCAAGAGTCTCCCATTCGGTGATGGCACTGACGTAGCTAGGGTCTTCTATTCCTGCTGAGTCACTGAGGGTGTCAGGAAGAATTTGTCTTATCAACTCGTTTGATGCAATGGAAGAGGATAGGAAAGCTGGTAGAGCAATCTGGGAGGATCTGCGTACTCCTAGCCCTCCAAGCCTGACCGGAAGTGAGGCTTGCAACCACTGTCCATCGTCAAGGGAAAGATTCAATACACTCTCTAGCATGGCCTTCAGGAGAGAGTACATATATATATATATATATATGTATATATATATGTATATATATATATATATATATATATATATATATAATATATATATACACATATATAATATATATATACACATATATAATTTTTTTTTTTTTTTTTTCAACAAGTCGGTCGTCTCCCACCGAGGCAGGGTGACCCAAAAAAAAAGAAAGAAAATCCCCAAAAAGAAAATACTTTCATCATCATTCAACACTTTCACCACACTCACACATTATCACTGCTTTTGCAGAGGTGCTCAGAATATAACAGTTTAGAAGCATATACGTATAGAGATACACAACATATCCCTCCAAACTGCCAATATCCCAAACCCCTCCTTTAAAGTGCAGGCATTGTACTTCCCATTTCCAGGACTCAAGTCCGACTATATGAAAATAACCGGTTTCCCTGAATCCCTTCACTAAATATTACCCTGCTCACACTCCAACAGATCGTCAGGTCCCAAGTATCATTCGTCTCCATTCACTCCTAACACGCTCATGCACGCTTGCTGGAAGTCCAAGCCCCTCACCCACAAAACCTCCTTTACCCCCTCTTTCCATCCCTTTCGAGGACGACCCCTACCCCTCTTTCCTTCCCCTATAGATTTATATGCTTTCCATGTCATTCTACTTTGATCCATTCTCTCTAAATGACCAAACCACCTCAACAACCCCTCTTCTGCCCTCTGACTAATGCTTTTATTAACTCCACACCTTCTCCTAATTTCCACACTCCGAATTTTCTGCATAATATTTACACCACACATTGCCCTTAGACAGGACATCTCCACTGCCTCCAACCGTCTGCTCGCTGCTGCATTTACCACCCAAGCTTCACATCCATATAAGAGTGTTGGTACTACTATACTTTCATACATTCCCTTCTTTGCCTCCATAGATAACGTTTTTTGACTCCACATATACCTCAACGCACCACTCACCTTTTTTCCCTCATCAATTCTATGATTAACCTCATCCTTCATAAATCCATCCGCCGACACGTCAACTCCCAAGTATCTGAAAACATTCACTTCTTCCATACTCCTCCTCCCCAATTTGATATCCAATTTTTCTTTATCTAAATCATTTGATACCCTCATCACCTTACTCTTTTCTATGTTCACTTTCAACTTTCTACCTTTACACACATTCTCAAACTCATCCACTAACCTTTGCAATTTTTCTTTAGAATCTCCCATAAGCACAGTATCATCAGCAAAAAGTAACTGTGTCAATTCCCATTTTAAATTTGATTCCCCATAATTTAGTCCCACCCCTCTCCCGAACACCCTAGCATTTACTTCTTTTACAACCCCATCTATAAATATATTAAACAACCATGGTGACATTACACATCCCTGTCTAAGACCTACTTTTACCGGGAAGTATTCTCCCTCTCTTCTACACACCCTAACCTGAGCCTCACTATCCTCATAAAAGCTCTTTACAGCATTTAGTAACTTACCACCTATTCCATATACTTGCAACATCTGCCACATGCTCCTCTATCCACTCTATCATATGCCTTTTCTAAATCCATAAATGCAATAAAAACTTCCCTACCTTTATCTAAATACTGTTCACATATATGCTTCAATGTAAACACTTGATCTACACATCCCCTACCCACTCTGAAACCTCCTTGCTCGTCCGCAATTCTACATTCTGTCTTACCTCTAATTCTTTCAATTATAACCCTACCGTATACTTTTCCTGGTATACTCAGTAAACTTATTCCTCTATAATTTTTACAATCTCTTTTGTCCCCTTTCCCTTTATATAAAGGGACTATACATGCTCTCCGCCAATCCCTAGGTACCTTCCCCTCTTTCATACATTTATTAAACAAAAGTACCAACCACTCCAACACTATATATATATATATATATATATATATATATATATATATATATATATATATATATATATATATATATATATATATATATTATACATATATTATATATATATATATATTTATTATACATATATATATATATATATATATATATATATATATATATATATATATATATATATATATATTATATATATATATATATATATATATATATATATATATATATATATATATATATATATATATATATATATATTATACATATATATATATGCAATAAGATCACAGTAAACAGGTGATTTCAAAATATGCAAAACAACCACTCTGAAAGAATAGAGAAATTCCAAGCGCTTTCGTGACTACTCACATTATCAAGGAACTATGATAATGTGAGTAGTCACGAAAGCGCTTGGAATTTCTCTATTCTTTCAGAGTGGTTGTTTTTCTTATATATATATATATATATATATATATATATATATATATATATATATATATATATATATATATATATATATATATATATATATATATATATATATATATATATATATATATATATATATATATATATATATATATATATATATATATATATATATATATATATATATATATATATATATATATATATATATATGCAAGAAATTCGCGAGAGCAGGCGAAATATACATAAACACTGATCTCTGGCTGAAAGAGACTCGAACCTACAAACCTTAGGACAAGGTACGTAGTGCTTCACCAATCTACCCACACTGGACAATACCTTGGCGTGTAGCATGCGCTACACGTTTGATCCAAGGCAGCCAGCTTTCAGGGAGAAGGCTTACAGCTTTTCGTCTCATCCCCTGCATGCATCAGCCTTACTAGAGATATACACTATATACACGGTGAACAAACACTCCATTGTTGTAACACGAGCACATGGTGTATGCGCGCCTGTTTGGGGAATATATATATATATATATATATATATATATATATATATATATATATATATATATATATATATATATATATATATATATATATATATATATATATATATATATATGTATATATATATATATATATATATATATCGTGCCGAATATTCGTAAAACTGGTCAATTAGCAAGAACTCATTTAAAATTAAGTCCTTGCTGAAATTTTCTCTTATACGTTTAAAGATATATTTTTTCATTAATGTTGATGTAAAAATTTATAATTTTGCACTAAAAGAATCTTAGAAAACTTACCTAAGTGTGGAGCAGTGCCGCGTGCCTCGTTGTGCTCCGGGTTTTCTCGTGTTTTCACGGTCGCTCTTACGTGCTAGAACTTTAATTTGTGTCATCAATCCTATACGATACATCCCTCTAGCGCCTGGAACCAATCTTGGGCGGAAAACATTATATACTGAGTCAAAAAGGAGAATTAGTGTGCAGTACCTAGCAGAGTTTACTGCCAGAGGGGAATCATAGGCCTGTGTGCCGTGTGCAAAATAATAATAATAGAACTTTTCTTTGTCAGAGGTAAGAAAGTCTCCCTGATAACATTGTGTATACATAGTGTATAGTGTATACTACAGTGGCTCCCTAGTATATTGATGATAAAGGCTAAAGTGTCATTTGAAAACAGGTGAATTTGTAAATGAAGTGATAAGCCTATAGAGGCAGGTGCCAGAAGTCGCCAGAAACTTACCACAGGTCAGCTGTTTTTAATAATCTTCCTGGCCTGCTAGTGTACTCGCATATAATCTAGTGATACCAGTGAATAGCAGAATACAGTGTTGTAGTAGCAACTAACCAGTATTATAATGGTACTTAGTGGAGTGGAGTGTCTTTCATTAGTTTCTTTTTTCTTGAAATACCAGACGTATACTGTGAATTTCATATAAACTGTAGTTACCAGCGGTCGCAATATACACAACGAGAAGCAATTATTACTACAGAAAAAGCGTCCTTCCTCCAAAATTTCCACCAGTCAACTATAGGGATAATATAGCATTTATTGTGGTGGAGACGAAATAAAACTAGAAAAGCTAGATACAGCTATTGATAAACAAGGGTTGAGGCTCGACCGTTCGTCACTGTAGGAGCTGCCAGAAATCACCGGCTCTTCAACACGCAAGTTATACTTTTGTATCAATCAAATCACATATTACTCGGGTAGATAATTTCAAGTAGATCCTTCATGTGTTAGCCCAAATCACCGACTAGTATGTTTTAAATAAGTGACCCACTGATCAGATCAGATCGACTGGTCCAAACCCTCGACTGGTCCGAACCCTTGATGGTCCGAACCCTTGACTGGTTTCAAACGGTTTCGTTGGACAATAAAGCAGACTGTAAACGGATGGGGTTGTAGGCGCCCTTATCAAACACAAACAATAAATATAAATCAGGAACGTACACGGTAAGCTGTCCAATTAGTTAGAAATAGAAATACAAATAGCTAGAGCTTCATTTAAGGAGGTTATTAATAGAGTATTCAAGAGGTTGCTAGTAGAATTACAGTAAATCAACCACTCAAATCATTATGAAGCTCTGTATAGTCTGCAGTCAATCAAACAAATGGGCTTCCACATGGATAAATTGTCATTTTTGTGGAAATTGGTGTCACGCCCCTTGTGCAGATATCCAAGAACTAGCTACAAGCAGTATTAAAACAGGGAAGTGTTTTTGGGTATGCCCAAATGAGGAAAATCTGTGGAATAAAATCACAAGGGTATTAAAAGAGGATAACATCAAAGCTGCTTTCATAGACAACCTGGAAGCTTTCTACAACAGATGGGAACATAAAAAGTCTGGGCTGAATGGTACTGCCCTTGATACTGGCCATGTAGTCAGAAACTGTAAGGCTGGAGGTGATGTCCTGGTAGTCAGTAAATTTGGGGCTGATAGTGCTGTCCTGGGAGACAGTAATGGTGAAGCTGGAGGTGCTGTCCTGGGAGACAGTAACGGTGAAGCTGTAGGTGCTGTCCTGGGAGACAGTAATGGTGAAGCTGGAGATTTTGTCCAGGTAGTCGGGAATTATACGCAGGAAGGAATACATATAAATGACCTCATAGGGGACAGGAGCCGTAGTGGGGAAACAAGTGTAGTCAAAGATAAGATAAAACCAATATTGCAAACTAGAAATACCACAGGAAATAGCAAACAAGAGGACTTCACTAGCTATAGTGAGGAATTTACCAAAAACAACTGGTGGGAGCTCCATTGTTGGTGCTAGGGAGGATAGGAATAAGACAGGGAAACATGCACCAACAGGGAATACAGTCACAGAAACCCAAGGCAAACGGAAACCAAGCCTGTGCACATACTATGCATTTGGTATCTGCAGACATGGGAAATCTGGAAAAACAGACGGGACGTGCAACTATGATCACCCTAGAAAATGCCATGCCCATATGACAACAGGAAAATGCAAACTCCCTTCCTGTAAGCTTTTTCACCCTGAAATGTGTACCTCTTCAGTACAGGAAAGACTGTGCTATAACTTAAATTGCCAGGCACACCATCTAAAGGGTACAAAAAGATACAAAACATCCAGGCCATGGGAAAATCTGGGTAGCCACAGCCACTCAAGAGGGAAAGGTTTTTTAGTGCCAGGAAGGAAAAAAACTGGTAGGAAATGGCAGAAATCGTACACAAAATCCAGTCATTCCTGGAGTGGAACCACAGTCGATGGCCTCCACTCCAAACCAACAGATACAGATACTAATGCCGGAAAAAAAATCCCCCCCCCAGTACCAACAATACCACCAGTCCGATGACATTCTTCTTTGCAAATATACAGGGTCTAAAGCCAGCAACAAACAACAAAATGCCTTTCATCCGTGGACTGCTTGCAGAGGCAAAGGCAATGTTCGCGGCTTTCACTGAGACCCACATAAAGGATCACTTGGACAACGAAATATGGATCCCAGGTTACAACCCATACAGATGTGACAGAGTGAACAGGCAAAAGGGGGGGGGGGTTGGCCTGTACATTGCAGAGTCACTTGTTTGCACAGAACTGCTAAATGCCTCAAATGATGTAGTGGAAATTTTAGTAGTAAAGGTCGAGAACCAAAACCTAGTCATTGTGGTAGTCTACAAGCCTCCGGATGCAACATCCCAGCAATTCCAGGAACAGCTGTTAAAAATTGACCACTGTCCGGAAAATCTTGCAGCTCCTGCACCCAACATCTTGCTCCTGGGGGATTTCAACTTAAGGCACCTAAAATGGAGGAATATAGCAAATAATATTGTTGCAGTAATAACACCAGGAGGCAGCTCTGATGAAAACTCACACTCACACGAGCTTTTAAATCTCTGCACAAAATTCAATTTAAACCAGCAAATAATAGAGCCTACTAGACTGGAGAATACACTAGACCTCATCTTCACTAACAATGATGATCTGATAAGAAATGTCACCATATCAAAAACAATATACTCAGATCACAACATAATTGAGGTACAGACATGTATGTGTGGAGCCCCAGACCGACATAATGAGACTAGTCACGAGGGAGCATTCACCAAATTCAACTTCAATAACAGAAACATAAAGTGGGACCAAGTAAACCAAGTCCTAACCGATATAAGCTGGGAAGGTATACTAAGCAACACAGACCCCAACGTATGCCTAGAACAGATTAACTTGGTGGCACTCGATGTATGCACAAGGCTTATTCCTCTAAGAAAAAGGAGGAGTAGATGTAAAATAGAAAGAGACAGGCGCTCCCTTTACAGGCGACGGAAAGAATAACAGAGCGGCTAAAAGAGGTCAATATATCTGAAATGCGTAGGGAGACACTGGTCAGAGAAACAGCAAGCATCGAACTCAAGCTAAAGGAATCTTATAGGAGTCAGGAATCGCGGGAAGAACTAAAAGCCATAAATGAAATCGAAAGAAACCCAAAGTATTTCTTCTCCTATGCCAAATCAAAGTCGAGAACAACATCCAGTATTGGGCCCCTACTTAAACAAGATGAGTCCTACACAGATGACAGCAAGGAAATGAGTGAGCTACTCAAGTCCCAATATGACTCAGTTTTTAGCAAGCCGCTAACCAGACTGAGAGTCGAAGATCAAAACGAATTTTTTATGAGAGAGCCACAAAATTTGGTTAACACAAGCCTATCCGATGTTATCCTGACGCCAAATGACTTCGAACAGGCGATAAATAACATGCCCATGCACTCTGCCCCAGGGCCAGACTCATGGAACTCCGTGTTCATCAAGAACTGCAAGAAGCCCCTATCACGAGCCTTTTCCATCCTATGGAGAGGGAGCATGGACACGGGGGTCGTCCCTCAGTTATTAAAAACAACAGACATAGCCCCACTCCACAAAGGGGGCAGTAAAGCAACAGCAAAGAACTACAGACCGATAGCACTAACATCCCATATCATAAAAATCTTTGAAAGGGTCCTAAGAAGCAAGATCACCACCCATCTAGAAACCCATCAGTTACACAACCCAGGGCAACATGGGTTTAGAACAGGTCGCTCCTGACTGTCTCAACTATTGGATCACTACGACAAGGTCCTAAATGCACTAGAAGATAAAAAGAATGCTGATGTAATATATACAGACTTTGCAAAAGCCTTCGACAAGTGTGACCATGGCGTAATAGCGCACAAAATGCGTGCTAAAGGGATAACAGGAAAAGTCGGTCGATGGATCTATAATTTTCTCACTAACAGAACTCAGAGAGTAGTCGTCAACAGAGAAAAGTCCGAGGCAGCTACGGTGAAAAGCTCTGTTCCACAAGGCACAGTACTCGCTCCCATCTTGTTCCTCATCCTCATATCCGACATAGACAAGGATGTCATCCACAGCACCGTGTCTTCCTTTGCAGATGACACCCGAATCTGCATGACAGTGTCTTCCATTGCAGACACTGCAAGGCTCCAGGCGGACATCAACCGAATCTTTCAGTGGGCTGCAGAAAACAATATGAAGTTCAACGATGAAAAATTTAAATTACTCCGATTTGATAAACACGAGGAAATTAAATCTTCATCAGAGTACAAAACAAATTCTGGCCACAAAATAGACCTGGGAGTGATCATGTCGGAGGATCTCACCTTCAAGGACCATAACATTGTATCAATCGCATCTGCTAGAAAAATGACAGGATGGATAATGAGAACCTTCAAAACTAGGGAGGCCAAGCCCATGATGACACTCTTCAGGTCACTTGTTCTATCTAGGCTGGAATATTGCTGCACACTAACAGCACCTTTCAAGGCAGGTGAAATTGCTGACCTAAAAAATGTACAGAGAACCTTCACGGTGCGCATAACGGAAATAAAACACCTCAATTACTGGGAGCGCTTGAGGTTCCTGAACCTGTATTCCCTTTAATGCAGGCGGGAGAGATACATGATTATATACACCTGGAAAATCCTAGAGGGACTAGTACCGAACTTGCACACGAAAATCACTCATTACGAAAGCAAAAGACTTGGCAGACGATGCAACATCCCCTCAATGAAAAGCAGGGGTGTCACTAGCACGTTAAGAGACCATACAATAAGTGTCAGGGGCCCGAGACTGTTCAACTGCCTCCCAGCATACATAAGGGGGATTACCAACAGACCCCTGGCAGTCTTCAAGCTGGCACTGGACAAGCACCTAAAGTCGGTTCCTGACCAGCCGGGCTGTGGCTCGTACGTTGGTTTGCGTGCAGCCAGCAGCAACAGCCTGCTTGATCAGGCTCTGATCCACCAGGAGGCCTGGTCACAGACCGGGCCGCGGGGGCGTTGACCCCCGGAACTCTCTCCAGGTAAACTCCAGGTAACCTTATAATAACAAGAACAATTTATTTTAGCCTAACCCAACTAAATATATTTTAAATTTGTTTACAATATTTTAATACTAAATAAACACAGTGAAATACATTTTTTTCGTTAGGTTCAGAATGATTTTGGCGAAATTATTGCATACACAAATTTTCGCTTGTCCTATATGGCAAGATGACCGTTGCTATTTAAGCCAAGATCGCAAGTTCTGCCTATTCGGCACGACATATATATATATATATATATATATATATATGTATATATATATATATATATATATATATATATATATATATATATATATATATATATATATATATATATATATATATATATATATATATATATATATATATATATATATATATATATATATATGCCGTAAATCCGAGGGAAAGATTCCAAGACATGAGGAGGTTAATAACATTATCAAGAGGAGCCTCACAACAGCTGGATGCCCAGCAGTAAGGGAGCCACCCCAACTATGCAGATCTGATGGCAGCCAGAAGCGTCCAGATGGTATCACCCTTCAAGCCTGGACAGATGGGAAGCAGGTGGTGTGGGACTATACATGTGCATCTACCTTGGCTGATACCTATCTCCAATACACCAGGGAGGAAGGAGGGGCAGCTGCCAGCTTCAGGGAGTCCCAAAAGTCTAGAAAATATGGAGAACTTGCCCATCATTATATGTTTGTTCCCATAGGCTCAGAGACCCTTGGCTCATGGGGAAAGAGTTCATCTAAATTCCTTAAGGAGCTGGGAAAAAGACTCATCAGGGTAACTAGGGATCCCAGGGCAGCTAGTTTTCTGTTCCAGCGGCTCAGTGCGGCTGTTCAAAGGGGTAATGCCTGCTGTATTTTGGGCACACGCCCCAGCTCTGAGGAGCTGGATGAGATTTTCGCCTTATAATCGATGATACACACGTAACAACATGTACCTTATATGCCACCTTTATATCAACAATGTATCTCTTAAATCTTCTGTACCATATTATGTAATAAAATATTCCTATTGGTAAAAGAAATATATACTAAAAGATGGGGTGGTAGGGAAGTGGAATATTCAAACGGCTTCAGGAAGAAATCCAAATATTCTTCCTTGAAGCCTTTTTATCCACTTCTCCGAGGCTATGGGTCCCACAATTTACACCAGAGGTGGACCCCATCGTATATATATATATATATATATATATATATATATATATATATATATATATATATATATATATATATATATATATATATATATATATATATATATATATATATATATATATGCAATAACATCACAGTAAGAATATACAAAACAACCACTGTGAATTTCGTTATTCTTTCACAGTGGTTGTTTTTGCATATAAATACATATGTATCTTAGACATGTCCAAAAAACTAAAGTTGTGAAATTGTTCACTCCACAAGTTTTATATCGTTACACTGTTCCTAAGTAACATTCAAATCATTTTTCAGGAAGGTTCGTTCAATTTTAGTGGTCACACATAAAGGCGTCTCTCGCCGACAGAGAGAAATTGAAGAAATTTTAATTTTTGTTCCTCTTTTGCATAGCATAGTTCCAGTTTTCTCTGAAAGCAGAATGACTGAATCAATAACCAGTTTTTAGCGCAGGCGGGAGATATATGATTATATACACCTGGAAAATCCTAGAGGAACTAGTACCAAACTTGAACACGAAAATCACTCTCTACGAAACCAAAAGACTTGGCAGATGTTGCAACATCTCCCCAATGAAAAGCAGGGGTGTCACTAGCACGTTAAGAGACAACACAGTAAGTGTCAGGGGCCCAAGACTGATCAACTGCCTCCCAGCATACATAAGGGGGATTTCCAATAGACCCCTGGCTGTCTTCAAGCAGGCACTGGACAAGCACCTAAAGTCGGTACCTGACCAGCCGGGCTGTGGCTCGTACATTGGATTGCGTGCAGCCAGCAGTAACAGCCTGGTTGATCAGGCCCTGATCCACCATGAAGCCTGGTCACAGACCGAGCCGCGGGGGCGTTGACCCCCGGAACTCTCTCTAGGTAAACTCCAGGTGCCACTCAAATTAAATAAAGCAATATGTTTGCCATTAATTCTTGGATGAGAAATAGTTGGTTTTGATCGACCTTTGCCAACCACTGGAATATATATTCAACTGAAAAATCACTGAAAATGGGTGTCTTCCCCAGCTGATTTCTCCCACTGAAAGTTGAAAAAAAACGGTAGTGTAAATTCTTAATCCTATTCTCCCATCTTTTCTCTTTAGAATTCATTAGAGACAACACAGTGTCTCAACAGAAATTCTCACGCAATTCGCTTCTCAAATTGAACAAACATCGAAATTTCGCCTAACATTCCCTCAAATATCGTGATTTTCTGGGGTTTCCCAGGGAATTTCGGCAAAACGAAAGGTTAATAACATATTTTATTCCATGAGACTATCAGATTCAAAAGGAATTAGGTCTCTATCTCACTTCGAGAAAAAGTTATTAGCCTCTCAAAAGCATCTGGTCATGACGGGTCGGGTCGGGTCATGTCATGTTGCCCATTTGTCACACCAACTGCCAGTAAGACATCATTCCGCTCGCTGTGCTCGCTCGCTCATAATAATGTTTCCTCATCCCTGCTTGAATAACAAAATAAGGTTGGATTTCAATCTGTCCCTCTAAAATTCAGCAGCCACCCTCCTTCACTAGTCTCTCCTTGGTCAGAGCAGGGAAGCAGCGACGGCGATCCTCCACGAGGCGAAGAAGGTACTGTTTCTGTGCCTCGTCCTTGGTCAGCAATGTGTTGAAGGTCTGAACGAGGGAAACAGCTCTTTCTGCTGCATTGTTCATGACCTTCAAAGAGCCCACAGACTTCTTCATTCCAGGAATGTTATGTTCGTTTCCCACGTTTCAGGGTCATCATTCAAGAAGGAAGAATTTTCCTTCCCCTTCCTCTGCTCAGCAATGATGCTGAACATCTTCAGTGTCTCTTGGTCCCAAACTCTTCCAGCCCGACTTCGAGCTCTGGGACACCTTGCAAGCGATGAGGGCACCCTAGTTTCTTTTCCCGCTCTAGGTTGATCACCATCTTGTGCTTTGCTGCAATGTCCACTTTCTCGTCAAAGAACACTAATCCAACCACGTGTTCCGCCAGATTCCAGTCGCTTCCAACTCTCCTTCCTCACTGTCATGAGATCAGACAATCTGCAAGAGGTGACATCCTCACATCGCATTTGGTAAAATACACGATCCTCTTCAACGGTCATCTGTGACAGGGTATCATAAGCTCCGATGTCAAAGAAGTCGCCTAGGGAGTCCTGGAAAATTCTCACTTGCATATCACCTCGCTTTCGACTCTTCTTGAGGTTCTGGTGTTCCCGCATTAACTTATCCAACTTCCGCATGCAGGAATCTAACTGCTGGGTATGGATCTTTGCCCTCATCCAGATGGCAGAGCTGGCTTAGCAGGACTTCTTGAAGCTTATTGGGAATGGGAAGTTCTGATTCAGGTAAAACAATTGTGGCACGCGAAGTATGTCACCTCATGTCAGAAGCCAGGCAGTTGAGAAAAACTTGACGGGACGCCCTACTAACCACCATTCCGATGCACTTCATGTATTCGGTGCAGAGGATGCCATCTGTGAAAGAGAGAAACCAAAAATGAATTTTGCGAAACATTAAAATATGAACGGAATAGTCTAAATTTTGGCTCACAGGACAGGCTCATACAGTGGAATAAAAATTACATCGTAGACCGCACTTCCTTTGAAGTTTAAAAATTAGCATGTGTTTTTGAACCAGCCTAACATATATATATATATATATATATATATATATATATATATATATATATATATATATATATATATATATATATATATATATATATATATATATATATATATATATATATATATATATATATATATATATATATATATATATATATATATATATATATATATATATATATATATATATATATATATATTTATATATATATTTATATATATATATATATATATATATATATATATAAATATATATATATATATATATATATATATATTTATATATATATAGTAGGTTGGTAGACAGCAACCACCCAGGGAGGTACTACCGTCCTGCCAAGTGAGTGTAAAACGAAGCCTGTGATTGTTTTACATGATGGTAGGATTGCTGATGTCTTTTGTCTGTCTCATAAATATGCAAGATTACAGGCATGTCTTGCTACTTCTACTTACACTTAGGTCACATTACACATACATGTACATGTTTATTTATACACACTCATCTGAGTTTTCTTTGATTTTATCTTAATAGTTCTTGGTCTTATTAATTTTCCTTTTATATCCATGGGGAAGTGGAATAAGAATCTTTCCTCCGTAAGCCATGCGTGTTGTAAAAGTCAACTAAAATGCCGGGAACAATGGGCTAGTAACCCCTTTTCCTGTAAAGATTACTAAAAAGAATAATAAGAAGAAAATTGTCAAAGTGGGAAGTCTGAATGTGCGTGGATGTTGTGCAGATGATAAGAAAGAGATGATTGTGGATGTTATGAATGAGAAGAAGCTGGATGTCCTGGCTTTAAGTGAAACAAAGCTGAAGGGGGTGGGAGAGTTTCAGTGGAGAGGAATAAATGGGATTAGGTCAGGGGTTTCAAATAGAGTTAGAGCTAAAGAAGGAGTAGCAATAATGTTGAAGGATAAGCTATGGCAGGAAAAGAGGGACTATAAATGTATTAATTCAAGGATTATGTGGAGTAAAATAAAGATTGGATGTGAAAAGTGGGTTATAATAAGCGTGTATGCACCTGGAGAAGAGAGAAGTGTAGAGGAGAGAGAGAGATTTTGGGAAATGTTGAGTGAATGCGTGGGGAGTTTTGAATCAAGTGTGAGAGTAATGGTGGTTGGGGATTTCAATGCTAAAGTGGGTAAAAATGTTATGGAAGGAGTAGTAGGTAAATTTGGGGTGCCAGGGGTAAATGTAAATGGGGAGCCTTTAATTGAGCTATGTGTAGAAAGAAATTTGGTAATAAGTAATACATATTTTATGAAAAAGAGGATAAATAAATATACAAGGTATGATGTAGCACGTAATGAAAGTAGTTTATTAGATTATGTATTGGTGGATAAAAGGTTGATGGGTAGGCTCCAGGATGTACATGTTTATAGAGGGGCAACTGATATATCGGATCATTATTTAGTTGTAGCTACAGTTAGAGTAAGAGGTAGATGGGAAAAGAGGAAGGTGGCAACAACAAGTAAGAGGGAGGTGAAAGTGTATAAACTAAGGGAGGAGGAAGTTCGGGTGAGATATAAGCGACTATTGGCAGAAAGGTGGGCTAGTGCAAAGATGAGTAGTGGGGGGGTTGAAGAGGGTTGGAATAGTTTTAAAAATGCAGTATTAGAATGTGGGGCAGAAGTTTGTGGTTATAGGAGGGTGGGGGCAGGAGGAAAGAGGAGTGATTGGTGGAATGATGAAGTAAAGGGTGTGATAAAAGAGAAAAAGGTAGCTTATGAGAGGTTTTTACAAAGCAGAAGTGTTATAAGAAGAGCAGAGTATATGGAGAGTAAAAGAAAGGTAAAGAGAGTGGTGAGAGAGTGCAAAAGGAGAGCAGATGATAGAGTGGGAGAGGCACTGTCAAGAAATTTTAATGAAAATAAGAAAAAAATTTGGAGTGAGTTAAACAAGTTAAGAAAGCCTAGGGAAAATATGGATTTGTCAGTTAAAAACAGAGTAGGGGAGTTAGTAGATGGGGAGATGGAGGTATTGGGTAGATGGCGAGAATATTTTGAGGAACTTTTAAATGTTAAGGAAGAAACAGAGGCAGTAATTTCATGCACTGGTCAGGGAGGTATACCATCTTTTAGGAGTGAAGAAGAGCAGAATGTAAGTGTGGGGGAGGTACGTGAGGCATTACGTAAAATGAAAGGGGGTAAAGCAGCTGGAACTGATGGGATCATGACAGAAATGTTAAAAGCAGGGGGGGATATAGTGTTGGAGTGGTTGGTACTTTTGTTTAATAAATGTATGAAAGAGGGGAAGGTACCTAGGGATTGGCAGAGAGCATGTATAGTCCCTTTATATAAAGGGAAAGGGGACAAAAGAGACTGTAAAAATTATAGAGGAATAAGCTTACTGAGTATACCAGGAAAAGTGTAGGTAGGGTTATAATTGAAAGAATTAGAGGTAAGACAGAATGTAGGATTGCGGATGAGCAATGAGGTTTTAGAGTGGGTAGGGGATGTGTAGATCAGGTGTTTACATTGAAGCATATATGTGAACAGTATTTAGATAAAGATAGGGAAGTTTTTATTGCATTTATGGATTTAGAAAAGGCATATGATAGAGTGGATAGAGGAGCAATGTGGCAGATGTTGCAAGTATATGGAATAGGTGGTAAGTTATTAAATGCTGTAAAGAGTTTTTATGAGGATAATGAGGCTCAGGTTAGGGTGTGTAGAAGAGAGGGAGACTACTTCCCGGTATAAGTAGGTCTTAGACAGGGATGTGTAATGTCACCATGGTTGTTTAATATATTTATAGATGGGGTTGTAAAGGAAGTAAATGCTAGGGTGTTTGGGAGAGGGGTGGGATTAAATTATGGGGAATCAAATTCAAAATGGGAATTGACACAGTTACTTTTTGCTGATGATACTGTGCTTATGGGAGATTCTAAAGAAAAATTGCAAAGGTTAGTGGATGAGTTTGGGAATGTGTGTAAAGGTAAAAAGTTGAAAGTGAACATAGAAAAGAGTAAGGGTATCAAATGATTTAGATAAAGAAAAATTGGATATCAAAATGGGGAGGAGGAGTATGGAAGAAGTGAATGTTTTCAGATACTTAGGAGTTGACGTGTCGGCGGATGGATTTATGAAGGATGAGGTTAATCATAGAATTGATGAGGGAAAAAAGGTGAGTGGTGCGTTGAGGTATATGTGGAGTCAAAAAACGTTATCTATGGAGGCAAAGAAGGGAATGTATGAAAGTATAGTAGTACCAACACTCTTATATGGGTGTGAAGCTTGGGTGGTAAATGCAGCAGCGAGGAGACGGTTGGAGGCAGTGGAGATGTCCTGTCTAAGGGCAATGTGTGGTGTAAATATTATGCAGAAAATTCGGAGTGTGGAAATTAGGAGAAGGTGTGGAGTTAATAAAAGTATTAGTCAGAGGGCAGAAGAGGGGTTGTTGAGGTGGTTTGGTCATTTAGAGAGAATGGATCAAAGTAGAATGACATGGAAAGCATATAAATCTATAGGGGAAGGAAGGCGGGGTAGGGGTCGTCCTCGAAAGGGTTGAAGAGAGGGGGTAAAGGAGGTTTTGTGGGTAAGGGGCTTGGACTTCCAGCAAGCGTGCGTGAGCGTGTTAGATAGGAGTGAATAGAGACGAATGGTACTTGGGACCTGACGATCTGTTGGAGTGTGAGCAGGGTAATATTTAGTGAAGGGATTCAGGGAAACCGGTTATTTTCATATAGTCGGACTTGAGTCCTGGAAATGGGAAGTACAATGCCTGCACTTTAAAGGAGGGGTTTGGGATATTGGCAGTTTGGAGGGATATGTTGTGTATCTTTATATGTGTATGCTTTTAGACTGTTGTATTCTGAGCACCTCTGCAAAAACAGTGATAATGTGCGAGTGTGGTGAAAGTGTTGAATGATGATGAAAGTATTTTCTTTTTGGGGATTTTCTTTCTTTTTTGGGTCACCCTGCCTCGGTGGGAGACGGCCGACTTGTTGAAAAAAAAAAAAAAAAAAATATAAATATATATAAATATATATATAAATATATAAATATATATAAATATATAAATATATATAAATATATAAATATATATAAATATATATATATATATATATATATATATATATATATATATATATATATATATATATATATATATATAGGAAAGTACCACCTCTATGGCTGGAATTGGGACCCTCATCCTCAGAGAAGACAATAAACGTACCTCAGGGAAAACTCAAGGTTCTCCCCGGAGCTGTTTGAATATTTTCTTCTCCTACCACCCCCTATATTTGATATTTTATGTGAACATTTATTAGTAAACAGAATACAGCAAGCATTTCCCCTCTGGATGGCTACGCTGAGGCGCTGGAACATGAAAGTGGCTGCCCTTGGGTCCCTGGTGGTGTCGATGAGTCTGGAACCCAATTCTTTAAGGAAACATGTGGCATTTTTTCCCCATGATCCCAAGGTCTCTGATCCCACTAGGACAAATTGATACTGTTGGCTTATGTCCCTGTACTTGATGATCTTGTACTCCTCCCTGTGGTCAGCGGCTCCTCCCTGTCGCCCCACACTGTGAGGCATATAGGTATTAGCCAGTGTGGACACACAGGTATAGTCCCATGCTAAGAGGTTGCCATTCTTCCAAGGATAGATGGTGATCCCGTCGGGGCAGTTTGCTGGGTTGTGGGTACTGTTGGCTGCTAGTTATCGGGGCTCCCTCTCGGCTGGGCATCCAGCTGTAGCAAGGATTCTCTTAATGATGTCATTGACCTCATTGTGTCTTGCATGCCAGCCCTTGATTTTGGAACAGTTAAGACCATGTAGACCGTATTGGTCTGCTTGCACTTTGCCGCAAATACACGTATATTCTGTGTGAATTGGGGCAGCAAAGCGCAGAGCCACTGCAATACGGAGGGTCTTACGGTCGAGTTGCGTTCCCATTGCCGATATCGAAACTGTTTGGAGGAAGTCCAATGAGTGAGGTGCGCTCACAGCCTGGAGATGGGCAATCTCCCTATCTGATGTTGCAGCCCTGAGCATGTTGGCAAGCACCTTTTCAGCGATCGGGCCATCCCAGCTTGACTGTTTGTGAGCTAGTGCTGCACTAGGGTTTGGTGCTGGAGGAGCAAGTCTCCCATTCAGTGATGGCACTGGCATAGCTAGGGTTTTCTATTCCTGCTGAGTCACTGAGGGTATCAGGAAGAATTTGTCCTATCAACTAGTTTGATGCTATGGAAGAGGATAGGAAAGCTGGTAGACCAATCTGGGAGGATCTGCGTACTGCTAGCCCTCCAAGCCTGACCGGAAGTGAGGCTTGCAACCACTGTCCATCTTCAAGGGAAAGATTCAATACACTCTCTAGCATGGTCTTAAGGAGTCATATTCCTTGAGTTTTGGACTGCTGAAGGCTGGGGAGCATCTCAGAAAGTGGGTAAGTTTTGGGATTGACAGGCACCTGGTGAGTAGGTAGAAGGCATCGTGTGTGTCAATGTCTTTCATCCTGCTTTCCATCGTCCGGAGGTCTGAGACTTTTTTTCTAGGATCAGATCGATGGCATTGGACCCAAGAGGAGCACCAAGGAGAGTGCTATTGGCTGGATCAATGGCTCGTGCTCCTGGTAAAATGGCGCTAATATTCTGAATCATCTGTCGATTGGTAGAAACTATTTCACATTTGGTAAGGTTTAAAGAAAGGCCCAGGCTTTCACCCATGTCTTTAATTTTACTGATGTCCTCTAGGAGAGATTCTGTTGTGCCAGCTAGGGTACCGTCATCCAGGAACCAGATATTGAGCTCGCTGGAGAGTGCTTCTGTGACTTCCTTGATGACCAAACAGAATAGAAAGGGGGCGAGAGTGTCCCCCTGTTGCACGCCCTCACATGAGTCAATTTCATGGTCCCCAAACAATAGTTTGGAAGTCACACTATAACACTATTCTATGAAGGGATAAAGGGAAGGGAAGTTTCTATAAACTGCTTGGAGAGCAGCATCCCTTCTGAATGAGTTGAGAGCGTTGGCAAAGTCCAATTTGACCAAGGCTTTTTCATCTCTCTCTCTCTCTGTCTGTCTGTCTGTCTGTCTCTCTCTCTCTCTCTCTCTCTCTCTCTCTCTCTATATATATATATATATATATATATATATATATATATATATATATATATATATATATATATATATATATATCGTGCCGAATATGTAAAACTGGTCAATTAGCAAGAACTTATTTAAAATTAAGTCCTTTTTAAAATTTTCTCTTATACGTTTAAAGATATATTTATTTCATTAATGTTAGTGTAAAAACAATTTAATTTTGCACCAGAAGAATCTTAGAAAACTTACCTAACCTTATTATAACAAGAACAATTTATTTTAGCCTAACCCAATTAAATATATTTTAGATTTGTTTACAATAATTTAATACTAAACAAACACAGAGAAATATATTTTTTTCGTTAGGTTCAGAATAATTTTGGCGAAATTATTGCATACACAAATTTTCACTTGTCCTATATGGCAAGATGAGCGTTGCTATTTAAGCCAAGATCGCAAGTTCTGCCTATTCGGCACGACACACACACACACACACACACATATATATATATATATATATATATATATATATATATATATATATATATATATATATATATATATATATATATATATATATATATATATATATATATATATATATATATACATATATATATAATATATATATATAATATATATATATTATTTTTTTTTTATTATCACACTGGCCGATTCTCACCAAGGCAGGGTGGCCCGAAAAAGAAAAACTTTCACCATCATTCACTCCATCACTGTCTTGCCAGAAGGGTGCTTTACACTACAGTTTTTAAACTGCAACATTAACACCCCTCCTTCAGAGTGCAGGCACTATACTTCCCATCTCCAGGACTCAAGTCCGGCCTGCCGGTTTCTCTGAACCCCTTCATAAATGTTACTTTGCTCACACTCCAACAGCACGTCAAGTATTAAAAACCATTTGTCTCCATTCACTCCTATCAAACACGCTCACGCATGCCCGCTGGAAGTCCTAGCCCCTCGCACACAAAACCTCCTTTATCCCCTCTCCAACCTTTCCTAGGCCGACCCCTACCCCGCCTTCCTTCCACTACAGACTGATACACTCTTGAAGTCATTCTGTTTCGCTCCATTCTCTCTACATGTCCGAACCACCTCAACAACCCTTCCTCAGCCCTCTGGACAACAGTTTTGGTAATCCCGCACCTCCTCCTAACTTCCAAACTACGAATTCTCTGCATTATATTCACACCACACATTGCTCTCAGACATGACATCTCCACTGCCTCCAGCCTTCTCATATATATATATATATATATATATATATATATATATATATATATATATATATATATATATGAAGAGAAGCTGCAGAGATTGGTGGATGAATTTGGTAGGGTGTGCAAAAGAAGAAAATTAAAGGTGAATACAGGAAAGAGTAAGGTTATGAGGATAACAAAAAGATTAGGTGATGAAAGATTGAATATCAGATTGGAGGGAGAGAGTATGGAGGAGGTGAACGTATTCAGATATTTGGGAGTGGACGTGTCAGCGGATGGGTCTATGAAAGATGAGGTGAATCATAGAATTGATGAGGGAAAAAGAGTGAGTGGTGCACTTAGGAGTCTGTGGAGACAAAGAACTTTGTCCTTGGAGGCAAAGAGGGGAATGTATGAGAGTATAGTTTTACCAACGCTCTTATATGGGTGTGAAGCGTGGGTGATGAATGTTGCAGCGAGGAGAAGGCTGGAGGCAGTGGAGATGTCATGTCTGAGGGCAATGTGTGGTGTGAATATAATGCAGAGAATTCGTAGTTTGGAAGTTAGGAGGAGGTGCGGGATTACCAAAACTGTTGTCCAGAGGGCTGAGGAAGGGTTGTTGAGGTGGTTCGGACATGTAGAGAGAATGGAGCGAAACAGAATGACTTCAAGAGTGTATCAGTCTGTAGTAGAAGGAAGGCGGGGTAGGGGTCGGCCTAGGAAGGGTTGGAGGGAGGGGGTAAAGGAGGTTTTGTGTGCGAGGGGCTTGGACTTCCAGCAGGCATGCGTGAGCGTGTTTGATAGGAGTGAATGGAGACAAATGGTTTTTAATACTTGACGTGCTGTTGGAGTGTGAGCAAAGTAACATTTATGAAGGGATTCAGGGAAACCGGCAGGCCGGACTTGAGTCCTGGAGATGGGAAGTACAGTGCCTGCACTCTGAAGGAGGGGTGTTAATGTTGCAGTTTAAAAACTGTAGTGTAAAGCACCCTTCTGGCAAGACAGTGATGGAGCGAATGATGGTGAAAGTTTTTCTTTTTCGGGCCACCCTGCCTTGGTGGGAATCGGCCAGTGTGATAATAATAATAATAAAATATATATATATATATATATATATATATATATATATATATATATATATATATATATATATATATATATATATATATATGTATACGTGTGTGTGTGTGTGTGTGTGTGTGTGTGTGTGTGTGTGTGTGTACTCACCTAGTTGTACTCACCTAGTTGAGGTTGCGGGGGTCGAGTCCGAGCTCCTGGCCCCGCCTCTTCACTGATCGCTACTAGGTCACTCTCCCTGAGCCGTGAGCTTTATCATACCTCTGCTTAAAGCTATGTATGGATCCTGCCTCCACTACATCGCTTCCCAAACTATTCCACTTACTGACTACTCTGTGGCTGAAGAAATACTTCCTAACATCCCTGTGATTCATCTGTGTCTTCAGCTTCCAACTGTGTCCCCTTGTTACTGTGTCCAATCTCTGGAACATCCTGTCTTTGTCCACCTTGTCAATTCCTCTCAATATTTTGTATGTCGTTATCATGTCCCCCCTATCTCTCCTGTCCTCCAGTGTCGTCAGGTTGATTTCCCTTAACCTCTCCTCGTAGGACATACCTCTTAGCTCTGGGACTAGTCTTGTTGCAAACCTTTGCACTTTCTCTAGTTTCTTCACGTGCTTGGCTAGGTGTGGGTTCCAAACTGGTGCCGCATACTCCAATATGGGTCTAACGTACACGGTGTACAGGGTCCTGAATGATTCCTTATTAAGATGTCGGAATGCTGTTCTGAGGTTTGCTAGGCGCCCATATGCTGCAGCAGTTATTTGGTTGATGTGCGCTTCAGGAGATGTGCCTGGTGTTATACTCACCCCAAGATATTTTTCCTTGAGTGAGGTTTGTAGTCTCTGACCCCCTAGACTGTACTCCGTCTGCGGCCTTCTTTGCCCTTCCCCAATCTTCATGACTTTGCACATGGTGGGATTGAACTCCAGGAGCCAATTGCTGGACCAGGTCTGCAGCCTGTCCAGATCCCTTTGTAGTTCTGCCTGGTCTTCGATCGAGTGAATTCTTCTCATCAACTTCACGTCATCTGCAAACAGGGACACCTCAGAGTCTATTCCTTCCGTCATGTCGTTCACAAATACCAGAAACAGCACTGGTCCTAGGACTGACCCCTGCGGGACCCCGCTGGTCACAGGTGCCCACTCTGACACCTCGCCACGTACCATGACTCGCTGCTGTCTTCCTGACAAGTATTCCCTGATCCATTGTAGTGCCTTCCCTGTTATCCCTGCTTGGTCCTCCAGTTTTTGCACCAATCTCTTGTGTGGAACTGTGTCAAACGCCTTCTTGCAGTCCAAGAAAATGCAATCCACCCACCCCTCTCTCTCTTGTCTTACTGCTGTCACCATGTCATAGAACTCCAGTAGGTTTGTGACACAGGACTTCCCGTCCCTGAAACCATGTTGGCTGCTGTTGATGAGATCGTTCCTTTCTAGGTGTTCCACCACTCTTCTCCTGATAATCTTCTCCATGATTTTGCATACTATACATGTCAGTGACACTGGTCTGTAGTTTAATGCTTCATGTCTGTCTCCTTTTTTAAAGATTGGGACTACATTTGCTGTCTTCCATGCCTCAGGCAATCTCCCTGTTTCGATAGATGTATTGAATATTGTTGTTAGGGGTACACATAGCGTCTCTGCTCCCTCTCTCAATACCCATGGGGAGATGTTATCTGGCCCCATTGCCTTTGAGGTATCTAGCTCACTCAGAAGCCTCTTCACTTCTTCCTCGGTTGTGTGCACTGTGTCCAGCACTTGGTGGTGTGCCCCACCTCTCCGTCTTTCTGGAGTCCCTTCTGTCTCCTCTGTGAACACTTCTTTGAATCTCTTGTTGAGTTCTTCACATACTTCACGGTCATTTCTTGTTGTCTCTCCTCCTTCATTCCTTAGCCTGATTACCTGCTCCTTGACTGTTGTTTTCCTCCTGATGTGGCTGTACAACAGTTTCGGGTCAGATTTGGCTTTCGCTGCAATGTCATTTTCATATTGTCTTTGGGCCTCCCTTCTTATCTGTGCATATTCGTTTCTGGCTCTACGACTGTTCTCCTTATTCTCCTGGGTCCTTTGCCTTCTATATTTCTTCCATTCCCTAGCACACTTGGTTTTTGCCTCCCTGCACCTTTGGGTAAACCATGGGCTCATCCTGGCTTTTTCATTATTCCTGTTACCCTTGGGTACAAACCTCTCCTCAGCCTCCTTGCATTTTGTTGCTACATATTCCATCATCTCATTAACTGGCTTCCCTGCCAGTTATCTGTCCCACTGATCCCCGTTCAGGTAGTTCCTCATTCCTGTGTAGTCCCCTTTCTTGTAGTTTGGCTTCATTCGTCGTGGCCTTCCTGCTTCTCCCTCCACTTGTAGCTCTACTGTGTATTCGAAGCTTAAAGCCACATGGTCACTGGCCCCAATGGGTCTTTCATACGTGATGTCCTCGATATCTGCACTACTCAAGGTGAATACTAAGTCCAGCCTTGCTGGTTCATCCTCTCCTCTCTCTCTTGTAGTGTCCCTTACGTGTTGGCACATGAAGTTTTCCAGTACCACCTCCATCATCTTAGCCCTCCATGTATCTTGGCCCCCATGTGGGTCCAAGTTCTCCCAATCGATCTCCTTGTGGTTAAAGTCACCCATGATCAGGAGCTTTGCCCTGCATGCATGAGCTCTTCTGGCCACTCTAGCCAGTGTGTCAACCATCGCTCTATTGCTCTCGTCGTACTCTTGCCTTGGCCTCCTGCTGTTCTGTGGTGGGTTATACATCACTGCTATTACCACCTTGGGACCTCCAGAGTGAAGTGTTCCCGCTATGTAATCACTTTCTTCTCCGCTGTCTCCTCTCTCCAGCTCATCAAAATTCCAGCGATTTTTGATCAGCAACGCCACTCCTCCACCCCCCCTGTTCCCTCTGTCTTTTCTCAGGATTTGGTATCCCGTTGGAAAGATGGCATCTGTTATCATACCTGTAAGCTTGGTTTCTGTGAGAGCTATGATGTCCGGTGATGCTTCTTTGACTCTTTCATGCCACTCCTCCCACTTATTTGTTATTCAATCAGCGTTTGTGTACCATACCTTCAGTTTCCTTTCCAACACTGTGGTTTGGGGGGCCTGTGAGGGTGGGAGACCAGGTGGCATACTGTGGGATTCTATAGCTCGGTGTTGGGTGGAGGCTGTGGGTATGGATTGTAGTGTGTGTTGGGATGGTGTGACAGGTTGTATGGTTCTGAGAATAGTTGTGTGTGTGCTTGCCCTTGCTGTTCTGTTCTGCTCTGACTGACCTCTGCTGGTTCCATCCTTGTCCCTTTTCCTAGCTCCTTTCGCTTTTTTGTCCTCTCCCTCAGCTGCTGTCGCTCTGATTTTGTTCTGTCTCTGTCTAGGAACACCCTCTTGTACTCTTCCGAGTATTTCAATCGTGGTTTCTCTTGGAGGATCCTGTTCCGCACTGTTTCCGTCCTGAGAATCAGCTTGATTGGTCGGTTTCTCCCCTTTGTGTGTGTGTGTGTGTGTGTGTGTACTCACCTAATTGTGGCTGCAGGGGTTGAGACTCAGCTCCTGGCCCCGCCTCTTCACTGATCGCTACTAGGTCCTCTCTCTCTCTCTGCTTCCTGAGCTTTATCATACCTCTTCTTAAAACTATGTATGGTTCCTGCCTCCACTACTTCACTTGCTAGGCTATTCCACTTCCTGACGACTCTATGACTGAAGAAATACTTCCTAACGTCCCTGTGACTCGTCTGAGTCTTCAGCTTCCAGTTGTGACCCCTTGTTCCTGTGTCCCCTCTCTGGAACATCCTTTCTCTGTCCACCTTGTCTATTCCCCGCAGTATCTTGTATGTCGTTATCATGTCTCCCCTGACCCTTCTGACCTCCAGTGTCGTCAGTTCGAGTTCCCTCAACCTTTCCTCGTACGACATTCCCTTGAGCTCTGGGACTAGCCTTGTTGCAAACCTTTGTACTTTCTCTAACTTCTTGACGTGTTTGACCAGGTGTGGGTTCCAGACTGGTGCTGCATACTCCAGTATGGGCCTAACATACACAGTGTACAGTGTCTTGAACGATTCCTTATTAAGGTATCGGAACGCTATTCTCATGTTTGCCAGGCGCCCGTATGCTGCAGCAGCTATTTGGTTGATGTGTGCCTCCGGTGACGTGCTCGGTGTTATGGTCACCCCGAGGTCTTTCTCCCTGAGTGAGGTCTGAAGTCTTTGTCCACCTAGCCTATACTCAGTCTGCGGTCTTCTTTGCCCCTCCCCAATCTTCATGACTTTTCATTTGGCAGGATTGAATTCGAGAAGCCAGTTACTGGACCACATGTCCAGCCTGTCCAGGTATCTTTGCAGTCCTGCCTCATCCTCATCCGATTTAATTCTTCTCATCAACTTCACATCATCTGCGAATAGGGACACTTCAGAGTCTATTCCTTCCATCATGTCGTTCACATGTGTGTGTGTGCGTGTGTGTGTGTGTGTGTGTGTGTGTGTGTGTGTGTGTGTGTGTGTGTGTGTGTGTGTGTGTGTGTGTGTGTGTATGTGTGTGGGTGTGTGTGTGTGTGTGTGTGTGTGTGTGTGTATGTGTATGTATGTGTGTGTGCAAAAAAAAACACTGTGAAAGAATAATGAAATTTCAAGCGCTTTCGTGACATCTCACATTATCAAGGAACTGTGAACATAGTTCCTTGATAATGTGAGATGTCACGAAAGCGCTTGGAATTTCACTATTCTTTCACAGTGGTTGTTTTGCACATTATGATATTACCTGTTTACTGTGATCTTATTGCATATATTATATATATATATATATATATATATATATATATATATATATATATATATATATATATATATATTTATATATATATATATATTTATATATATATATATATTTATATATATATATATATTTATATATATATATATATTTTTTTTGTTTTTTTTTTTTTTTTTTTTTTTTTTTTTTTTTTTTTTTTTTTTTCAACAAGTCGGCCGTCTCCCACCGAGGCAGGGTGACCCAAAAAAAAGAAAGAAAATCCCCAAAAAGAAAATACTTTCATCATCATTCAACACTTTCACCACACTCACACATTATCACTGCTTTTGCAGAGGTGCTCAGAATACAACAGTTTAGAAGCATACACGTATAGAGATACACAACATATCCCTCCAAACTGCCAATATCCCAAACCCCTCCTTTAAAGTGCAGGCATTGTACTTCCCATTTCCAGGACTTAAGTCCGACTATATGAAAATAACCGGTTTCCCTGAATCCCTTCACTAAATATTACCCTGCTCACACTCCAACAGATCGTCAGGTCCCAAGTATCATTCGTCTCCATTCACTCCTATCTAACACGCTCATGCACGCTTGCTGGAAGTCCAAGCCCCTCACCCACAAAACCTCCTTTACCCCCTCTTTCCAACCTTTTCGAGGACGACCCCTACCCCTCTTTCCTTCCCCTATAGATTTATATGCTTTCCATGTCATTCTACTTTGATCCATTCTCTCTAAATGACCAAACCACCTCAACAACCCCTCTTCTGCCCTCTGACTAATGCTTTTATTAACTCCACACCTTCTCCTAATTTCCACACTCCGAATTTTCTGCATAATATTTACACCACACATTGCCCTTAGACAGGACATCTCCACTGCCTCCAACCGTCTCCTCGCTGCTGCATTTACCACCCAAGCTTCACATCCATATAAGAGTGTTGGTACTACTATACTTTCATACATTCCCTTCTTTGCCTCCATAGATAACGTTTTTTGACTCCACATATACCTCAACGCACCACTCACCTTTTTTCCCTCATCAATTCTATGATTAACCTCATCCTTCATAAATCCATCCGCCGACACGTCAACTCCCAAGTATCTGAAAACATTCACTTCTTCCATACTCCTCCTCCCCAATTTGATATCCAATTTTTCTTTATCTAAATCATTTGATACCCTCATCACCTTACTCTTTTCTATGTTGACTTTCAACTTTCTACCTTTACATACATTCTCAAACTCA